>NC_133332.1:146082692-146424478 GCF_042186555.1 Aquarana catesbeiana | reverse complement strand
AGCTTCAGTCAGGAAT
This sequence comes from Aquarana catesbeiana, assembly GCF_042186555.1. NCBI lineage: Eukaryota > Metazoa > Chordata > Amphibia > Anura > Ranidae > Aquarana > Aquarana catesbeiana. The sequence continues at coordinate 146,424,462 of NC_133332.1, read as the reverse complement.
GGTTGTATGCAACAATGGCACCAACCTTCTCTCCATCCTCCGACAGGGGCACTTAACCCATGTTACATATTTGGCACCTGTCCTGAATTTGGTGTATTGGTTCTTGAGCAGGTACCCAGGCTTACAAGATCTCCTGAGGCAGGCCAGAAAAGTCTGTGGTCATTTTCATACAATGCCAGTGCTCGGCTGGCTGACATTCAAAGAGAATGCAATCTGCCCACCAACTGCCTCATTTGTGACATGCCCACCAGGTGGAACTCTACATTGGCAATGCTGCAGTGGCTGCACACACAGCAGAGGGCCATCAATGAGTACCTGTGAGAGTATGGCACCAGTACAGGGTCAGGGGTGCTTGGCTTCTTTGCGCCACTCCAGTGGCTACTGATCAAGGATGCATGCACTGTCCTGTCACCATTTGAGGAGGCCACAAGGATGGTGAGCAGTGACAATACATGCATCAGTGACACTATCCCTCTCATCTTCCTGCTGGAGCACACGCTTCATGGAATCATGGACAGGGCACTTGAGGCAGAACAGCGGGTGGAAGAGGAGGACTTCCTTTCCTCTCAAGGCCCCCTTTATCCAGATAGGATACCTGCGGGCCTGCCAAACACACAGGAAGATGAGGTGGAGGATTCTGTCAGCATGGATGTAGAGGATAACACTCAGCAGCAGACTTAAAGGGATGTTTTTCAGTCCCCACAAACCTAAGGAGTTGTACGTGGCTGGGAGGAGGTAGTTACGGATAAGGTGATCCTTAGTGACCCAGAGGACTCAGAATCAGATGCCTCTGCAAACTTATGCTGCATTATTCAGCGTATCTGAGACGCCTATTGAGAAACACTTACATATTCAGATGTTGATCCTAAAACTAGGGAAAAGCTCATCTAAACTAGGCACTCCACCACCAACAGGATTGGCCCTCCACCACATTAAGGGACTCAAGAGTGGAACACTCAACAAGGACATCAAATCCCAAAGGACTCCATAAATATGTATAAAGCAAACCCCCACATTCTAGGGAAAAGGGAAGGACCTGAAACAAAAATAATAAAATAAAATACTGCAAAACTAAAGGAGTTGTCTATCTTCTCCAATGTCAGTGTGGGGCTTTCTATGTTGGGAAGACTAAACAGGAACTGGGACAACGTGTCAGTAAACATCTATTTAGCATGAGGATCCCCACTTGGGAGACATGTAGCCAAGAGACATGGATAAAGAATGACGATGGTCAACTTCACAGTCCTTGACCGTGTACACATACCAATTTGAGGGGGGATTGGAAGAAAATACTTCTACAGCACGAAATGCGCTAGATTAGGTATTTACATGCCACCACCCCTCCTGGCCTTAATGAAGCAGAAAGTTTTAGGCCCTTTCTAGAAGGGTTTATCTCTGGAAAAACTGATTAAGTGAGTATTCTTTTCTGATAATTTATTCTGTTCTTATTCTTAGCCTCGCGACCTGTCCATTCTGTCCGGCTGGTCTTGATGTGGGCTTTTTTCTCTTTTCAGGTGGTCCCTCTTTTCGAGGATCCCGCGCATTCATTTTTTTTGTCAGTGATTTTGGAGAGTTGGGACCATCATGAACTTATTTTTTGGAGGTTTATTTATTGTTTATATGTTTTCTATTTCATGTAAATAAAGTGGATGTTTTCCTGGGTTGACATTACAGGTACCCCACAATATTATACCATATGATTTGGAATATTTATGCTTTTTATATACATATGTCTACTTGTATTTGTTTACAATGATGTTATTCCTGGGACTGGGATTTTTCTCCATCTGGGCACCCACCTTCAGTTGTCACCATCGCATTTCCTGCACACGTAGGCCGTCATTGAGTTAATGGGGGCCGTCTCTGGGTTACCTGGGTAGCGGCACGGATGCCGCTCCTCCGGTTTTTGCCCAGGGTTTTTTTTTCAGTATGTCGGGGGTTTTAGTCTCTCCGGAGTTACAGGAGCTTCACCAGATAGGTACATTCTGGCTTTTTGTGAGGCACCTGTCCCTCTATGACCCAATAGAGGTTTTGCCTAGTTTTAGGATCAACATCTGAATACCTAAGTGTTTCTCAATAGGCGTCTCGGATATGCCGAATAGTGCTTTGAAAACATGTATTTATATCAATTTTGTATTTTCAGAAAGTGGCTATATGTCCCTGATGAACAATTTTTATGTACTTTCTCGAAACGCGTCGGACTCTGCTACTACGTATCACCTACAGCTATGTTCTTTACCTCTTTGTTGAACTTAGTTGTATTTTGCCACTTTGATACCATCATATGTCACTATATGTATTTCTATGTATGAATTCCAATTACCTTGTTTGGATCCACATGATCATTGTTTTTAGATATTTTTGTATTAAAAAAATATATTTTTTATATAAAATTAACCTGTTTACATTGCCTTTAAAATCCCAAATCTTTGAGGTGCTAGTTTGTTCGGTATACTAAGGGATGTTGGCAATTATATGCCAGCCCACATGATCCTAATTAATCTATAAATTTACGCTGCATTGCCTCCCTGATTCTGTAAAGCCTGCGAAAGGACCCTAGGATCCGTGGTATCAACAAGAGGAACTCTTACTCTTACTGGCTGGCAACCCTTCTTGATCCACGTTACAAAGGTAAAGTTGCAGAACTCATCCTGCCTTTTGCAGAGGGAGCAGAGGATGAAACACCTTCAGGAGGCCTTGAAGAAGGGTTTGTGTAATGCATTTCCAGACCCTGGGAGGTTACCATTTCCTGGTGCTGGACAACGTGTTGCTGAGGCTTCGTTCAGTCAGCGGAAGAACGGTGAAGGTGACCAGCTGATCAATGCCTTTAAACAATTTTTCAGTCCCAGCGTCTGCATTATATGGTGCCAGAATATCTAGGGGCAAGAGCAGACTTGGAGACCTTTCCAACAGAGCATCCACTGGGTTATTGGTTCCTGACAATGGACCACTGACCAGAACTTGCTCAATATGCAATCAAGCTACTGGCCTGTCCTGCATCCAGCGTGCTTTCTGAACGCACATTCAGTGCTGCTGAAGGGTTTGTAATGGATCAAAGAGTGCGCCTGTCCACAGACTCCGTTGATAGGCTTACATTCATAAAAATGAATCAGTCTTGGAGCATCAGCTTTCAAGCACCTGCTGCTGATGTAACTGATTGAATTTGTTATGGATCTGGGATCCCTTGAAGACTGCCTATGCTGGCTATCCCTTTCCTCCTCAATCTTGATGATGCTAGTTTCCAACAATATTTTTGGTTTAGGTCACCACCACCACCCAAGGGCCAATTTTTTGGCCCCTGTTTAACAGTGGCATGTAATTACAATTTTTGGTCTAATATTTCACAGCAGGGCCCATTCCTGCTCTCCAACAAGAGTAACTGTGAGGGCTTACAGTGTTCTGGCACCACCAAAACCAAAGCTCCAATTTTTCTAACCCTGTTTAACCACTTCAATACAGGGCATTTATACACCCTTCCTGCCCTGACCAATTTTAGTTTTCAGCACTCTCATACTTTGAGTGCCAATTACTCAGTCATGCAACACTGTACCCAAACACATTTTTTATCATTTTTTTCATACAAATAGAGATTTTTTTTGGTGATAAAATTTTGCAAATAAGTAATTTTTGTTCATAAATTTGGGCCAAAATTTATACTGCTACATTAAGACTTTTACTCAAGTATCCACAATTTATACTGCTATATCTCTTTGGTAAAAATAACCCAAATTAGTGGATAGTATTTAGTCTCTGTGAAAGTTATAGAGTCTACAAGCTATCGTGCAAATCATTGAAAATTGATCACACCTGATGCGCTGACGGCCTATCTCATTTCTTGAGGCCCTGAAATGTCAGGAAGACACAAATACCCCCCAAATGACCCCTTTTTGAAAAGTAGACAGTCAAAGGTATTTAGTAAGAGGCATGCTGAGTTTTTTGAAGTCTTAATTTTTTCCCACAATTCTTGGGAAGATTAAGATTTTTTTTTCACAAAATTGTCATAATAACAAGTTATTTCTCACACACAACATATGCATACTTCCAATTACACCCCGAAATATATTCTACTACTCCTCCCGAGTATGGCGATACCACATGTGTGTGACTTTTACACAGCCTGGCCACACAGAGAGGTCCAACATGCAGGCAGCACCATCAGGGGTTCTAGGAGCATAAATTACACCTCTAATTTCCTAACGACCTATTACAATTGTGAAAACAAAAGGAGAGGAGCGCCTCTAAGTAAAAGGTTTATTTCAATTAACAAGATAAAACATAGCCACTTACATTTGGAAACACAACGGTGCTCTAGGCAGGTAGATGTGTATCAAAAGAAAGTGGTGTTGGGGGAGCCAGTTCCCAGGAATGTCCCAAATCCATGCTGCAATACGGCTGGGAGCCGGGACGGAACACAGCCAGTCCTGCAGAGGAGAGGAGCAGCAAACCCGTGGAAGCAACGCATTTCAGAGCGTGCGCAAGGTCCGTGAGGCGCATGCGTGCTCCTTTCTCAAGTGTAAAGATAGGGGAAAGGTGAAACACTATTTATATGCGCCATCTGCTGACTGGTAAAGCACACAGCTGGCTAAACGATCAATAATGGATGTTGTGTACCTCGGGCAATGCAGTATGTTTTGGGAAATATGCGGTCTGTATATGTGTAAAGGGATATGTATGTGTTATATACAAAGTGTATTTTATATAGAAAATATATTAGGGTCTATATATACTCTGTAATACGTACATAACATGCTTAAAAGGGGTGACCATATATAAAAACAATAGCACCACCTTAGAGCAGCTATAATGAAAAACATATAATAGTGCAAATCCATGTGGAAAATACAAATAAAAATTATATATATATATATATATATATATATATATATATATATATATATATATATATATATATATATATATATATATATATTTAAAAAGAAAAATTAATTTATATATAATAAAGATTCTCCAATTTAGAAAAGAAAAAAGTAACGACTGGCACTGAAGGGGCTACCATGTCAAGACAAATAAAGAATATTAATAAAAATGTAATTTAAAAATAAAAATAATAAAAATAAAAAAATAGAACTAAAAATAAAAATAATAAATTCATGAAGTGATGTACTAAAAAGTGGGGAAAATGGATAGTTTAAGATTGGGATAAAATGAAATAGGTGCATGTGCGTCTAAACACGCTAAACCAAGATGACTGTGAGTGGTGTGCAGGATGTGCTAAGTAGCATGCACACATACACACATAACACCCATCCAGGATGGCTAGTAAAAAACGTATATAATACATATATAATACACAGGATGTACTATGTGTGCATGTCTCTATTGTCACACGCACACATACATGCTGCCATAAATACATAAAATGGAATAATAATAATTACTAAATTACCAATATAATAGGTAACCAAATGTAAACCCAGCAAAATAATCAAAAAGAGAATTAAAAAATTATTAAATTTAAAGAATAGTATTGACCTCAAGTTCCTCGTTAAGTCCATTGGGGGCAAGGGTGTCCAGAGTGTAGATCCAGAATGTTTTGCGTTCACATAATCGTGAAAAACGCTCTGCTTCTGATAAGCCCTTAGGTATAGATTCAATGACCCACACACGAAGGCCTACTGTGGACCGAGCATGATGCTTTAAAAAGTGGCGTGGCACGCTATGTTTGTCACAACCTAATTCCACCAAACGGCGATGCTTACCAAACCGTTGTCTTAATGGGCAGATGGTCCGGCCAACATATAACAGCTTACAAGGGCATATGAGGCAATATACCACTGGAGCCTACCCTTATGGGTGAAGCTCTTTTGTCCATGATTGACAAATCCACAAGTCATACACAACGGCTTGTAACATCTGTACATTCCTATTAAAGGAATGAGACAGAGGGGATCATCTTTTTTCATACATTTTAGCTTACTGGGTGCTATTTTGTTTTTTTAGTGTAGGAGCCCTTCTATAGGTGACCTTAGGTCTTTGGCACAAAGTGGTGTTCAAGTGGGGGTCCTGCTTTAGAATATTCCAATGTTTGCAGAGTATGTGTTCCATTTTTTTGTATTCACAATGGAACCCTGTAACAAAACATACCACAGACTCTTCCGGAGGTTTGATGGCCTTACATTTCTTACCCGGAAGATAGTGGTTGTAGGCCTGTTCTATAAATTGCAGGGGGTAGCCTTTTTCAGTGAACTTATCTTTGAGATGTGAACTCTGAGCAACGTAATCACAATCTCTAGTACAATTTTGCCTGAGTCTGCAGAACTGTCCTTTCGGTATATTGTTTTTCCACAGCGGGTGGTGACAGCTATCATAATGTAGGTAAGAATTACCTGCAGTGGCCTTTGTGTAGTTGCGAGAAAAGATTCTATCACCTTCATGGTTGAGCTCCAAATCAAGAAAAGCTAAACTAGACTTGTTCCAAACTGCTGTAAAGGAGAGCCCAAGGTCATTGGTGTTGCAGTGGTCGACAAAGACATCAACCTGGGAGGGAGAACCGTCCCAGATGATGACAATGTCATCAATATAACGACCAAAAAAACTATATGTTGGGCAAAAGGGTTATTATTCCAAATGAATTGATTCTCCCAAAGACCCATGGTCAAATTTGCGTAGGATGGGGTAAAGTTGGCTCCCATAGCAGTACCATGGGTCTGTAGGCATAACTGGCCTTCAAAATGAAAATAGTTGTGGGTAAGGCAAAAGGACGTGGCATCCAAGATAAAAGCAGCCTGTCTGGTATTGAGCATAGGATCTGATAGTAAAAAGTTTTGCACAGCCAGTAGCCCTACATTGTGTGGAATAGACGTATATAAGGAATTTACGTCGAGGGATAGCCAGGAGTAACTGTCAGTCCAAGTGTAGGGAGATAAGAGTTCCATCAGATGTGTGCAGTCATGTATATATAACTGTAGGGCCTGAGCCAAAGGTTGAAAAAAAGAGTCTACATATAAGGAAAAGCCACTACTAATGCTGTTCATGGAGGCCACAATAGGTCTACTGGGTGGATTTTGTGCGTCTTTATGCAATTTAGGCAAATGATAAAAATAGGGCGTACTATAGAATTCTTTACATATAAAGGCGGCCTCTTTTTAATCAATGACACAATCTGTGATAGCATGTGTGATAAGGGTCTCAGCTTCAATGCGAAAGGAAGACAGGGGGTCACAGGGCAATTTTTTGTAGGCTTTAGTATCAGAGAGTAACCTCATAGCCTCAGCTACATAAGTGGATCTATCTTGGATGACAATTCCTCCACCCTTGTCGGCTTGCTTAATTACAAGATCCGGGTTATCTAAAAATTGTTTTAAGGAGATTATTTCTCCGGAAGTGAGATTATGCTGACCATATTTTTTGTTAGCTGGTTTTTGGAAATCCACAAACACTACTCTATAAAAGGCCTCCAAGTAGGGCCCCTTAGACTTGGTGGGATAGAAGGAGGATTTAGGTTTTAGTGATGTATGTGCTACTGGGGGAGATGTTTGAAAGTGCTGTGTAAATAGTTCATGATTTGGATCAATATTGGCAAGATGTTCAGCCTCAGTTTCGTCATCATAAACACTGAAAAAACTGTCAGCAGACTCTTCTTAATTGATCTCTGTTGGAGCTGGAGGGGGTAAATTTGAAGGCTCAGAAATTTTATTGGATTGTATATGAAAGAACCTTTTTAGAGTGAGGTTTCTAATGAACTTATTGAGGTCCTTAAAGAGCTGAAAAGAAGTGGGTTGTATAGTAGGAGAAAAGGTTAGGCCTCTACTTAACAGGGAGATGTCTTCCTTAGTCAATTCATGAGATAATAGATTGAACAATTTTATCATTTCTGTAGTTTGGCACTGGTGTTTGTTTATTGCGTCCTCCCCTACATCCTCGTCGGTGTGTTTTCTTTTTAGTCGATGTTTTGGGTGGATGCCCCTGTCTAAATAAGGAGAAAATGAAAGAGAAGCGGAGTGAAGGGGTATTTCACCACTTTGGAAATCACCAAGCAAGAGATCAAGAGAGGAGGAAGGTGGATTGTTATTGCCACTATTATCACTAGGGATGAGCTTCGAGTTCGAGTAGAACTCATGTTTGACTCGAACATGGGCTGTTCGCAAGTTCACCAAACGGTGAACAATTTGGGGTGTTCGCGGCAAATTCGAATGTCACGGAACACCCTTTAAAAGTCTATGGGAGAAATCAAAAGTGCTAATTTTAAAGGCTTATATGCATGGTATTGTCATAAAAAGTGTTTGGGGACCTGGGTCCTGCCCCAGGGGACATGGATCAATGCAAAAAAAGTTTTAAAAACGGACGTTTTTTCGGGAGCAGTGATTTTAATAATGCTTAAAGTGAAACAATAAAAGTGTAATATCCCTTTAAATTTCGTATCTGGGGGGTGTCTATAGTAAGCCTGTAAAGGGACACATGTTTCCCGTGTTTAGAACAGTCTGATAGCAAAATGACATTTCAAAGGAAAAAAAGTCATTTAAAACTACTCACGGCTATTAATGCATTGCTGGTCCGACAATACACATAGAAGTTCATTGATAAAAACGGCATGGGAATTCCCCACAGGGGAACCACAAACCAAAATTAAAAAAAAAAAATGACATGGGGGGTCCCCCTAAATTCCATACCAGGCCCTTCAGGTCTGGTATGGATATTAAGGGGAATCTGGCCAAAATTTTTTTTTTTAAATTACGTGGGGGGTCCCCCTAAATTCCATACCAGGCCCTTCAGTTCTGGTATGGATATTAAGGGGAACTCCGCGCCAAAATAAAAAAAAAAACGGTGTGGGGTCCCCCAAAAATCCATACCAGACCCTTATCCGAGCACGCAACCTGGCAGGCTGCAGGAAAAGAGGGGGGACGAGAGAGCGCCCCCCCTCCTGAACTGTACCAGGCCACATGCCCTCAACATTGGGAGGGTGCTTTGGGGTAGCCCCCAAAACACCTTGTCCCCATGTTGATGAGGACAAGGGCCTCATCCCCACAACCCTGGCCGGTGGTTGTGGGGGTCTGCGGGTGGGGGGCTTATCAGAATCTGGAAGCCCCCTTTAACAAGGGGACCCCCAGATCCCGGCCCTCCCCCTGTGTGAAATGGTAAGGGGGTACCATTTCACAAAAAAAACTGTCAAAAATGTTAAAAAAAGAGACAGTTTTTGACAATTCATTTATTTAAATGCTTCTTCTTTCTTCTTTCTTCTATCTTCTATCTTCCTTCATCTTCTTCTTCTGGTTCTTCTGGTTCTTTTGGTTCTTCCTCCGGTGTTCTCATCCAACATCTCCTTCGCGGCGTCGGCGTCTTCTTCCCTTCTTCTCCTCAGGCCGCTCCGCATCCATGATGGCATGGAGGGAGGCTCCCGCTCTTCTCTTCATCTTCTTCTCTTCATCTTCTTCTCTTCATCTTCTTCTCTTCATCTTCATTTCCTGCCGCTCCGCATCCATGATGGCATGGAGGGAGGCTCCCGCTGTGTGACGCTTCTCCTCTTCTGACGGTTCTTAAATAACGGGGGTTGGGGCCACCCGGTGACCCCGCTCCCCTCTGACACACGGGGACATGACGGGACTTCCCCGTGGCATTCCCCGTGACGCCACAGGGAAGTCCCGTCAAGTCACCGTGCGTCAGGGGGGAGCAGGGTCACCTGGGTGGCCCCCCATTATTTAAGAACCGTCAGAAGAGGAGAAGCATCACACAGCGGGGGCCTCCCTCCATGCCATAATGGATGTGGAGCAGCCCAAAAAGAAGATGAAGACAAGAAGATGAAGAGAAGAAGATGAAGACAAGAAGATGAAGAGAAGAAGATGAAGAGAAGAGCGGGAGCCTCCCTCCATGCCATCATGGATGCGGAGCGGCCCGAGGAGAAGAAGGGAAGAAGACGCCGACGCCGCGGAGGAGAAGCTGGACGAGAACACCGGAGGAAGATCCAGAAGAACCAGATGAACCAGCAGAAGAAGAAGAAGATGAAGGAAGATAGAAGTAGAAGAAAGAAGAAGCATTTAAATAAAGGAATTGTCAAAAACTGTCTCTTGTCATTTTTAACATTTTTGACAGTTTTTTTGTGAAACGGTAGGGGTACTTTTGTACCCCCTTACCATTTCACACAGGGGGGAGGGCCAGGATCTGGGGGTCCCCTTGTTAAAGGGGGCTTCCAGATTCCGATAAGCCCCCCGCCCGCAGACCCCCGCAACCACCGGCCAGGGTTGCGGGGATGAGGCCCTTGTCCTCATCAACATGGGGACAAGGTGTTTTGGGGGCTACCCCAAAGCACCCTTCCAATGTTGAGGGCATGTGGCCTGGTATGGTTCAGGAGGGGGGTGCTCTCTCATCCCCCCTCTTTTCCTGCGGCCTGCCAGTTTGCATGCTCGGATCTGGGTCTGGTTTGGACTTTTGGGGTGACCCCACGCCGTTTTTTTTTTAAATTTTGGTGAGGGGTTCCCCTTAATATCCATACCAGAAATGAAGGGCCTGGTATGGAATTTAGGGGGACCCCCCACATCATTTTTTTTTAAATTTTGGCCGGGGTTCCCCTGTGTTCCGCTGTGGGGAATTCCTATGCCGTTTTTATCAATGAACTTCTATGTGTATTGTCGGACCGGCAATGCATTAATAGCCGCGAGTAGTTTTAAATTACTTTTTTTCCTTTGAAATGTCATTTTGCTGTCAGACTGATCTAAACACGGGAAACATGCGCCCCTTTACAGGCTTACTATAGACACCCCCCAGGTACGAAATTTAAAGGGATATTACACTTTTATTGTTTCACTTTAAGCATTATTAAAATCACTGCTCCCAAAAAAAATCCGTTTTTAAAACTTTTTTTGCATTGATCCATGTCCCCTGGGGCAGGTCCCAGGTCCCCAAACACTTTTTATGACAATAACTTGCATATAAGCCTTTAAAATTAACACTTTTGATTATTCATGTTCGTGTCCCATAGACTTTAACGGTGTTTGTGTGTTCGAACCAGTTTTTTGCCTGTTCGCATGTTCTGGTGCGAACTGAACAGGGGGGTGTTCGGCTCATCCCTAATTATCACTAATGGAAAGTACAATATCTGAGGTAATAAGTGGAGGGGCTCTAGAACCAGATAAGTTACAGGTGGTAGATGAAGAAGTATTGGAACAAGATGAAACAGGATTAGGGGATTTTTTAGGTATAGAGTTAGTACATGATATAGCGGAGGATATATCTGTATGAACACAGCTGTCGGTTGGATTTTATTGGACTCAACAGAACTGGTAGTTACATTGTTAGTAGGTGCATCATTTTTTGGAGGTCTATGCCTATTCCTAGGTCTATGTGTGGGCAATATTCTTTGGGATAATTGACAGGCCTCCATTATTGATCGTTTAGCCAGCTGTGTGCTTTACCAGTCACCAGATGGCACTTATAAATAGTTACTTATAAATATCCTCATGGACCTTGCGCACGCTCTGAAACGCGTTGTGTTCTCCACAGTCTTTGACATCACAGGCTGCTTCCACGGGTTTGCTGCTCCTCTCCTCTGCTGGCTGTGTTCCGTCCCGGCTCCCCGCCGTATTGCAGCATGGATTTGGGACATTCCTGGGAACTGACTCCCCCCACACCACTTTCTTCTGATACACATCCACCTGCCTAGAGCACCGTTGTGTTTCCAAATGTAAGTGGCTATGTTTTATCTTGTTAATTGAAATAAACCTTTTACTTAGAGGCGCTCCTCTCCTTTTGTTTTCCTTTGATGGTTTCGAGCTGACTTCACTCCATAGAAGAGCTGCCCTTTGTGAATAGCCCTATACTGTGCTGAATAAGAAATCCTTTCTTTCGGTATCTTTCAACAATTTTTTTCTTCAGTGGACTTTTCCTAAACTATGGACCCTTTTTTTTTGTCTTTTTTTTGTGTTTGAAAGTATTTACATCTAGTATTATTGCTTTATGTGTTTTATGGATTACCCGGATTAATTTACCATCACTATACCATATATGATTTTTATTTATTTTATTGTATTTTGCTTCATAGTTCTGAGCGCCAATATCTTTTTATTCATATTACAATTGTGAAGACCCTGGAGCACCAGGACAGTGGAATTACCCACAAAATGACCTCATTTTGGAAAGCAAACACCCCAACGTCTATTCTATGAGGCATAATGAGTCTTTTGAACGGTTCATTTTTTTCCACAAGTCTTCAGAATACGTGGAAAGAAAATGAAAACTTTTTTTTTTTTTTTTACACAAAGTGGTCAGTTTATAAGATATTTCTAATTCAAAGCATTTATATAGCAAAAATGACACCCCAAAATACATTCTGCTACTCCTCCTGAGTATGGCGATACCACATGTGTGTGACTTTTACACAGCCTGGCCACATACAGAGGCCCAACATGCAGGGAGTACTGTCAGGCTTTCTAGGAGCATAAATTACACCTCTAATTTTCTTAACGACCTATTACACTTTTGAAGGCCCTGGAGCACCAGGACAATGGAATTACATATAAAATGACCCCATTTCGGAAAGCAAACACCCCAACGTATTTTATATGAAGCATCATGAGTCTTTTGAACGGTTTATTTTTTTACTTAAGTCTTCAGAAAACATGGAAAGAAAATGAAAACCTTTTTTTTTACACAAGTTGTGAATTTATAAGATATTTCTAACACATAGCATGTATATAGCAAACACTACACCCCAAAACACATTCTGCTACTCATCCTGAGTATGGGTATACCACATGTGTGAGACTTTTACACAGCCTGGCCACATACAGAGGCCCAATAGTGAAGTAGTACCTTCAGGCGTTCTAGGAGCATAAATTACACATCTCATTTCATTCCTACCTATCACACTTTTTAAGGTCCTTGAGCACCAGGACAGTGGAATTACCCACAAAATGACCCCATTTTGGAAAACAAACACCCCAACGTATATACTAGGAGGCATAGGCTGCATATAGGTACTTAGGTACACTGATGGGCTGGAGACAGGTACTCGGTTACTCTGATGGGATGGTGACATATACTCGGTTACTCTGATGGGCTGGTGACAGGCACTCGGGTACTCTGATGGACTGGTGACAGGCACTCGGGTACTCTGATGGCCTGGTGACAGGTACTCGGGTAGTCTGATGGGCTACAGATAGGTACTCGGGTACTCTGATGGGCTGGTGACAGGTACTCAGATACTCTGTTGGGTGGTGACAGGTACTCTGAAGGGCGGTGACAGGTACACAGGTGCTCAGATGAGCTGTGACAGGTACTCAGGTACTCAGATGGGCTGTGACAGGTACTCAGGTACTCATATGGACTGTGACAGGTACTTTGATGGGTGGTGACAGGTATTTTGATGGCTGGTGACAGGTCCTCTTTATTACGGATGAACTGTGACAGATATTCAGATGGACTGTGGCAGGTACTCAGATGGGTTGTGACAGGTACTCAGATGGGTTGTGACAGGTACTCAGATGAACTGTGACAGATACTCGATAAAGAATGATGTGGTCCAAGGCACCAAAAGTAATTGGCCTCCATCACAAATTTTAGACAAAGAAAGGGAAAAGTGGTCAGCGGGACTTTAAATAAGTCCAATCACTATATAAAGTAAACATGTGGGATATAAAACACAGTGTTGCTTTTGTGGTTTCCAACAAAAAGGGGGATTTTTTGAATGAGAGATGTATACCAAAAAGCATTCTTGGCAAAGAGCATTTTATTATACCGTGTGAGATCATGTATAACATACTGAATAACACAAAAATGCATACACAGAATCGCATACACGCAGGGCAAGCTGAAAACCACATATGAATATTGGCGCCATGGTACTTGGCATATCATAAAGTAAAAACAAGTCCTGCACAACATGGGCCACTTGCAGGGCTGAATGATGTTGGAAAGTCGAAAGTAAAACAAAATAAGAGACATAAAATCATCTGTATGGACATCATGCATCTATGTAAGCCTGACACGTTTTGTTGGAGTATACCAACTCTTCAGGGGTGAATGCAATGGTGATCTATGTAGTGATCGGGTCTATTAATGGGTGTATAGATGTAGAGTGGGTATGATAATTAATATTTAGGTATTATTATAATGATGATATAAGTACTCTTCCGCAGCAACCCAATTCTTCCAGAGAGATGCACTTTATTGACTTCCAACACAGAACAAAGTCCAAAGTCCACAGATGACAAAGAAATCCGACAGAGGAAATATAATTCAGAAACCCATCTCCTAGGTCTGTGTCTTCCCAGCCATACACAGACAAGCCTCACCCAAAACTATAGACTGAATGCCGTGTTATATTCACCAGGCATTGAATGGCTGAGCAATTTGATTGGCCGTTTCAATTTAGGACTTTGATAAGCTTTAGTCTATCAAACAGACAACAACCCCCAGCCGTGAACAGCCGTGAACCACCCCAATTTGCACTCCCGCATATCAACATCAACAAGTCCCCTTTAGATATATTAATTAGATAAACAGAACACCCTTTTGAGCCCTTGGAATACCTACATTCCTGCATATCAACAAGCCCCTTAGATATATTAGCCCCACAGGAGGGAGCCTCCGTTAGGCCAACCCAAAACACTCCTTGATCCCATTGTTACCCCCTCAAGTCTAATTACCATCAATAAATACTTCTTCTATGGTCCTTTAAACAATGTACCCTTTGAAATGTTCAATTAGGTTAACAGCCCAGACCTCACACCCCTAGGTAGACTTGCATAAGATTAACACATCAAAGGATCTTCAACTGTTATCTTAAAATTGAGTTGGCTTGGACAACCATTGTCAATCTGGCCTGGTCAACATTGACTGCATGTGTACATACACACAACAATGTCCCACATAAATCGGTGAACATATTACAACATATACAACAATCTATAAAGAAACATAACCATATGGTATAATATTGTAACTGGATAATAGGAATAAATAATGTGTAAGGGATAGGATGGACATCCCTATAGATACTCACGTCAACTGCATAGATGTGAACAGAGGATCAGAGCCGTTAAAAAGGTCTGGCATGGGAGCTGAGGTAAAGACATGTGGACAAGCAGGGAGCACTGTAGATTCACCAGGGTAAATGTGCAAATGTGGGTGACGGTGAGCCAAAACTTCTGTGAATTGAGATCAGTAATATATATTGAATGAATAATGTTTTTGATGAAGAGTGTGAAAAGCCCATACACCAGGTCAGATGAAGGGAAAACTGAGCATAGATGAAAAAACAGATACTCAAAAACCACCAAATAGGAAGGAGAAAGAAAGAAAGAAAAAAAGAAAGAAAGAAAGAAAGAAAGAAAGAAAGAAAGAAAGAAAGAAAGAAAGAAAGAAAGAAAGAAAGAAAGAAAGAAAGAAAGAAAGAAAGAAAGAAAGAAAGAAAGAAAGAAAGAAAGAAAGAAAGAAAGAAAGAAAGAAAGGTGTAGAAAAGAAAGAGAAGAAAATTGTATCCTGGGTGAGATAGTGAAGGAACCAAAGAGAATGAAGAACAAAGTGCTAAAAGTATAGGTGAAACCTATGGTGATTTACATTGTTGGTTCACAAGAAAATGGGGAAGCAAAATTAACAGGTGAATGCTTGTATATGAGGTGTTGCCAGAAAGACAAACACCAAGTGAGGTGAATTTAAATGCTCCCAGCTGATACAACATGTCCCACCCAGCGTCACGTGGGCGTGGCAAGAAAGGGGGGGCATCCGTGCCAGAGCGAAAAAATCCGCCCATACAGGCTCAGGTACCTCCCCAGTATCAGCCTAGCTGAAAAGAAAAACCTGCTCGTGCAGTGGGACATCAAAAGGTGTAGCACACACAGAGCGGTGACATGTGACAGATACTCAGATGGGCTGTGACAGGTGCTCAGGTACTCGGGTACTCAGATGGATTGTGACAGGTACTCAGATGAACTGTGACAGATACTCAGGTACTCAGGTACTCGGGTACTCAGATGGACTGTGACAGGTACTCAGATGAACTGTGACAGGTACTCAGATGGACTGTGGCAGGTACTCAGATACCCAGATGGACTGTGACAGGTACTCAGGTACTCAGTACTCAGATGGCTGTGACAGGTACTCTGTACTCAGATGAACTGTGACAGCTACTCAGATGGACTCTATGACAGGTACTCAGGTACTCAGATGGACTGTGACAGGGAACTCAGATGAAGTGTGACAGGTACTAAGGTACTCAGATGGACTGTGACAGGTACTCAGATGGACTGTGACAAGTACTCAGGAACTCAGATGAACTGTGACAGGTACTAAGGTACTCAGATGGACTGTGACAGGTACTCAGGTACTCGGGTACTCAGATGAACTGTGACAGGTATTCAGGTACTCATATGGACTGTGACAGGTACTTTGATGGGTGGTGACAGGTATTTTGATGGCTGGTGACAGGTCCTCTTTATTACGGGGGAAATCAGTGTGATTGGTGTACACTGTAAGTGGTAACGAGATGTTACCACAATCTCCTTCTCACACACAATCAGTGTGTGAGGAGGAGAACACAGTAACATCTCGTTACCGCGGTTTGTTGACATTTTGTATAAAACAAAAAAGCAGCGCTCTGTGGGACCAGCATAAAAACTTGCAAACCTTTAGCCAAGTAAAGTTAATTTATTTGATGCACACTTGAAGGAATAAAAAACAACTGTCAATGATAATAAAATTGTAGAATTCTGCAAAAGCAATCATAAAAACCAATTGCCATTGTTGATATATTGTGAAAGAAATAAGCACGGTACCACCAAGACATCCAGATGACGAGGGGTTAACATCAGCTAGTCAGCTTCAACTCTCGGTCATGAGGTAGACAACCGGATCCCTGGAAGGAGCCAATGAGGTGGAGAGACCAGGGTCGCGGCTGTGGATCCAGTGGCTGGTCGCGGGTGTCAGACATGCTGTACCACAGGAGGTGTATTGTAGTGCCTTCCACTGAATGATGGAGCCAGAGGAGCTGTTCGGACTGTCCCCGACTTTGATAAGATGCAGGCATGCAAAACATGTAAGCCACTGTCGCCACGGCAACATAGAGCTTGCTGTCCACCTCGTCATACCAACATTTCGGCTATTTCCGCTTCAGGCCTGATGTCCACGTCATCCTCGGGCGCCCGACCCCGGTCATTTTGAATATAGCAAAAATTACACCCCAAAATACATTCTGCTACTCATCCTGAGTATGGCGGTACCACATGTGTGAGACTATATAGAGTATATAGGGCAAGCCATATAGTATATATACTGATGCTCAGAGTATATAGTGACTGGAGGCCCCCCATGCCATTTAAAAAAAAAAAAAATTGGTGCGAGGTTCTCCTTAATAACCATACCAGACCTGAAAGGCCTGGTATGGATTTTGGGGGAGGTGACATCCACGCCATTTTTTGGTTTTTTTTGGGTCGGGGTTCCCCTTTATATACATACCAGACCCAAAGGGCCTGGTAATGGACTGGGGGGGAAGCCACGCCATTTTTTTAAATGATTTTAATCTATATTGCCGAGATCCGACAATACATTAAAGCCGCAAGCAGTTTTAAATGACATTTTTTCCTTTAGAAATCATTTTGCTGCGGTAAGGTTATAAACAAGGGAAAGATGCACTACTTTACAGGCAGACTAAGGAGACCTCACAGACATGATATTTAAACGAATATTTAATTTTTATTGTTTCACTTTAAGCATTATTAAAATCACTGCTCACGAAAAAACTGACGTTTTTAAAATGTTTTGTTTTTGCACTGATACATGTCCCCTGGGGCAGGACCCAGGTCCCCAGACACTTAATGGCAATAACTTGCATATACACCTTTAAAATGAGCACTTTTAATTTTTCACATTCGCGTCCCATAGACTTTAATGGTGTTTGCATGTTCCCACAAATTGTTTGCCTGTTCGCATGTTCTGCTGCGAACCGAACCTGGGGGTGTTCGGCTCATCCCTAACCAAAACCATATAATATAAGGTCAAACCTTAAGAGTTGCAATTTATATGCAATCAGGCAGGCCCTTGCACTACATGGTTTTGGTAAATCTGAAGACAAAAATCTGCAGAAAATCTAATAGTGTGTATGGGGTCTAACTCTACCTGTGTAATCTGAAGAGCTTGTGTCATTGTGATAGCCAAGTCCTACTTATAGGTGAAGGTTTCGGTTGCAACTTTTATTAAACAATTGCTGTTATTTGTGAATGCTATAAAAAAGATTATTCTTTCAAGACAATTGAACTTATATTAGTCTTAAGATAACCCTGTATAGCTTTTATTATCTCCTGCATTCTCTTCTTACCCTAGATGTTTTATGTACTATTTTATTTTCACTGTTCATACTGTATGTAAACTAAATCTTTAAAAAGTTTATTTGTTTTTGTAGTACCACTTAAAAAATGTTCATTATTTGTAAAGAACATTAGCTTAACCACATTGCAACACCTCCCTATGGTTTTTCATGGACCAAACAGCTAGCCTAGCCACTGAATGTGCACATGTGCAAGCTCTATTTATAGAGGGAGGGTGTTAACTTGTATCTGGTATCTTTACCTTGGGTGCCAAGAGTCCTTGTTCCAGCTATGCCTGAGGACTTCATGGGCTCACCCATGAATGCACACATATGCATTTTGTATAAAAAAACTGCAAAATGTCAATGTATGTGCACTATTCATTGGATCGTTAAAGCGGTTGTAAACTAAGGAAAAAAAACCCTGCAAGACAAAGGCATAACGTGCAAGTATGCATCGCATACTTGCACATTAGGAAATACTCACCTTAGAACAAAGCCCTCTCAGCTGCGCCCAGTCACCACTGAGAGAGCTGACATCTTCTCCCGTTCTTTCTTCCGGGATCACGGACTCCGACGCTGTGAGTGGCCGGAGCTGCGATGACGGTAAGCTGGACTTTCAAAACGCATTATTATAGGCTTACCTGTAGGCAAAAATCACAAAATTACAACCGTTTTAAATACTGCTTAAGGAAAAAAAAATACATTTACATACATTGAGCTATATGCTTGTTTACTTGCTTCCTACTTACTGATACATATAAAAATGAGTTCTCATATTTTTTACGTACTGTTAATAACGTCTAACCAGCTGTAATTTTGTGGGGGTGAAGCTCAATAATGGGGCATACTAGAGGTAGGGGGCTCTGCTGTGAGGTTTCTCCTATGTTTCATAAAAAAGGCCCCCTTTGAAAAAAAAAAAAAAGAATATATTTTATTTCATGATCTTAACACAAAAATAGTTTGGGTAAACTTTGACAATACTTTGAAGTGTCAGAACTTTGCCCTTTTAGAATTGCTCAGTTCAGGCATAGATGTTACACATTTTGCATTGTTCACCTGTGGCATGGGTCCTAGAACAACTCTGAGTATAGGGACTACTCCCCAGGGCACTACTGGCTGAGGATGTCTGCCTGCCAATTGTCTATGCATTGGTGAAAAATGTGATGTTTTGCCCTGGACAGGATACAGGCTACTTTTCTTGCCAAAGTGTGACTTCTGATTACTCCCTGATGTTTCATGTCACGGTAATGTCATTGTCCAACTGAATCTGAATCAGATAGATAGCTAATTGTATAGGATGCCTAGAACTGCTCTCCAGCCTAACAGGATGACATCCATCATGAGAATCTTCCAGAATATGAGGGCGAAAGACATCTGTAACTCAAGAGCTGGCTTTTTGAGCTACCAGGCCAGAGATAACCTGGTACTCAATGACAACATAAACAGATCTGTCCTGGGACTAGACTGACTTGTCCCATAATGCAGGACATTGTGTAGTAGAGGTCTGGAGTGAAACAAGGAAAATGGAACCATATAGAACTAAGTTACCATCAGACACAGGACTACCATACAGAAGCATTCTGTTTGTTGTCTTGGGATACCACCTTTTGCTTCCAAGCATCATAAATGGAGGTTATCCAAATGTTCCCACTATTCTGGAAAGTGAAGGCTCCCTCCCTGCAGAGGAATGCTTGTATGAGAAGTTGGCATATCTGAAAATATGTTGTCCAAGAAAACCCATGCAGAACAAACACACAGATACAATATTCTTTAGTACAACACAATAACCAGGTTGCCTATACATGAGTACTAACATTAGAACCATACAATAGCAAAACCAGTAGCTTTTAGCAAAGCAGCACCGCTGAAATAAAAAAATACATCAGTTTGCCCACACATACTTCATTGTTCAACTAGGCGCAATCACAAGCAGGAGCTGTTGATTCACTATTTTAAAGGCTAAATCTGACCACCATAATAAATAGAAAACAAATTCTTAGATGCGGGTTTTATAGGCTAACTTCACCATTTCGGGCAGAATCTCACTTTGCAGAATAAATAGAAGTCTTTTTTTAATGTCCTTTCTGCCCAAGCCATCCCAATGTACTTATGGCTCATTTACCTAGTCCACAGAGGCTTTGAATTTCCACCTCTCAGCTTAAAAAAATGCTTTTTGAGTCCTGACTTCCTGTATCGTCGTGTGATCTTCCAGGAACTATTCCATCATGCACTGCCTTATTGCATCACAGAATAGGGTGCATTTTATCACTCTGGACCACACCTCCCTCATTACTTTACCACCTCTTTTTTATTTCCACCCATTTTCCTACATCTTCCTTTAAGGTATCTATACACAGTACAATCTGATTGTACAATCTCATTTAGCTCTACTATTAACTATGTAGTGCAAGGGCTGGCCTGATTGGATACAAATGAAATGGATTGTTCAGGTGGGTTCTTCTATTACATATTTTTGGTAAATCTAAAGGAAACAGTACAGACATTGTACAATCAGATTGCATAGTGTATGGCCAGCTTTAACCACTTGACGACCGCCTCACGCCGATTTACGTCGGCAAGGTGGCACGGACAGGCAAAATCACGTACATATACGTGATTTGCCTTCCGCGGGTGGGGGGTCCGATCGGACCCGGTGCCCGAGGCGGTCGTCTTTTGTCCCACGGCGATCAGAGATGAGGGGGAGGCCATCCGTTCGTGGCCCCCCCCTCGCGATCGCTGCCGGACAATCACATCATTCCTTTGCTGCTGTATGCTAAACAGCAGCAAAGGAAATGATGTCATCTCTCCTCGGCTCGGTAATTTCCGTTCCGGCCCGAGGAGAGAAGACAGGTATGTGAGTGCACAACATTACACACACACAGTAGAACATGCCAGGCACACAAAACACCCCGATCCCCCCCCCCGATCGCCCCCCGATCCCCCCCCAATCACCCCCCCGTCACAAACTGACACCAGCAGTTTTTTTTTTTTCTGATTACTGCATTGGTGTCAGTTTGTGACAGTTACAGTGTTGGGACAGTTAGTATTACCCCCCTGTAGGTCTAGGATACCCCCCTAACTCCCCCTAATAAAGTTTTAACCCCTTGATCACCCCCTGTCACCAGTGTCGCTAAGCGATCATTTTTCTGATCGCTGTATTAGTGTCGCTGGTGACGCTAGTTAGGGACCTAAATATTTAGGTTCGCCGACAGCGTTTTATAGCGACAGGGACCCCCATATACTACCGAATAAATGTTTTAACCCCTTGATGGCCCCCTAGTTAACCCTTTCACCACTGATCACCGTATAACTGTTACGGGTGACGCTGGTTAGTTTGTTTATTTTTTATAGTGTCAGGGCACCCGCCGTTTATTACCGAATAAAGGTTTAGCCCCCTGATCGCCCGGCGGTGATATGCGTCGCCCCAGGCAGCGTCAGATTAGCGCCAGTACCGCTAACACCCACGCACGCAGCATACGCCTCCCTTAGTGGTATAGTATCTGATCGGATCAATATCTGATCCGATCAGATCTATACTAGCGTCCCCAGCAGTTTAGGGTTCCCAAAAACACAGTGTTAGCGGGATCAGCCCAGATACCTGCTAGCACCTGCGTTTTGCCCCTCCGCCCGGCCCAGCCCAAGTGCAGTATCGATCGATCACTGTCACTTACAAAACACTAAACGCATAACTGCAGCGTTCGCAGAGTCAGGCCTGATCCCTGCGATCGCTAACAGTTTTTTTGGTAACATTTTGGTGAACTGGCAAGCACCAGCCCCAGGCAGCGTCAGGTTAGCGCCAGTAGCGCTAACACCCACGCACGCACCGTACAGCTCCCTTAGTGGTATAGTATCTGATCGGATCAATATCTGATCCGATCAGATCTATACTAGCGTCCCCAGCAGTTTAGGGTTCCCAAAAACGCAGTGTTAGCGGGATCAGCCCAGATACCTGCTAGCACCTGCGTTTTGCCCCTCCGCCCGGCCCAGCCCAGCCCACCCAAGTGCAGTATCGATCGATCACTGACACTTACAAAACACTAAATGCATAACTGCAGCGTTCGCAGAGTCAGGCCTGATCCCTGCGATCGCTAACAGTTTTTTTGGTAGTATTTTGGTGAACTGGCAAGCACCAGCCCCAAGCAGCGTCAGATTAACGCCAGTACCGCTAACACCCACGCACGCACCGTACACCTCCCTTAGTGGTATAGCATCTGAACGGATCAATATCTGATCCGATCAGATCTATACTGGCGTCCCCAGCAGTTTAGGGTTCCCAAAAACGCAGTGTTAGCGGGATCAGCCCAGATACCTGCTAGCACCTGCATTTTGCCCCTCCGCCCGGCCCAGCCCACCCAAGTGCAGTATCGATCGATCACTGTCACTTACAAAACACTTAACGCATAACTGCAGCATTCGCAGAGTCAGGCCTGATCCCTGCAATCGCTAACAGTTTTTTTGGTAGCTTTTTATTGAACTGGCAAGCGCCAGCGGCCTAGTACACCCCGGTCGTAGTCAAACCATCACTGCAGTAACACTTGGTGACGTGGCGAGTCCCATAAGTGCAGTTCAAGCTGGTGAGGTGGCAAGCACAAGTAGTGTCCCGCTGCCACCAAGAAGACAAACACAGGCCCGTCGTGCCCATAGTGCCCTTCCTGCTGAATTCGCCAATCCTAATTGGGAACCCACCACTTCTGCAGCGCCCGTACTTCCCCCATTCACATCCCCAACCAAATGCAGTCGGCTGCATGAGAGGCATTTTCTTTATGCCCTCCCGAGTACCCCTACCCAACGAACCCCCAAAAAAGATGTAGTGTCTGCAGCAAGCGCGAATATAGGCGTGACACCCGCTATTATTGTCCCTCCTGTCCTGACAATCCTGGTCTTTGCATTGGTGAATGTTTTGAACGCTACCATTCATTAGTTGAGTATTAGCGTAGGGTACAGCATTGCACAGACTAGGCCCACTTTCACAGGGTCTCCCAAGATGCCATCGCATTTTGAGAGACCCGAACCTGGAACCGGTTACCGTTATAAAAGTTAGTTACAAAAAAAGTGTAAAAAAAAAAAAAAATATATAAAATAAAAAAAAATAGTTGTCGTTTTATTGTTCTCTCTCTCTATTCTCTCTCTCTTGTTCTGCTCTTTTTTACTGTATTCTATTCTGCAATGTTTTATTGTTATTATGTTTTATCATGTTTGCTTTTCAGGTATGCAATTTTTTATACTTTACCGTTTACTGTGCTTTATTGTTAACCATTTTTTTGTCTTCAGGTACGCCATTCACGACTTTGAATGGTTATACCAGAATGATGCCTGCAGGTTTAGGTATCATCTTGGTATCATTCTTTTCAGCCAGCGGTCAGCTTTCATGTAAAAGCAATCCTAGTGGCTAATTAGCCTCTAGACTGCTTTTACAAGCCGTGGGAGGGAATGCCCCCCCCCACCGTCTTCCGTGTTTTTCTCTGGCTCTCCTGTCTCAACAGGGAACCTGAGAATGCATCTGGG
Organism: Aquarana catesbeiana; assembly: GCF_042186555.1. Classification (NCBI taxonomy): domain Eukaryota; kingdom Metazoa; phylum Chordata; class Amphibia; order Anura; family Ranidae; genus Aquarana; species Aquarana catesbeiana. The sequence continues at coordinate 146,400,704 of NC_133332.1, read as the reverse complement.
GATTCAGCCAGCTGACCATAGAGCTGATCAGAGACCAGAGTGGCTCCAAACATCTCTATGGCCTAAGAAACCGGAAGCTACGAGCATTTTATGACTTAGATTTCGCCGGATGTAAATAGCGCCATTGGGAAATTGGGGAAGCATTTTATCACACCGATCTTGGTGTCATCAGATGCTTTGAGGGCAGAGGAGAGATCTAGGGTCTAATAGACCCCAATTTTTTCAAAAAAGAGTACCTGTCACTACCTATTGCTATCATAGGGGATATTTACATTCCCCGAGATAACAATAAAAATGATTAAAAAAAAAAAAATGAAAGGAACAGTTTAAAAATAAGATAAAAAAGCAAAAAAATAATAAAGAAAAAAAAAAAAAAAAAAAAGCACCCCTGTCGCCCCCTGCTCTCTCGCTAAGGCGAACGCAAGCGGCGGTCTGTCGTCAAACGTAAACAGCAATTGCACCATGCATGTGAGGTATCGCCGCGAAGGTCAGATCGAGGGCAGTAATTTTTGCAGTAGACCTCCTCTGTAAATCTAAAGTGGTAACCTGTAAAGGCTTTTAAAGGCTTTTAAAAATGTATTTATTTTGTTGCCACTGCATGTTTGTGCGCAATTTTAAAGCATGTCATGTTTGGTATCCATGTACTCGGCCTAAGATCATCTTTTTTATTTCATCAAACATTTGGGCAATATAGTGTGTTTTAGTGCATTAAAATTTAAAAAAGTGTGTTTTTTCCCCAAAAAATGCGTTTGAAAAATCGCAAATACTGTGTGAAAAAAAAAAAGAAACACCCACCATTTTAATCTGTAGGGCATTTGCTTTAAAAAAATATATAATGTTTGGGGGTTCAAAGTAATTTTTTTGCAAAAAAAAAATTACTTTTTCATGTAAACAATGAGTGTCAGAAAGGGCTTTGTCTTCAAGTGGTTAGAAGAGTTGGTGATGTGTGACATAAGCTTCTAAATGTTGTGCATAAAATGCCAGGACAGTTCAAAACCCCCCCAAATGACCCCATTTTGGAAAGTAGACACCCCAAGCTATTTGCTGAGAGGCATGTCGAGTCCATGGAATATTTTATATTGCGACACAAGTTGCGGGAAAGAGACAAATTTTTTTTTTTTTTTTTTTTTTTGCACAAAGTTGTCACTAAATGATATATTGCTCAAACAATGGAAAAAACACATATGCGAGAGTGCCCAGGCTGCACAACCCAAATGTATACAGAAAAAACAAGACAAGGATTCCCCAGGGGGGTTTTTTAGGCAGCAATACATTAAATGTTATTGTAATAATAAAGTGGATAAAGTTCATGATGTGTTTAGAGTATGTAACAATTTTATTAAAAAATACAGACTCTGGTTAACATGTAACAAAAATCGACATATAACATCACCCATGGTTAAGAAGCGTATCATCAATAATATCCATATGAATACCCCGATGCATTTCGACCCATTGGTCTTCTTCAGGGGGGTTTTTATTCTAGGGAAATGTGTCACAATTAGAGTTTGATCTTGTAACTTTAGTCAATATGTAAGACATTTATACAACATTTAGCGTAGATAAATAATTGTATTACATTGTATCTATGAAGGCATATTTACCATTGAGTGGATGATAGGGTGGAGATACACCACACGAACCAGATTGTTTAAAAACATGAAGGCCCAGAGATCCCAGAGACCACACATATCCCTCCGTGCCCCACAGGCACATCCGCAATCCATTGGACTTACAAGGGGTCACACTCTTGGACGGGGGAAAGGACGGGGGCGAGGCACCTGCCATTGTATATAAAAGGACTTGGTTAGGAACCTTAGTAGTATTGTTCTAAAAGTATTTAGTGCCGTAGGGCAATAGCTGATTAGCCCTCACTGAGATGATTACTTGTATAGATGTATATTAATGTTAGTCAAACCTATTACTTGGGAGTATATATTTAATTGATAATGTGATAATTATGGAATACAGATCAATGAAAAAGTGTGTCTAAATGAGACATAATGGGTGATGAGAATATATTGGGAATATTAAATCCAATTAAAGCATGGATGGAAAAAGTGAATGTGCTGGTGGTGCCATAGTGATGGTAATGGATGTGAGGTGATCGTGTGGGAATGCACTGTGAAGGATAGGTTGAAAGCCAAAGTGTTAAAAGAAAAAAACTAACTTAACCAAACCAAACTGCGATAAAAACTATAAAAGTGTATGGGTGCCAGTGAACAAAAAAAGCCAAATGTTGAGAGTGTATGGGGTGAATGTAAGAATTGGAATAGTGAGCATGTGTGTGAGTAGTGATGGCTAAAGGTGAAAAAACAATTATACTAAGTGAGTATATCCAAAAAATAATGAGTTGGTGATGATAGTATTAATGATATTAGAATCGATGTCAACTATAGTAAGTATACTAAACATAGCACTTACCTAGTGCTAAATGCTTCTCAGTATCGTGGCAGCTTTACAAGGATGCAACTACAAATCATCCAAGAACTGCCAATTATATAATCACAGGGGGCTAACCTACGACTTGCAGGTGATGAACTCCTCCCCAACACGCCAACCCCCACATGTCCATGGCGCCGATTGGCGGCGTCTGTGTGGCCCCCTCGGCGTTCCGGAAGGCAAAAGCCCCGACAGCCGCCGTCACCTCCGACGCAACTGCGTGATGTCACGATGACACGCGCGTGCGCAAAGGAACCCGCACACACGTGACGTCACTGACAGTCCGGCGGTGATCACGGGACGCCGCCGGCACGGGAGAAGCTCCCCACGACTGCCCCTAGACAAGAGTCCTGTCGTAGAGATCACAAGGGGGAGGATCGCAAAGGCATAATGCGTCTCCCCCCCCCCCCCCCCGTTGCGGGAAGTCAAATGGAGATGGGAATGCTACCCCGGGATACACAGCGGACACAGCAGTCCATGGGCAGTGAGCCCTACATGCCAAAACAAAGTGTTGTGGCCACATGTAATGTAATAGTTCATAAATTTAGAGGTAGTAATGTATATCTAATAATATATGTCTAGATGGTAAACAATTCATTGAAAAAGCCAGGAACATATAAAAAACCAAAAGGTCAAAAGATGGGGAGGGAAAAAAGGAGTGTTTTCCTTCATCCCAGGAGCACTATTCTCCCATGCTTACATGGTAGATGTGTTCTACACCAGGCAACATTCTTAAACCATTGGAACAAAAAGCCAATTGGAGCAAGGATGGGGAGGGGGAAAAATAATTGTTTACCCCCATCCCAAGAGTAATGTTCTCCTATGCCAATTGTTGGTGAGTGCAATTGTACCAAGCAACATCCTCAAACCGTTGGAGTATGCCCTGGCTCATGTGGGGTCTCTCATGTGCTAGAAGGGGAAACGGGTGTTTAACCACCCAAATGGAAGAAAAACAATGGAAAAAACACATATGCGAGAGCGCCCAGGCTGCACAACCCAAATGTATACAGAAAAAACAAGACAAGGATTCCCCAGGGGGGTTTTTTAGGCAGCAATACATTAAATGTTATTGTAATAATAAAGTGGATAAAGTTCATGATGTGTTTAGAGTATGTAACAATTTTATTAAAAAATACAGACTCTGGTTAACATGTAACAAAAATCGACATATAACATCACCCATGGTTAAGAAGCGTATCATCAATAATATCCATATGAATACCCCGATGCATTTCGACCCATTGGTCTTCTTCAGGGGAGTTTTTATTCTAGGGAAATGTGTCACAATTAGAGTTTGATCTTGTAACTTTAGTCAATATGTAAGACATTTATACAACATTTAGCGTAGATAAATAATTGTATTACATTGTATCTATGAAGGCATATTTACCATTGAGTGGATGATAGGGTGGAGATACACCACACGAACCAGATTGTTTAAAAACATGAAGGCCCAGAGATCCCAGAGACCACACATATCCCTCCGTGCCCCACAGGCACATCCGCAATCCATTGGATTTACAAGGGGTCACACTCTTGGACGGGGGAAAGGACGGGAGCGAGGCACCTGCCATTGTATATAAAAGGACTTGGTTAGGAACCTTAGTAGTATTGTTCTAAAAGTATTTAGTGCCGTAGGGCAATAGCTGATTAGCCCTCACTGAGATGATTACTTGTATAGATGTATATTAATGTTAGTCAAACCTATTACTTGGGAGTATATATTTAATTGATAATGTGATAATTATGGAATACAGATCAATGAAAAAGTGTGTCTAAATGAGACATAATGGGTGATGAGAATATATTGGGAATATTAAATCCAATTAAAGCATGGATGGAAAAAGTGAATGTGCTGGTGGTGCCATAGTGATGGTAATGGATGTGAGGTGATCGTGTGGGAATGCACTGTGAAGGAGAGGTTGAAAGCCAAAGTGTTAAAAGAAAAAAACTAACTAAACCAAACCAAACTGCGATAAAAACTATAAAAGTGTATGGGTGCCAGTGAACAAAAAAAGCCAAATGTTGAGAGTGTATGGGGTGAATGTAAGAATTGGAATAGTGAGCATGTGTGTGAGTAGTGATGGCTAAAGGTGAAAAAACAATTATACTAAGTGAGTATATCCAAAAAATAATGAGTTGGTGATGATAGTATTAATGATATTAGAATCGATGTCAACTATAGTGAGTATACTAAACATAGCACTTACCTAGTGCTAAATGCTTCTCAGTATCGTGGCAGCTTTACAAGGATGCAACTACAAATCATCCAAGAACTGCCAATTATATAATCACAGGGGGCTAACCTACGACTTGCAGGTGATGAACTCCTCCCCAACACGCCAACCCCCACATGTCCATGGCGCCGAATGGCGGCGTCTGTGTGGCCCCCACGGCGTTCCGGAAGGCAAAAGCCCCGACAGCCGCCGTCACCTCCGACGCAACTGCGTGACGTCACGATGACACGCTCGTGCGCAAAGGAACCCGCACGCACGTGACGTCACTGACAGTCCGGCGGTGATCACGGGACGCCGCCGGCACGGGAGAAGCTCCCCACGACTGCCCCTAGACAAGAGTCCTGTCATAGAGATCACAAGGGGGAGGATCGCAAGGGCATAATGCGTCTCCCCCCCCGTGCCGGGAAGTCATCGTGAAATCACGCAGTTGTGTCGGAGGTGACGGCGGCTGTCGGGGCTTTTGCCTTCCAGAACGCCGAGGGGGCCACACAGACGCCGCCAGCACATTCACTTTTTCCATCCATGCTTTAATTGGATTTAATATTCCCAATATATTCTCATCACCCATTATGTCTCATTTAGACACACTTTTTCATTGATCTGTATTCCATAATTATCACATTATCAATTAAATATATACTCCCAAGTAATAGGTTTGACTAACATTAATATACATCTATACAAGTAATCATCTCAGTGAGGGCTAATCAGCTAATCAGCTATTGCCCTACGGCACTAAATACTTTTAGAACAATACTACTAAGGTTCCTAACCAAGTCCTTTTATATACAATGGCAGGTGCCTCGCCCCCGTCCTTTCCCCCGTCCAAGAGTGTGACCCCTTGTAAGTCCAATGGATTGCGGATGTGCCTGTGGGGCACGGAGGGATATGTGTGGTCTCTGGGATCTCTGGGCCTTCATGTTTTTAAACAATCTGGTTCGTGTGGTGTATCTCCACCCTATCATCCACTCAATGGTAAATATGCCTTCATAGATACAATGTAATACAATTATTTATCTACGCTAAATGTTGTATAAATGTCTTACATATTGACTAAAGTTACAAGATCAAACTCTAATTGTGACACATTTCCCTAGAATAAAAACCCCCCTGAAGAAGACCAATGGGTCGAAATGCATCGGGGTATTCATATGGATATTATTGATGATACGCTTCTTAACCATGGGTGATGTTATATGTCAATTTTTGTTACATGTTAACCAGAGTCTGTATTTTTTAATAAAATTGTTACATACTCTAAACACATCATGAACTTTATCCACTTTATTATTACAATAACATTTAATGTATTGCTGCCTATAAAACCCCCCTGGGGAATCCTTGTCTTGTTTTTTCTGTATACATTTGGGTTGTGCAGCCTGGGCGCTCTCGCATATGTGTTTTTTCCATTGTTTTTCTTCCATTTGGGTGGTTAAACACCCGTTTCCCCTTCTAGCACATGAGAGACCCCACATGAGCCAGGGCATACTCCAACGGTTTGAGGATGTTGCTTGGTACAATTGCACTCACCAACAATTGGCATAGGAGAACATTACTCTTGGGATGGGGGTAAACAATTATTTTTCCCCCTCCCCATCCTTGCTCCAATTGGCTTTTTGTTCCAATGGTTTAAGAATGTTGCCTGGTGTAGAACACATCTACCATGTAAGCATGGGAGAATAGTGCTCCTGGGATGAAGGAAACCACTCCTTTTTTCCCTCCCCATCTTTTGACCTTTTGGTTTTTTATATGTTCCTGGCTTTTTCAATGAATTGTTTACCATCTAGACATATATTATTAGATATACATTACTACCTCTAAATTTATGAACTATTACATTACATGTGGCCACAACACTTTGTTTTGGCATGTAGGGCTCACTGCCCATGGACTGCTGTGTCCGCTGTGTATCCCGGGGTAGCATTCCCATCTCCATTTGACTTCCCGGCACGGGGGGGGGGAGACGCATTATGCCTTTGCGATCCTCCCCCTTGTGATCTCTACGACAGGACTCTTGTCTAGGGGCAGTCGTGGGGAGCTTCTCCAGTGCCGGCGGCGTCCCGTGATCACCGCCGGACTGTCAGTGACGTCACGTGCGTGCGGGTTCCTTTGCGCACGCGCGTGTCATCGTGACGTCACGCAGTTGCGTCGGAGGTGACGGCGGCTGTCGGGGCTTTTGCCTTCCGGAACGCCGAGGGGGCCACACAGATGCCGCCAATCGGCGCCATGGACATGTGGGGGTTGGCGTGTTGGGGAGGAGTTCATCACCTGCAAGTCGTAGGTTAGCCCCCTGTGATTATATAATTGGCAGTTCTTGGATGATTTGTAGTTGCATCCTTGTAAAGCTGCCACGATACTGAGAAGCATTTAGCACTAGGTAAGTGCTATGTTTAGTATACTCACTATAGTTGACATCGATTCTAATATCATTAATACTATCATCACCAACTCATTATTTTTTGGATATACTCACTTAGTATAATTGTTTTTTCACCTTTAGCCATCACTACTCACACACATGCTCACTATTCCAATTCTTACATTCACCCCATACACTCTCAACATTTGGCTTTTTTTGTTCACTGGCACCCATACACTTTTATAGTTTTTATCGCAGTTTGATTTGGTTTAGTTAGTTTTTTTCTTTTAACACTTTGGCTTTCAACCTATCCTTCACAGTGCATTCCCACACGATCACCTCACATCCATTACCATCACCATGGCACAACCAGCACATTCACTTTTTCCATCCATGCTTTAATTGGATTTAATATTCCCAATATATTCTCATCACCCATTATGTCTCATTTAGACACACTTTTTCATTGATCTGTATTCCATAATTATCACATTATCAATTAAATATATACTCCCAAGTAATAGGTTTGACTAACATTAATATACATCTATACAAGTAATCATCTCAGTGAGGGCTAATCAGCTATTGCCCTACGGCACTAAATACTTTTAGAACAATACTACTAAGGTTCCTAACCAAGTCCTTTTATATACAATGGCAGGTGCCTCGCCCCCGTCCTTTCCCCCGTCCAAGAGTGTGACCCCTTGAAAGTCCAATGGATTGCGGATGTGCCTGTGGGGCACGGAGGGATATGTGTGGTCTCTGGGATCTCTGGGCCTTCATGTTTTTAAACAATCTGGTTCGTGTGGTGTATCTCCACCCTATCATCCACTCAATGGTAAATATGCCTTCATAGATACAATGTAATACAATTATTTATCTACGCTAAATGTTGTATAAATGTCTTACATATTGACTAAAGTTACAAGATCAAACTCTAATTGTGACACATTTCCCTAGAATAAAAACCCCCCTGAAGAAGACCAATGGGTCGAAATGCATCAGGGTATTCATATGGATATTATTGATGATACGCTTCTTAACCATGGGTGATGTTATATGTCGATTTTTGTTACATGTTAACCAGAGTCTGTATTTTTTAATAAAATTGTTACATACTCTAAACACATCATGAACTTTATCCACTTTATTATTACAATAACATTTAAAATATTGCTCAAACATGCCATGGGAATATGTGAAATTACACCCCAAAATACATTCTGCTGCTTCTCCTGAGTACGGGGATACCACATGTGTGAGACTTCTTGGGAGCCTAGCCACGTACGGGACCCCAAAAACCAAGCACCGCCTTCAGGCTTTCTAAGGGCGTGAATTTTTGATTTCACTCTTCACTGCCTATCACAGTTTCGGAGGCCATGGAAAGCCCAGGTGGCACAAAACCCCCCCCAAATGACCCCATTTTGGAAAGTAGACACCCAAAGCTATTTGCTGAGAGGTATAGTGAGTATTTTGCAGACCTCACTTTTTGTCACAAAGTTTTCAAAATTGAAAAAAGAAAAAAAAAAAAGGTTTTTCTTGTCTTTCTTCATTTTCAAAAACAAATGAGAGCTGCAAAATACTGACCATGCCTCTCAGCAAATAGCTTGGGGTGTCTACTTTCCATAATGGGGTCATTTGGGGGGGTTTTGTGCCATCTGGGCATTCCTTGGCCTCCGAAACTGTGATAGGCAGTGAAGAGTGAAATCAAAAATTTACACCCTTAGAAATCCTGAAGGCGGTGCTTGGTTTTCGGGGCCCCGTACGCAGCTAAGCTCCCAAAAAGTCCCACACATGTGGTATCCCCATACTCAGGAGAAGCAGCTGAATGTATTTTGGGGTGCAATTCCACATAGGCCCATGGCCTGTGTGAGCAATATATCATTTAGTGACAACTTTTTGTAAATATTTTTTTTTTTTTTTTTTTTGTCATTATTCAATCACTTGGGACAAAAAAAAATATTCAATGGGTTCAACATGCCTCTCAGCAATTTCCTTGGGGTGTCTACTTTCCAAAATGGGGTCATTTGGGGGGGTTTTGTACTGCCCTGCCATTTTAGCACCTCAAGAAATGACATAGGCAGTCATAAACTAAAAGCTGTGTAAATTACAGAAAATGTACCCTAGTTTGTAGACGCTATAACTTTTGCGCAAACCAATAAATATATGCTTATTGACATTTTTTTTACCAAAGACATGTGGCCGAATACATTTTGGCCTAAATGTATGACTAAAATTTAGTTTATTGGATTTTTTTTATAACAAAAAGTAGAAAATATCATTTTTTTCAAAATTTTCGGTCTTTTTCCGTTTATAGCGCAAAAAATAAAAACTGCAGAGGTGATCAAATACCATCAAAAGAAAGCTCTATTTGTGGGAAGAAAAGGACGCAAATTTCGTTTGGGTACAGCATTGCATGACCGCGCAATTAGCAGTTAAAGCGACGCAGTGCCAAATTGGAAAAAGACCTCTGGTCCTTAGGCAGCATAATGGTCCGGGGCTCAAGTGGTTAAACAAGTACATGGGAGGGATACATTCAGGTGTCAATGTTCTTGTAATCCAGGTTCAGCTCAGAGAGGGTGAGGGTGTAAACACACCAATTTCACTTTCAGGCACTGTTTACACAACATAGTAGTGGGAGCATATGTTTTTTGGTGCATTTTTCAAATTACATGCATAGAGCAGTCTATTGATTTGAATGGGCTTCCCCACACCTGAAAAACACATTACAGTAGCTCATGGGGCATTTTGGAATGTTTCAGTTACATTCTTTAACCTTGTGTTGTCATCTACAAAATGCGCTTTTGCTTCCACATTTGGGGTGCCGTTAACAATTAATATGCAACTAGTTCATTTAAGGTGTACCATACACTAAACAGTGGCCATACACTATACAATTCTATTGTACAAGAGTGGTATAATCTCCTTTGGAGCCACCAAAACTATATAATAGGAGGACACACCTATCTATCCAATTATTCTGTATCCAATCAGATAGGCCCTTGCAATTCATTCATTAGTTGATGGTAGATCAAAAGGAGATTGTACAATCAGATTGTATAGTGCAGGGGTCTCCAAACTTTCTAAACAAAGAGCCAGTTTAATGTACTTCAGACTTTAGGGGGCTGGACTGGGCCAGAGGGAGTAGAAATGATCCTGGGATCAGTGGGAGTAAACAATGCATCTTTGGTATTAGGGGGAGAAATAGTACCCCATCGTTGGTGTCTGTGGGAGGAATAGTGTCCCATCGTTGGTGTCAGTGGAAGTAATAGTGCCCCATCATTGGTGCCAGTGAGATTACTAGTGCTCCATTGTTGGTGTCAATGGGAGGTATGGTGCCCCATTGTTGGTGTCAGTGGGAGAAATAGTGTCCAATTGTTGGTGTCAATGGGAGAAATAGTGTCCCATTGTTGGTGTCAATGGGAGAAATAGCGTCCCATCGTTGGTGTCAGTGGGAGAAATAGTGTCCCATCGTTGGTATCAGTCAGAGAAATAGTGTCCCATCGTTGGTGTCCGTGGGAGAAATAGTGTCCCATTGTTGGTGTCAATGGGAGAAATAGTGTCCCATCGTTGGTATCAGTCGGAGAAATAGTGTCCCATCATTGGTGTCAGTGGGAGAAATAGTGTCCCATCATTGGTGTCAGTGGGAATAATAGTGCCCCATTTTTTATGTGAATTTGAGGAATAATACCCCATTGTTGGTGTCAATGGGAGAAATAGTGCCCCATTGTTGATGTCAGTAGCTGGAATATTACCTCATTTTTGGTTTGTTGGTGTCAGTGGGAGGAATAGTGTCTTGTATCAGTGAACAGAAAAGTGCCCCAAGGCCGGATAAAGGCAAGAAAAGGGATGCAGTTTGGAGACCACTGGTATAGTGTATGGTGAGCTTTACAGACTTGGCACTGACATTGATGTATTGGAAAAACATGAACCTGCAGAGGGGTGGAGAGGGCAGGTGAAAGGTTTGCTTGTTACTGAGGTCAGCTACTGAACTTCTTCCTTAGTTCACAGTTTTCCCATCCCAAATATCAATTACCAGGACAGGTAGTAGGAAGTAATGAAGGAGTTTTATATAGGAGCCACTGGAAGCTGAGGTAATGCCTGTCCTAGAAGATAAAGAAAGATATTTCTTTTTCGCAACAGAGGTACATTAATGGTATATTGGTACACACACAGGGAAGCTGGAATTTAGAAAAACAAAACATCAAACTTAGCATTTCATTGTGAAGCAAAATGATTTCTCAGTGTAGCATTTTACTAACTTTGACTGGCATACCTGTATAAAGAGATTTGACTTTTCAAACATCTAAACCTTTTTTATATCACTTGGAAACAAAATCTTTTGAGCATTGCCAAGAATGATACCATCAAATATTAGGGGGAGAAATAGTGCCCCATCGTTGGTGTCTGTGGGAGGAATAGTGTCCCATCATTGGTGTCAGTGGAAGGAATAGTGCCCCATCATTGGTGCCAGTGAGATTACTAGTGCTCCATTGTTGGTGTCAATGGGAGGAATGGTGCCCCATTGTTGGTGTCAGTGGGAGAAATAGTGTCCCATTGTTGGTGTCAATGGGAAAAATAGTGTCCCATTGTTGGTGTCAGTGGGAGAAATAGTGTCCCATCGTTGGTGTCAGTGGGAGAAATAGTGTCCCATCGTTGGTATCAGTCAGAGAAATAGTATCCCATCATTGGTGTCAGTGGGAGAAATAGTGTCCCATCATTGGTGTCAGTGGGAATAATAGTGCCCCATTTTTGGTGTCAATTTGAGGAATAATACCCCATTGTTGGTGTCAATGGGAGAAATAGTGCCCCATTGTTGATGTCAGTAGCTGGAATATTACCCCATTGCATCCCTTTGCTTGCCCCAAGGCCGGATAAAGGCAAGCAAAGGGATGCAGTTTGGAGACCATTGGTATAGTGTATGGTGAGCTTTACAGACTTGGCACTGACATTGATGCATTGGGAAAACATGAACCTGCAGAGGGATGGAGAGAGCAGGTGAAGGGTTTGCTTGTTACTGAGGTCAGCTACTGAACTACTTCCTTAGTTCACAGTTTTCCCATCCCAAATACCAATTACCAGGACAGGTAGTAGGAAGTAATGAAGGAGTTTTATATAGGAGCCACTGGAAGCTGAGGTAATGTCTGTCCTAGAAGATAAAGAAGGATATTTCTTTTCTGCAACAGAGGTACATTAATGGTATATTGGTACACAGGGAAGCTGGAATTTAGAAAAACAAAACATCAAACTTAGCATTTCGGGGGCGCATGCACGGCGTGCAGGATGGCGGACGTGTAAGAGGAGAGCTCTGGTCCCCGTCTCCTTATCCTCGGCTCCTACGCAGCTAACAGATCATCCCTAACTCTAGGAGCGACACTGCAGACTACTAGAAGTCCCTGGACACTGCATGGGTAAGATCGGATTCCAAAAAGCGATCTATAGAGGCTCTCTTCCACCGCCACTGTCGCGGCCTTCACAGCATGGAGGGCTTCCTGTATAGGCCGCAATCCCCAGCCTTGAGTGACCTGCCCGGCCCGCCAGACACAGCTGACTCCCGCACGATACCGGGAACCACGATCTTGGATGACAACAGATCCCAGCAATCCCAGCATTCTAATCCACCTGAAAACCCCACAGATGTCGTGACAGTAGCTGTCCTCGATATGATATTGAATTCATTACTGCACGATCTGACCCACAGCATTGCTAAAGAGGTGGGTAAAATAGAACACGAGTTGCGGGGAGAAATTGATCAGCTGGGGGAACGTACTGATACTTTGGAAAATAAGTTTGATGAACTGTCTCAATATGTACATGTTCTCGAGGAGGATAATGCCTCCATGAAACATACAGTCTCTCAGCTCCAGTTACAGCAGGAAGATTTGGAGAACCGTGAAAGACGTCAGAATCTGAGAATTAGAGGAATCCCTGAGGCGGTTAGTGATAAGGAGCTACGTCCCTATCTTTTGGGCTTGTTTGTTACTTTAGCTCCCCATATTCCTGATATAGACTGGCGCCTGGACAGGGCACACAGATCCTTGGCCCCAAAACCCCCTCCCAACGCTAACCCCAGAGACGTTATTGTACGTTTCCACTATTACGAGAGCAAAGAAGCTCTCACGGCTGAAACATGCAACAAGTCACGCATTGACTTTAAGCAAAATAAGATCCAGATATTCAGTGACCTATCCCCGATTACTTTGGCCAAAAGGCGCAGCTTCCGACCTGTCACTACACATCTACAAAATTATCAGGTCCCTTACCGCTGGGGGTTCCCTTTTCGCTTATCCGCTTCTAAAGATGGCGTCCAATACTCTCTGAGAGATCTCTACGAAAGTGAAGCTTTCATCCGCAACTTGGGTCTTCCACCTTTGCCTGAAGAAGATCTTCAACCCCAAGCTCCAAACCCTAAACCACTCACCACCCCAGCCAAGATCTGGACTCCAGTTCAACAAAAATCGCAGAAGGCCTTTTCCACACCGCAATGAGCCAACTCCCACAGATTTCCGACCTGAAGAGACCTACTCTCCATTAATCTTTATTGTTTTCACCCCATGACCAGATAATATGTGTCATGGCTACTTCAGTGACCTCTCTGGAGATAGGTCACCTTCTCTCATATAGAGAGATACACCCTTCAATGTTGGTTAGATCTTACCACTCATAACTTTTTTGGAAGTCGTTTCTTCCCTTTTTTATGTTCATTTTACAGCTTATCGTAAGCCATTTTTGTCTGCTTTCCAAGCAGAGATGGGGATCTCCCCCCCCGCCAGTCCCTGCAGGCTACCATGCCCCTCACTACAGCCCATGGCTTTTGCCTGGGTAGCCTGAAATTTTTTCATCTTCAGGCTTTTCAAAAAAAAATGTCTTTTTTGTTGTGTTTTTTTATTCATTTTTTTTATTTTTCTTCTGTTATTTTTTGCTGTTTCAATTTGCAGGTCCTTTTTTTCCTTTTTGACCTTTATATGGTTTTCAATGCTATACTTATAATACTGTATCAACTTCGGTATATGTACACCTTTATGTGTTATAATCTAGGGATGCTCATCTACTTGTTTACAGTAAATATAATGTTAGCATTATTTCTTTTGATTAGATATGGCTCCTAAGATTTACTCATATAATGTTAAGGGACTGAACTCCATCGGGAAACGATGGCAAGCTTTGAAGGAATTTAGGTCCTCCAAGGCAGAGGTGATTATGGTTCAGGAGAAAATCTGGGGGCTCATTTAAATTCGCCTCCAGGTATTTTCCTGGAGCTTATATGGCCTCCGATCCTTCTGGAAAAGCAGGAGTGGCAGGAAAAAGGCCACATAGCGTAATTCCACAAAACAAGTATCCAAATTTATTAAAATAAGAAATACACTCACATGTACGTCTTGTAAAATCAGCGCTGTACAGAAAATGGTGGCAGTGGGGTCCTACCCTCTAGGTTAGGACCCCACTGCCGCCATTTTCTGTGGGTAGGACCCCACTGCCGCCATTTTCTGTAGGGTAGGACCCCACTGCCGCCATTTTCTGTAGGGTAGGACCCCACTGCCACCATATCTGGGGTAGGACCCCACTGCCGCCATTTTCTGTTGGGTAGGACCCCACTGACGCCATTTTCTGTACAGCTCTGATTTTACAAGACGTACATGTGAGTGTATTTCTTATTTGAATAAATTTGGATACTTGTTTTATGGAATTACGCTATGTGGCCTTTTTCCTCCTTGCTTTATATCATCACCATCTACTCCTCAACCTTATCCTGAGGGACACACAAGTCCACGGTTTATTTCTTGATGTCCATCCTCATCATACTTTTGGAATATCTACTATCACCCACCACCCAAGCCTGATTTGACCCCTTTGGGCGTACACCCTCTAGGGTCCACGAGATCTGGTAAGCCTTCCCATTTTTGGTGGTGGTGTGCCTCTTCTGTCTTCACCTTGGATGTCACGCATTGCTTTTCACACGAAGTCATCACATTTATGTGGACTATGTCTATGAGTCTTATAAATATTGAGGACTTTTCTTCACTTCTTTAGATGTTTTTCATTATTGGTTGGACTTCAGCGTCCCTATATTGAACTCTTAGCGCTACACATATTTTTGTTTTATTGTTATTTGCTTATATCCTATTGGCCGTGTTAGCTGCTGACTTCACCTTTTTGGGCAGCGCAGAATTATTGATATTCTTTATTAAACGATCATGCCCAATCCGGATACTCTCCTCTTACTTGGACCCTCATGGTCAGTTCATACTCCTGAATTGTAGTCACCTAAATACTCATTTTTCTTTGGCTAACATATATGCCCCAAATGTAGGACAAATCGGTTTTCTTACAACAGTTTTTGAAAAGTTACAATCCTTTTCTCAGCCTTTTATGATTTTAGGAGGCGACTTCAATGTGTGCATGTCCCCGACCAGGGATAGAAGAGCTTTGTTCCAAGTTACCCCACAAACTGCTTCCCAGAAATTATCTGCCTCTTTTCGTAAACTAACCAGATCACACAATCTTTTTGACACTTGGAGAGTAAAACATCCAACTCAAAAGAGTTACACATTCTATTCCCACTCTCACAAGTTATATTCCAGATTAGACCATTTTCTGGTTACAGCCCCTTTACTTCCCTATGTAGTCTCTTCAGAGATAAACCCTATTACCTGGTCGGATCACGCACCCATTGAACTCGATATTATGCTGACGTCGTCAAATACTAAAACATGTCACTGGCGTCTTAATAAATCAAAAACCCAATATCCCAAACCCACCTGCAACAGAAGCTAACCAAATTCTTCCAAATTAATGATGGTTCGGTTTCGGAGATTTCCACCTTGTGGGAGGCAAAACTTAAAAACGATCTACTTGCTCAATTGCGGAACGCAGAAGGGCATTTGCTGGTATCCCCCATGGTGGAAAAACTGAGAACTGTTATGTCACTCCGAGACCGAATCAAATCGTTCGTTTCTAAATCTATGCTATGGGCCAAACAAAAATTCCATGAATTTTCAAACAAACCATACAAAATGCTAGTTAACAAGTTAAAGCCACAGCCCTTTCTATCAACCCCTGACCATCTGATGCAGCCTGATGGTACCCCCACATATTGCCCTAAAGCTATGTCAAAAGTATTTGGAGATTTCTATAGCCGATTGTATAACTGCTTAAGCCCTGATTCAAATCCTTAATTCTCACAATCTAAGTTTTAAGAATTCATGTCTTCTATAACATTACCCAAACTTTCCACTGAACATATTTCCACTCTCAACTCCCCGATCACCATAGAGAAAATAGGAGAAGTGATTAAAAATTTACCAGCTCACAAATCTCCAGGCACCGACGGCCTTCCTTACTTTTATTATAAGACATTTTCACAGATTCTAAATCCCTATCTACAATCCCTGTATTCCTCTCTTCTTAAAGGTACCATCCCACATTCACAGTTCCTGCATGCTAACCTAACAGTTATCCCTAAACCGAGTAAAGACCCCGTGTTACTAGATAATTACCGCCCCATTGCTTTATTAAATTCGGATTATAACATGTTTACTAAAATATTAGCCAATAGATTATCACCCTTATTGCCAGCCCTGATTCATAGAGACCAGGTGGGATTCGTCCCCACAAGACATGCTGGAGACAACACAAGAAGAACTATAGATTTGATTGACTTAATAACCAAAACCAAACGTCCCACCATAGTTTTAAGCTTGGATGCACAAAAGCATTTGATCATTTAAGCTGGACATTTATGTTTGCAGTCCTGGCCAAATTTGGATTCTCAGGTCCCTTTATACTGGCTTTACAAACCCTCTACTCTCACCCCACATCTCAAGTCCAGATGTCTTCCTACACATCACAATGGTTTACCCTTAGTAACGGCACCAGACAAGGGTGTCCTTTATCACCCCTATTGTTCATATTGAGTCTCGAACCACTAGCAACAGCCATCAGAACCCACCCTGATATCAGGGGAGTTCCGTTGCGACAACAGGACTACAAACTGTCACTATTCGCATACCACATCTTACTAACTATCACCCATCCTGACAACTCCCTACCTTTTCTACATGACATCCTATCCACTTTTGGAATCTTATCAGGTTTTAAGATTAACCAGACCAAAACAGAAGCCCTCCCTATCAATATATCCCCAGATTTGTTTAGCTCTCTACAAAACAGATTCAAATACAGATGGTGTCAGTCCTCGTTGAAATATCTAGGAATTAATTTCACCCCCTCATATACCTCACTTTATCAAGACAACTTCCCTCCAATGTTTGCAGGAATCTCTAGACTTCTACACCTCTGGACCCCCATCCCACTCTCTCTCCTTGGCAGAATCAACGTACTCAAAATGTCGATATTGCCTAAACTGTTGTATTTATTTGAAACATTACCAATCCCGGTCCCAATCTCGCAGCTGAAAAATCTCCAGAGAAAATGCCTCAGTTTTATTTGGAATAATGCCTCCCATAGAATTGCTCAATCAGTAGTCTTAACTCTCAGAACTAAAAATGGGTTGGCTGCTCCCGATCTCATTAAATACTATTACGCCTCCCACCTCAGGGTAATGACCACCTGGACCTCTAGTAGATGGGCTGAAATTGAAATGGAGATCACTGCTCCAGTGCACCCCTGTTACATGTTATGGCCATCCTCAAACAAATTCATGCCCCAATTGAGGTCTCTTTGTTTGTCCCTGATGCTTTTCATCCTATCCATTTGGAAAAGATGTGCAGATAGGTTCTCTCTTTCCTCACTATGCTCTTCACTCCGGAATGTCCTTTTTAATCCAGACATCCCAGATGGATTGTCTTATTCACGAACACTCCCATGGACTCAAGCGGGTATCTTTCAGCTGCGACATCTGGTACACCCGGTTACACGTAAATTCCTGTCATTTTCAGATCACCAAAAAAAACATGATCTCCCTGCCTCTATGGAATACACTTATATACAAATTAAATTTCTTTTTCCTTGCCAATTCACCTTCATTGTCCTTAAAAAAGCCTACAGACTTTGAAATACTATGTGCAAGTATATGAACCAAAAATAATTTCATCTATATATAAAATGCTCCACGCAGTGCCCCCTCTAACTGATTCCTCACATAACTACATGGCAAAATGGTCCAGAATGTTAATGGTCCAGAATGTTAAATCGTTCAATCTCATTGTTGGACTGGGGGAAAATTTGGGAATCATCTTCAAAAGTTTCAAGACGCGTAGCACAAAAAGAAACTGCTATTAAAATACAATTTTTTTGGTATAGAACTCCTGACTTGCTACATGCAGAACCCCTCTGTCTCTAACTTATGCTGGAGATGTGGAAAGTCCGTGGGTACTCATCTCCACATCTTCTGGGAATGCCATATCTTAGGCCCATATTGGATTGAGGTTCAAAAATTATTACAAATACTTCTCTCTACAACCATTCCATTGAACCCCATACACTTTCTTCTGGGTCTCCCTATTCCGGGCATTCCTAAATCATTACAGAAACTTGGGTCATTCATACTATTAGCAGCGAAAAGAGCCATCCCTAGGCTTTGGCTCTCTACTTCCCCTCCCCCTTTACTCCATGTTCTTTCCATAGTCGCAGATGTACGCAGGATGAAACATATGACTGCAAAGATTGAGGGTAATCTCCCCCTATTTGATAAAATCTGGATAGCAACATCCTTTGACCATCCTTTATATTAGATCATTTAGCTGACACATTTCTTTTATATTTTGACCTAAATTTGGATACTGTATGGATATTTTTTGTTTAGATGATCCAATGATGGAAGCTGCTGACATTCGCCTATACTTGTATCCCTGCCAAGTCCTATTAATTTGTTCTGTTTATTACTTTTGTATTTTCCGAAGTTAAAATGTCATGATTTCTGTATCTTACAATATGATGTTTTATAATTGTTAAAAATAAACAATTAAAAAAAAAAACTTAGCATTTCATTGTGAAGCAAAATGATTTCTCAGTGTAGCATTTTACTAACTTTGATTGGCATACCTGTATAAAGAGATTTGACTTTTCAAACATCTAAACCTTTTTTATATCACTTGGAAACAAAATCTTTTGAGCATTGCCAAGAATGATACCATCAAATATTGCAATTCACTACACATTCATGTTTAGTTTGCATTATTTAATGTATTTCGTTCTATTCACCTATCATTCCCCATTATAATAAATTAAACAGCTGCATGGAGCTGATAGATTCAATCAGTTCTCTTACTCTGGCATCTGGCACAGAATACACAAAAATGATACATTAAAACAATACCCCCAAGCTGCACCCAGCAGCAGTGAAATGTTCTAAAAAGAGAATCGAGTGTACTGTTTGTTGTGCAAAGACATGATTGATAGGTCTGTTATTCAAACACTGACTGCTTTTGGTAAGCTCTTTTTCCCACTGCAGTCTAATAAATCAAGTATCGCCTTCAATAAGACATTATTGCAGGGGACAAATCTCTTGGCAAGTATTGTACTAGCATCTTTTTAAATGAAAGGAATATTATTATTATAAATGTCTCAAGCCATTTCAGCAGTAAATGACAGGAAATGTGAAATTAGAAAAAAAAAAAAAAAAAAGAAGGGAGGTAAATAGAATCAGGTTTGTTGCCAAAACTGATTCCATGGCACAGGACAGCACTGGTTTGCAGAATAATAAAAAGGTTCACTCAAAACTCTAACAGTACAAATCCAAATGAATGAAAATTTGTCTAAAAGGTTTTATCAAACTACTTCAATTAAATCTTTATTTAGAGGAAAACTCCACTCTGCTGCACTAAGTAAAATGTGTTAATACAGTCCAAAGATCAGCTTATCAAGAAAAGAAATTTGACATTAAAGCGGAGCTCCACCCAAAAGTGGATCTTCTGCTAATTTGTCTCCTCCCCTCTCTGGTGCCACATTTGGCACCTTTCGGTGGGTAGGGGGGAGCGGATACCTGTCTTTGACAGGCACCCTGTCCCCACTTCCAGGAGACCAGACTGCGGCAAATTATGTCAGCAACTCAGTTCCCTCCTCCTCCCTTCTTCCCCCTCCGCTGGGTCAGTAGAAGAGCGCAGCGGTGCCTCGCACATGTGCAGTAGGGACCCAGCGTGAAGTTTATTTTTCTGAAAGAGATCCAGACTTTCAAAAAACAGGCGATTTTCCTCTTCGTAACAAACCCTCCTGCACTATATATATATATATATATATATATATATATATATATATATATATATATATATATATATATATATATATATGTATATATATGTATATATATATGTATGGTGCTGTGGTGCATACTATTTTACCACACAAGTATGGAGTGACCTGCTACAAAGAGCAACTTTGCCTGTGTTAGCAACTGTACACTGGGTGTGGACCCTGAAAATAAAATCTCCATAAAATGAACCCCCGAAACACTAAACCATATCCCAGTTTCTGTTTAACCTAGCAGAAAATAAAAAAGTATGAGTAAACTTGAAATAAAAGAAAATATGGAAAGAAAAAAAAAATAAAGCAAAAAAAAATAAAGACTGCAAGGGGATGATGAGCTAAATAACTACAATTGTTAAAGATGCACACAAAAAGGTAGTCCAAAAAAGGACTGTTGGGTCTCTGAACTGTTAACTCGAAGGAGAGGGGGGTAAAGAAAAATTTGTAGCCCACCACACTGCAGTCCAGAGTATTTTACTATTATTATAGTACAGTATAGCACTGTATAGTAAACTAAAGGTCCCTACACTGACTTTAATCTCTCCCTAAAGTACTCCAGCACACACTGACAAATGGCTGCTGGGGACCCACCCTTTTATAGTGAGGGTTCTGGAACAAACCAAAGATTCATTTTTGGCCCTTCTAAGCGAGCTGATTTAATTTCAAAGGCTAGGCATCTATTATGCTTGCAAAGAATTAAGTCTGGCAATTTTTTTTTATATTAGTTTACCAAGACCATGAATTTTGAATCCACTGCATCTGCCACAAACCCAATTGGATTTTAAAACACCATTTTTGGATCCTAGATGTAATTGTATATGATACCACAATTTCAAAGCATCATCAGAGTGTTACCTTTTTTCTAAAACACCTCTGCAGGCTACTGATTTGTTGTGGTATCACCTTTGTGGTTTTAATCAATTCAGTACAGGTCACTTTCACCCCGTTCCTGTTCAGGCCAATTTTCAGCTTTCAACGCTGTCACACTTTGAATGACAATTGCGAGATCATGCATATGAAATTTTTAATTTTTTTTTTTTCAGACAAATAGGGCTTTCTTTTGGTGGTATTTAACCACTTCAATACTGGGCACTTTCACCCCCTTCCTGTCCAGGCCAATTTACAGCTTTTAGCACTGTCGCACTTTTAATGACATTTCTCATAACAAATGGAAAAAATAAATAAATACGTTTTCTTCGTTTCAGTTTTATACAATTTTGCAAATAAGGACATTTTTGTTCCATCATTAATGTGTGCTGATGAGACTGCACTGATGAACACTGACAGGCTTCACTGATGGGAACTGGTGAGGTGGCACTGATGAGCACTGATAGGCTGCACTGAAGAGTACTGATAAGCTGCACTAATGGGCACTTATAGGCAACACTGATGGGCACTGATAGGCGACACTGATGGGCAACACTGATGGACACTGATTGGCACTGTTGGTACTGCACTAATAATCAGGACACTGATGATTAGTACCCTGATTATCAGTGTAAATGTCCTCTGTCACACTTGCTGGTTACTGGCTCTCCTCTCCTCATGCTGTGACAGTGCATAAGAAAAGGAATGCCAATAACTGGCAAGTGCGTTTTCATGTGATCAGCTGTGAATGAATACAGTTGATCATATGGTAAAGGAGCGCTGTGATTGTCCCTTTACCCTGATATGTGATCAGCTGTGTCTGAAGCACACATTAATCACAGAGTGTGCCAGATGTGTGTCGAAGCAGGCGCGCCGAGGACGTGATTCAGAGATGATGTCTATGGATGCCCTCCCAGAACTGGACGACTGTGCTGTAGCTGTCTTTTGGCTATAGCACGGTCAAGAAGTGGTTAATCACCACTAATAAATTAATAGTGTGCTTGTTATCGACCTTCTGTGAATTAACCAATCAATTATGATACACCAAAAACACTCGAATGAAGTATTACAATCATTCACTACTTGACATCCATATCTTAATACCTGCCAGGGTACAATGTGGCAAGATAACACATTAAATTGATATATAAATCAAACCCAAATTGACAGTGAGAATTCATCAAAAATAAAAAATAAAATAAGAGTGATAGTCCTATAATTTATTCAAGCAGGTATTTTTACACCCCAAAATTCATTGCTGCTCCAATGCATGCTCACAAAGTGCTTATGCTGTGATAGACAAACCTTCCCCTTTTCCCTCAAGTGAATTGGCCACTCACCTTCAGGGTATGACCAGTTTAGGTCAAACAAAGCCTTTAGATGGTAAAGATATCTTTAATGCCTGTAGGTATCCACCTAATGTGGTTCAGATCTCCTGTGGTCCCTGTTAGGGTCAGCAGAAAAATACTTCATGTCTCTTGATTGCTAAATAAAATATGTATTGCACACTCACATTTGACAATATCATTGCATTGATATTATAAAAAGCACCAGGACAGTATAAATATCCGCCAAATGACCCCTTTTGCAAAGTAGAAAGCCCAAGGTATTTAGTAAGAGGCATGGCAAGTTTTTTGAAGTTGTAATTTTTTGGAAAATTAAGAAATATATATATATTTTTTTTTCCACCAGTGCAGTACAGCATCATCATATAACTGGTGTGGCAGCGATCAGGGACACTGACTGGTGACAGTATTTTTAAAAAAACACTGTACTACTCTCGTAATTGCTCATTTGCTGTGCTTTTTTCTTTCCATTAATTATTTTTGATTATTTTGTAGTGTGTCTTTGAACTTGCTAGAAAATGCGACTACTCCATAAGAATCAATTCCTTAGTACAGCCCCCTCCCTCTTTGCATATCATAGTCTTCTCCTCTGAGAGTATCTAATTACTATCTATGCTGACCCAACATCTCCACCCCTCCCCTCACACTGCTACAACCTTTTTTGGAGCAGCTGAGGAATAAACAAAGAAGAAATACTATAGATTGTAACTTGAGTAACGGCTCTGATTCTGCTGGGGCTGCTGACATCACATCCTAAATGGTGACTGCCAGCTGCAGTCTCCAGGCTTTTGATATCTACACAAGGGAAGATTTTACAGGTATATAATGGGCATAAACTATGTTATATGCACATATAATCTTATGGGAAGATTTTTGTTGAAATAAATGGTATGGCAACGGGGAAACTTTAAACCACAGCTGATCTGTAGTAAATATTCTACTTTTTTAACCAAACATATTGCCTAACGAGAAATCAAAAAGTGGCTTACATAATGTATAGTTTGTCTTTAAATTCAAAGCTTTGGCTTTGCAAAGATGCTAGCTTTGCACTTTCATTTTTTTTTCTATTAGCACACAATAATATCAATGTTGACATTATTGTATTTGAAATATAAAAATCTGATTAAAATTCCACAACATCTACATCAATTAAGGAACAAATGGCAATTAAATACAAGAGAAAACTATCTTTAGAAAATTCAGCCATTTGGCTGAATTTTCAGTGGGTGACTGAAATATATAGTGAAATTCATTTGCTTATTCACAGCTCTAAAAAAATGAATAATATATAAATGCAAAGTAATTGTGATACTTGCATCCATTAAGTCACCTCAGATAAAGCAGCTAAATGCCTTAAAAGCATAACAGGAGATATATGCACGTTGGAGAGGGCAAACCTTGCTTACTTTTTGTTTTTTTGTAAAAATTAAGGCTCTTTTAAATGTGTGACCCTAGTCTGCCCAAATTTTATTGTCTGCAAGCCAGCCACACTGACAGATAGTTTAATTGATTGATATATGAATTCATTAATTATTTATTTGTTTTTAAGATTAGGTATCTTTTATAAAAATAATACATTTTTTAAGCAGCAACTGTACCACCCCCCATTATCTGTACACCTAAAACAACATACCTTTTCAAAATGTAAAAAGTTATATGTTTCTAAAAAATAACTTGATATGTATTCCTAAAAGGGAACCCTATTGAGACAGAAATATAAGGACAGTTTTTGAAGAGCTATTATTATTATTAAACAGGAATTATATAGCGCCAACAGTTTGCACATCGCTTTACAACATGAGGGCAGAGAGTACACTTACAATACAAATCAATACAGGAGGGATCAGAGGGCCCTGCTTATTGGAGCTTACAATCTAGAGGGCAGGTCAAGTGGAAACAAAAGGTAATTGTGGGGGGTGAGCTGATGGAGAAAATGAAAATACAGTTGTTAGGTGTGGGTAGGGTAGGCTTCTCTAAAGAGAAGGGTTTTCAGGGATAGTCTAAAAGCTAATAGAGTAGGAGATAAGCGGACAGATTGGGATTAGGCATTCCATAGGATTGGAGAGGCTTTGGAAAAGTTCTGGAGGCGAGCATGGGAGGAGATGACAAGGGAGCTAGAGAGCAGGAGGTCTTGAGATGAACAAAGAGAACGAGTAGGTTGGTATTTAGAGACTAGGCTGGTGATGTAGCTGGGGGCTTAATTGTGGATGGATTTTTAAGTAGTTGTTAGTATTTTGAGTTTAATTTGTTGGGTGAGCGGAAGCCAGTGGAGGGATTGACAGAGAGGAGTAGCAGACACAGGGCGATTGGTAAGGTGGTGAGTCTGGCAGCAGCATTCATGATGGATTGAAGAGGTGATAGACTATGTAGAGGTAAGCCAATGAGAAGGGAGTTGCAGTAGTCGAGGCAAGAGATGACCAACGAGTGAATTAAGAGCTTTGTTGTGTCATTGGCTAGAAAGGGGCATATTTTGGAGATGTTGCCGAGGTCGAGGCGGCAAGATTTGGACAGTGATTGGATGTGGTGCTTAAAAGAGCATTCAGAGTCCAGGACTACACCTAGAACCTTGGCATGTGGGGATGGGCTTATAGTTGTGCCATCGATTTTGACAGAGAAATCAGGGGAAGGGGAAGGGGCAGGGGCATATGGTGGAGGAAAAATTATAAGTTTGGTTTTGGATAGATTGAGTCTGAGGAAGTGGTGTGACATCCAGACTGATATATCTGATAGTAAATTAGTTATATGTGAGGAGAAAGAGGGAGTGGGCTGAGGGGTAGAAAAATAGATTTGGGTGTCGTCAGTGTAGAGGTGGTATTGGAAGCCATGGGAGGCTATCAGCTGACCCAGGGAGGAGGTGTAGACTGAAAATAGAAGAGGTCCAAGAACAGAACCTTGGGGGATCTCAACAGAGAAAGGAAGAGGAGAGGAGGAAGTAGAGTTGTAAGAAACACTAAAGGTGTGGTTGGATAAGTAGGCTATCCTTGGCCTTCATTCCCTACTTTGTAAGTTTTTTTTTTTTTTTATTGGCCTGGAAAAGTATTTTAATATCAGACATTTTGGGCTAGTGACTCTCCAAATAGTGAAAGGAGGATAAAGATGACAACTCTGCCTGGAGCATGCAGGACTTCATAACCGACATAGCCAGGGTGGCACAATTACCAGGAGCAGCACACAGCCATTCATACATCATTGCACTATTTTTATGCATATAGTAAAAGGTTAGATGCTGCCACTTTGTCTGCCAGTGCAATAAAGCTGGCTCTCAACATTGCTATCCCTTTTATGTATGTGGAATAGTGAACTGTGTAGTTACTGTGTAACTACCATAATTCTGTGCATCTGAAAGCAACTGTTAGCAAAGCAGGATGACAGTTTATACTGTTTTCAGGTATATCAGGTATATCAATAAAGAGTGGGAAAGTTGTCTTTCAGGCTCATTATCCTCAGCCTTAGTACGCCTTGCTTGGGAATCTGATTTGATGAGTATGACATTTAATCTAGCCAAGGAAGGAGGGTAGCATCACAATTTTAGACCCCTTTCACACTGAGGCATTTTTCAGGAGTTTTAGCGCTAAAAATAGCACCTGTAAAGCACCTGAAAACTGTCTCTCATGTCTCCCCAGTGTGAAAGCCCGACTGCAAGCAGCATCTTTGGGGTGGTGTAATGCCCCGTACACACGGTCGGACTTTGTTTGGACATTCCAACAACAAAATCCTAGGATTTTTTCCGACGGATGTTGGCTCAAATTTGTCTTGCATACACACGGTCACACAAAGTTGTCGGAAAATCCGATCGTTCTAAACGCGGTGACGTAAAACACGTACATCGGGACTATAAACGGGGCAGTGGCCAATAGCTTTCATCTCTTTATTTATTCTGAGCATGCGTGGCACTTTGTCCGTCGGATTTGTGTACACACAATTGGAATTTCCGAAAACGGATTTTGTTGTCGGAAAATTTTATATCCTGCTCTCAAACTTTGTGTGTCGGAAAATCCAATGGAAAATGTGTGATGGAGCCTACACACGGTCGGAATTTCCGACAACAAGGTCCTATCACACATTTTCCGTCGGAAAATCCGACTGTGTGTATGGGGCATAGGAGTGCTGTCCTGCCCATTGGAATGAATGGGCAGCACTTCTCAAGCGCCTATAAAGCACTTCCGAAGCGGGTGGTTTTAACCCCTTCTTTGCCCACTAGCGGGGTGAAAAGCACATTATAAATGATGATAAACCGCTAATGGACCTGCCGCCCCAGTCTGAAAGTAGCCTTATTGTTCAGCTACACACAGATCACACAGACTGCAGCCATCCCAGACCAAGCACCATCTGTCCCTGTCCACATTACACATCAACATCTGTCACAGTGTACCAGATAATATATTTTTTAAAGAAACAGTATAAAAATGTAAAAAAATAAAATATATATAAGATGTAAACCCCTCCCATGCTCAAGTGCAAAGACGAATGCATATTTTGGTCCCGTATACATATGTAAACATTGATCGCACCACACATGTGAGGTATTGCCACGAACGTTAAAGCATGAGTAATAATTCTGGCACCAGACCTCCTTTGTAAATGCTAAACTGGTAACCTGTAAAGGCTTATAAAGCTTCACCTATGGAGATTTTTAAATACTGTCGTTTAGCATCCTTCCACAAGTGTGTGCAATTTTAAAGCATGACATGTTTGGTATCTGTTTACTCGGCACAACACCATATTTTTATTTTAACAAAAAATCTGTATTATATTGTGTTAGTGTGCATTAAAATTCATTAAAGGGTATTTTTCCAAAAAATTGTGTTTGGAAAAACCACTACGCAAATACTGTGTGACATAAAAATTTGCAAAACTCACCATTTTATTCTCTAGGAATTTTTTTTTAATCTATTGTCTTAATTTTCCAAATAATTGTGGAAAAATATTACAACTTCAAAAATCTCACCATGCCTCTTACTAAATACCCTGGACTGTCTTCTTTCCAAAATGGAGTCATTTGGGTGAACTTGTACTGTCCTGGCATTTTAGGGCCTCAAGCAATGAGATAGGCAGTCAGTACATCAGGTGTAATCAATTTTCAATGATTACCATAGCTTTTAGACTCCAACTTTCACACAGAACAAATAATATACACTGGTTATTTTTACCAAAGAAACGTAGCAGTAAAAAAGTGTCAACATTTTTGAAGAAAATTAACTAATTTGCAAAATTTATAACAGAAACAGTTTTTTTTAAATGTTAGGTCTTTTTTCATTTATAGCGCGGTGGTGATTAAATGCCACCAAAAGAAGGCTCTATTTATGTGAAAAAATATATAACAATTTAATTTTGTTATTAGTAATTAGTAATTATCATTTGAAGTGTGAGAGTGCTGAAAGCTGAAAATGGGCTTGGGCAGGAAGGGTGTGAAAGTGTCCAGTATTGAGGTAGTTAAATTACCTAAGGTGCTATAGCCTTTATATAATGCCCACTTATTGATGACTAGTAATGGTGATCTGAGTTTGCCCACCCCCTCCTATCTAGCATACTGCCCCCCCCCCCATTAGACCTTAGATGCAGTGCAGTCCTAATCCCAATTGACAGGCCTGTCACCACCTTGGACAGTATTTACATACATCTTTTTTTTGCAGGTTCTATCGAGATAAATTAGAGAACCCAGACAAGAGTAGCTAACTTTTCTGTGTGTATCTACACAATTCCAAGACCTATTTTTTTAATTTAAAGATTAAGTACATCAATACTACAATGCCTGAGAGTTTTCTTTTTTTTTTCTTTGGCAAAATACATTTTTGTGGTCTAAAGTCAGTCAGTGGGCTAATTTGTGGTATTAATTTAATGGTGTCATCATGTGGAGATAGGTCCCTTTCACACAGGGAGAATGCGGCTGCAAACCACTTGCTTAGCAGGGAATTCCTCTGTTGATCCCTGCTGAGCAGGCGAATGACAGGTCCGATCCATTAATGCAGAGTGGACACGGACACAGACCACACTCCTCTATGGGTGGCCGGATGTAAACAGATCGCCTGTCTGTTTAAGGAGAATAGATCCTTATCTGTCTCTTTTTTGGCAGATCAGATTGGATGCAGGCCGGTGTAAATGGACACATGTCTGTTTACACCTGCCGCTGCATAGAGAACAATGGAGGTGTGAAAAGGGCCTAACTCTGATAGTTCAACCACAAATGGGGATGTCAAGCTTTGGCAGCAGAAATGTGTCCTTTCCCTTCATTCTAAGATATTTTTGGAAATTGTATTTTTTAATTGTGACCATAACAAAGAAAAATATATAAAACCCATACAGCATTAAACCATCAAAAAAACAACAACTTGATAGACACAAGGTGTATAAAGACAAGGTGTTTTAAAACCTACTGAAAAGATAAACGTTGACTCTGATCTTGAAGCTGTTTGGGTTCTATACACAATTTTTGTAAGTGAAACAAATGAATGTATCAGTCTTTTGGAAGGCAATTGGGTTGCTTTTCTAAAGGCAAATATACTGTGCGCTGCAAGTGCACTTGCTCCAGAGCTTAGTAAATGAGGTAAAGCTTCACTTTGCAAAGAATGCTCAATCACATGCAAGGAAAAAAAAAAAAACTGCATTTTTGCTTGTACGTGATTGTATTAAAGAAATCAGCAGAGCTTCCCTTCATTTCAGAGCTTCTCCTCAGATCTAGAGCAAGTGCACATGCAGTGCACAGTATATTTGCCTTTAGTAAATCAACCTCCTTGTCGCTTTGCATCCCAAGGAGTAATCTTTAGATAATTTATTTAGGCCAGTTTTCCCTTTAAAGAAATGCGTTCAAATACCTATCACTGATTTCACCCAGCATCTGGATTTTATTGCATTAGCGCTTTCAAATTACTAAAAAAAAAATTTTCCTTTCCACTATGAGTTTTCTGAACTGATTTATCACACTAGGTGTATTGCCTATGTTTCATTTGACAACATTTAAACATAGGGTGCTCTTGTATTTCAATAATCTTTCCTTTAAGAATCTGAACTACCATTGCTACTCTTTTAAATTGTGCACTTTATTAATGCCATGTCTTTGCTTCTGAGCCATCAGTGATATCACTCATAAAACATTTAATAAAACGTATTCCCAGTACAGTACCCTGAGGCATTTCACTAGTAAACTGCTGTTCCTCTGAATGTACTCCATTAACTGCCACAGCCTGACGCCTGTCCTTTAGCTCATAGGCTATCTAATAAACTACTTGAAAATCTGGTACTAATCCATGTAATTTGTAGATTAACCCCCTATGAAGAGAAGTGTCCGATGTTTTACTTATGTCTGCTTGAGCTATATCAATAGATCTGCATAAAATGTATTCACAGCAGTGAAAGGAACTCAGCCTAAACAAAACAATGTCTATAGTTTCTAATTAGAGTTTAGATCTCATTAAATATAATGTATTGTCAAATCCATATTGAGTTCTGAGTAAGCTACTAATAGGCAAATTGGCCATCTCCAAAATTTGACATTCATAATTATTCACTGTAGTTTCCATTCTGTTAAAATCTTAAAAAGACACTTACTTTATGTTGTCAAGCCAGGTCTGTTCTTCTATCTAGGGCCCTGGCCTGGGACCCCTAAGCAGCAGTGTGCTTTCCTTCTGAAAACAGGGAACGCCTACATTGATGCTGGCTCTAGTTTATTTCCTCTTGCTTCCAATGCCTATTTTCTGGTGTATTACTGTGATGGGCAGCTTTACTAGCTGATGGAGAGGAACGGGAAATGGGCCACAAAAGGTTGTAGTTATTTTCAGGAAAAAAAGACAAAAAACACACCCACTCATGTCACGTGTGAAATCATCCCAGCTGCCCTGTCGGGCAAGTGTTGCCTTCCTTGCGGTCCATAGTGGCTGCTTATTATAGACATACAGCCAGGTCTTTATGGTTACTGACCCCGCTCTGCATAACTTCCTGTGGGGCTGTATAGTGGAGGCCTGTCACTCTATCACTGTGCTGCCATCTACTAGGACCTGAAGAGTGAGCCATCTGCTTGAACTGTAAGATAATGCCAGTTTTCTACTGAGTGAACATGAGTGCAATAGTGTATATTTTTACACTTCTTGTTCATAAATAACTACATTGAGAGTGATGCACCCACTCACTTTTTCTTGTTTTCTTTCCTTTTCTATGCTTATTGGAGACACCGGAGGGACTGCCCCCAGCTGGACATTTTACAGATGTTTAAATCTGGTGACGAAGACCTTGTATGTGAGTGCAATGGCTAATTGCTCCAATTTCCATGATTTTTATGCATATTTTATGCTCTCTGTCCCTCCACTTTTTTCCTTTTGTCCTTACATGATTATCGGTGGTAGCACCTCAGACCCCACCTGGAGAAGAGACTGCAGACATTATGCAAGTGTGAACTTTTATATGGACTTTTTATCTCCTAAAACTCATTTGAACATAAACTGATACCTGTTTATTTATACTCTTGATTGAGATCCATTATCATTGATCCTTTATACCAGAGTCACTGTTGTTTGTGAATGGTAGCCTTAATACATCCCCATTATTGGGGGGTATATTTTTGGTCTATCCACCCTACTATTTTCAGGAAAAAAGGATACTGCTTTTGACTTTGGGTCATCAACTTTTGGGTCACTAACACTAACTAATAGGTGCAAATTAGGAGTGGAGAAAACTTAAATGTCATTGGGGTTGATTAACTAAAACTGGAGAGTGCAAAATCTGGTGCAGCTCTACATAGAAACCAACCTGCTTCCTGGTTTTTTGTCAAAGCTTAAAGGGGTTGTAAAGATGTTTTTTTTTTTTTTTTAAAATAACAAACATGTTATACTTACCTTCACTGTGCAGCTCGTTCTGCACAGAGTGGCCCCGAACCTGGTCTTCTGGGGTCCCTCGGCGGCTGTTTCAGCTCCTCCCCGCAAGCATTTACCACCTTCATGCGAGCTCCCTCGCACGGTGGTGAGTGCTTGCGGGCGCGCTCCCGTGATACAGCCGGCGGCTATAGCCGCTCGCTGTATCACTCGGCCCCGCCCCCCGGCGCGCCGCGTCATCGGATGTGATTGACAGCAGCGCGAGCCAATGGCTGCGCTGCTTTCAATCCATCCACTGCAGCCAATCAGCGACCAGGCTGAGCTGCAATGAAGCTGACGAGGACGAGGAGCGAAGATTCGAGGCGTCAGGTAAGTAAAACGGGGGGGCTGGGGGCGGCGGTACTGTCAAAAGTTTTTTCACCTTAATGCATAGAATGCATTAAGGTGAAAAAATTTTTACCTTTACAACCCCTTTAATTGAACAAGCTGGAGTTGAAAGCTCATTGGTTACTATGCACAGCTGCACCAGTTTTCGTACTCTCTACTTTTAGTAAATGAACCCCATTGCAGGAATAAGTGTTCCAGGTCAGTGACTTGAAGTCCAGAAGCAATGGGGATTAGCTTGACAACTTGATAAAATAACTTTTAAAGTTTCTCTCATGACCAGCTTCCTTTTAAAAGTCACTGGAAGTTGGTGTAAGCCTTGCTTTGTTGGTGCCTGCCACTACCATTTCCAATTAGGACATGCTGTGAAGCACAAAGGAGAGGCTTTTTAAATATTGTTTACTGACAAACTGACAGATCAATATAAATTGCCAGGTAAAAATTTCCCTGGAATAGCTACTCAAATGTGAAAACAATACGCTTAAAAAGGTATTGCAAGAATGCCAAAAGACTTAAGTTTACACTAAAGCAACTCAAATGCTAAAAAAAAAAAAAAAAAAAATGAAACAGCCATCCTGTAAAAGAAGAGTATCAATACAAACCAGTCCACTGCCAGTGACTCTCATTTTTGCGATGGAAGTATCTTTGGTATCCAAAGATGTAGTAGCCAGAAGGTAGATCCATAGCATGCAGTGGAGTTCATAGGCATCCAACACACTGAAATTATCAGATGCTGAAGATTCTTCATCCAGTGTAGTTGTTCAAGAGATTGAAGATTAGAGTCAGCAGTGGTGGGACTGTTAAGTATTATTACTGTTTTTATTTTTTTTTACAGGGTGGCTTATATATTTTTTATATATTTCAATCTTTTTTATTGAGCAAAGCTACAAACATTTGCATATTATTAACCTTGATTCTGTATATCGCTTCTCATTTTTCCATTACATAGTACTTTAGGTTACATCTTGTGAAACATATGAAACATACATGTTGTGGTAGTTACTCGTTAGCTTTGCATCGTTGGATTTACGTGATCTCACATTATGGTCGATCCTCCGACCCAGAGTCATGGCTGCAATTCCCTTCTGCTAATGTTTCTAGTGGTTGCATATACAGTACCTGTTAATTTTGGTAATTTAGTAACCTCTTGTACCTTTGTAGATATTATATCATGATTATATGATATTAGAGTCGGTAACATAAAGTAAAAAAAGATAAAATTAAAGAAAAAGAAAATAAATAGACAACATAATATATAACATATAACATAACCTAACACTCATAGTGCACCTCCTGTCAGAATTCCTATCTCAAGATAGTTAGACTATTAAGTGTTCAATCACCTTCAGTACCACTCTTTCCATGGCAACCATAATTTGGATATCTTCTCATATTTCCCAGTAGTCGATGCATGAAAAAAACTTCATATGTACCGTGTATATGGACTGTGGCTATTACTTCTGATATGGATGATGGCTCTGTGTCTTTCCAGTGTCTGAGGATTGTAAGCCTAGTTGCTAACAATATGTGAGATGTTACTGTTCTGAGTGAGATTGGCCTAGAGTCTAGATTTAGTGTTCTGGGTGAGATTGGCCTAGAGTCTAGATTTAGTGAGAGTATGGCCATTTCTGAATTTAATGAGTGATTCTGTTGCGTAATGTTTTGTATAATGTTTTATATCTGGCTCCATAGTGGTTTCATTTTAGGGCAACTCCAAAGAATATGAGTCAATGTGCCACATTCCCCGCATAATCTCCAACATTCGGGAGAGGAATTGCGGTATATTTTGGATATATGACTAGGTGTAGGGTACCACTTAAGGAAGATTTTTTGCTGCATCTCCCACAGATTAGTACTCTTAGTGGAGTTGAAGATAATTTTAAATGTTGCTTCGCATTTTTCCGCTGGGTAAGTTTGTCCCAGTTTGTTTTCCCATGCTATTATATTCTGTGATTTGGTACATATGTTTTTCTCTTGGAGACCTAGATATAAAGTTGAGATCCCTTTAAGTTTAGTTTGGGTTTGTGTGAAGTATTGGAATATCTTTATGGGTAGAGTGGTTATTATGTTTGGGTTTCTTTTAAGGAGTTGAGTGACCTGCGTGTATTTGTATTGTTCTGTATTTGATAGTCCATAGTCCTTCTGTATAGTGCTAAAGGTTTTGACTGACTTGCCCTCTACTAGATCCTCAATGTGTTGAATACCTTTCATCTGCCATGACTTAAGATTGATATCTGGTATAATATGGCTAAGTGCAGAGATATGTAGTTTAAATGGTAGTTGTGCTCCTGTCCAAGCAGGGTAATTTCGAAGATGGCCCCATCCCCTTATTACTGCAAGTATAGTTGGTGATAGTTTAGCGTCTAAGGAAGAATTCAGATGAGCTGTCATTAGAAAATCCTTCAAAGACCCTTTTTTTATTTGATTTTGATCAATCTCCGTCCACAGTGTAATAAGGCCTGTGTCGGAAGTTAACCAATTTCTAATTTGCGCTAGTATGGTTGCAAAATAGTAGTCTTGTATGTGTATGTGTCCTACCCCTCCCGCTCTCCTATGCTTAATTAGTTTGGTGAGGGCACATCTAGCCTTCTTACCCTGCCATATATATCTGTTTATTATGGGTTGTAGGGAGTTGAAGTAAGAGTTCGGCAATGGGATTGGAAGAGTTCTGAAAAGGTCTGCAAGTCTGCCCAGCCATGATAGTTCAGTTTTTGCAAGTGTCTTTAGTTTGTCAGTTAGGTTTTTCATAAAGGGGGTGTAATTGGCTGCCAAAAGGTCTCCAGTCTTAGGAGTCAATGTGATCCCCAAGTACTTTATTCCCTCCTTTTTCCATACATATGGGAAATCTTGTTCTAGTTTTTGTTTGGACTGTGGCGATATTTCTAGATTTAAAATATAGGACTTAGATTCGTTTACTTTGTAATACGACACAATATTAAATGTTTGTAAGGCCTTGTGGACTAATGGTAAGGAAATTTCTGCTTTGGTGAGCATTAATATGATGTTGTCTGCGAAAAAGCTTATTGTATGTCTTCTCTGGCCTATCTGTACCCCAGATATATATATAGATGTGTTCTCAAGTGGGTTGCTAGTGGTTCCATTAATAAGTTGAAGATGAGGGGGGAAAGGGGACACCCCTACCTTGTCCCATTAGTGATTTGAAATGGGGTGGAAAGTGTTCCTGCTATGAATACTTGTGCTGATGGGCATGTATATAGGGCCATAATAGCCGAGTAAATAGAACCATCAAATCCAAACTTCCCCAGTACCTGAGAGAGAAATTGCCAATGGATTCTATCAAACACCTTCTCTGCATCCAGAGCTAGGAGCAGAAAAGGCGTTTTGTGTCTGTCAGCTATGTGGATCACGTTGATCAGCCGTCTTGTGGCATCCGAAGTTTGCCTGCCTTTCGTGAACCCTGATTGATCTATATCAATAATTTCAGGTAGTATGTCCATCAATCTATTTTCTAGGAGTTTTGCATAAATCTTGGCATCATTATTTAGTAAGGAGATGGGCCTAACGTTCTATGGGGAATCTGGATCTTTCCCTGGTTTAGGCAATGCTATTAAAGTTGCTTTTAACATTTCTGAAGGGAAGAACGAGGAGGCAACAGCAGCACCAAAGATCGCCACTAGATGTGGGGTTAGTATATTTTGGAAGGCTTTGTAGTATTCCCCTGAGAAGCCATCTGGGCCTGGGGATTTGGTGAGTGGCAATGATTGTATAATTAGATTGACTTCCGAGTCTGTTATAGGGGAGTTCAGTGTGTGGAGGTGTTCTGTGGTAAGTTTAGGTAGTTGGAGAGTTTGCAGCATTTGGGGCATATATATTTGCCAGAGTGAAAGTTGCAGAGTTAATGTCACACACCATAATTATATAGTGACCTTGTGGGTCCAATGTGATCTTATGCAGATGGAATGCAATGGTATCCTTAACTGCGATCATCACCCCTTTCGATTTGGTCTCTGCACTTGCACAGAAAACATGTGGGAATTTTGGATGAGAACATTTAGGTGGTGATGATATTTGAAAATGGGTTTCTTGTGTGCACAGGATGTCACAGTTCCTTTGTATTGCTTCCTTCCATAAGGACCAGCATTTGGCCGGGTGATTGAGTCCCTTTGAGTTAATGGTCAGGAAGTTCACTGCCATGAATGCAGGTTGTAGGGGAATGTGACTAGCTTATTTCATGGGTGTCACTTAAAGTGTTTAGATGCAAGTCTAGTGGGTTGAGTGCCTGTGGGTCACTGTGATGATCTGAAGAGGTTGGTTCTTGAGCTTGTGTGATTTGATTTCCTCCTGGAATTGAAGTGTTACTCTTGACTGTTAGGATAAGAAAAAAAACAGAAATTCAACATTTGTGGCTGTATGCCAACTAACAAAAGGTAATGAAGTGTGACTCTGTCACTCAGGTAGTAACTTGGGGGTAGTAAGTTTAAACAAACTTAACTGAATAATTGCAGAATCTCCAACGCGGGTTGTTGGTTTTGCAAACCGCCCATGGTTAAATCAGTTGTGTGTGCGGGCATTCCTGCGATCAACCGTGCGCCATTCTGAGTCCGGGCTTGTGGTAGGGCTCCTTAGCTGTGAGGGTGCTTGACTGTCTGGAATAATCCCCCAGGAGCTAAGCAGCGCCATGCCTTTTGCAAAAGAGTCCATCACGTACTCCTTGCCATCTCTTGTGACCATTAGTTTGGTTGGAAAGCCCCATTTGAACCCTAATTTATGGTTTCTGAGTGCCTTAGTGATGGTCATCATGTCTCTTCGTTTTGCAGCTTGTATTGTGATAAGTCTGCATAGAATTGCATGTTTGAGTAAGGTGATGGGATCATTTCTTTTTGCCTTGAGGCTGCCATTAGCCTTTCCTTTGTGTGGTAGAAGTGTAATCGAAGGATTACATCTTGCAATATATTATCTGATAGATAGGTGGGTTTAGGTAGTCTGTGTATTCTATCCACTGTGAGATCTAATGCTGATAGATCAGGTAGGATAGCCGTAAATAGCTGGGTTGCATATTCCCTCAGATCTTGCTGTTTGACAGTTTCCGGGACCCCTCTGATCTTCAAATTATTTCTCCTGGACCTATCCTTAATGTTCGCCATTTTGGCTTTGATCCCTTCTATGTCATCTTTCTTGGCTTCATTTGCGTCTACTAAATCGTTTATCATTGTGGCGTATTCCCCCATCTTATGTTCTATGTGTGTCACTTTGTCAGATACGGACCTAATCTCAGAGCTGAATTTATACAGGAGATCATATCTGAGTGGAGAGATCCTCTCAGTGACACTAACATCTCTTTTAACATTGTGTCTATGACTGACTGGCTGTTTGTGGGGAATGAGTCTATGGAATCTGGCAACTCTCTGGTGTCATCTCCTGAATCAAGGGGAGAGCTCACCTCATTGTTGTCATCCATGGCATCCGCCTTGAATCTCGTCTTTTCTGGACTCCCTTAGGATGGGGTGGCTGGTGGAGACCTTGAGCCTTTAGGTGGGCTGCTCCTTTTCTGTGGATTTTGCTGCTTGCTGCTAGGATGGGCCGCGGATGCCGGCGTGGGTGCCGAGCCGGTGCCATCTTGCTTGGCCTCATAGGAGAAGAACTCCGTCAGGCGCATCGGCCGGTTCCCCTCCTTCTTTCTCCTCGTCATTCGGTAGCTATGTTCCCTGGGTTTGTGAGAACCGGAACGCCATGGTTTGGGCTCGGTTTGAGTCCCGGGCGAGGTGTTGTGTGCCACGATGTTCCCACTGGTACCGGAGCTCCGCTCTCACACGTCCATCTTGGACTCAGGCTAGCTCCGCCATCGGCTTCCCCTGGCTTTTCACAGTAATGGAAAAATTTGGCTTTTTGGGTCAAATTATGTGATTTTTACTACAAATGTATGCCTCCCCAACGGCACGTCTTGTCACCCCTGATTTTGTCTCTGACACAATCCCCTTAGCAAAGGGAACGCAGCAGGGATGCCCCCTGTCCCCATTACTGTTCAACATTGCACTTGAACCCTTATCTAGAATACTCAACTCATCTGAAGGGGTTAGTGGCAACACTATGGGTAACCAAACTCTCCGCTCCGCCCTCTTTGCGGATGACATACTATTATTTTCTACCGACCCCATATCAGACTTTGACAGACTCCAACAACTCTTTGCGGCCTTTCGACTCTGCTCTGGCTTCCGTATAAATTTTGATAAAAGTGAAGTGTTAGCATTACACCCACGTCTATCTAATAAATGGAAACAAATATCCCCGCTTGCCATGGCATCTCAACATATTACATACTTATGTATTCGTATAGGACGGGAACCATCCTCTTTATATCTACTCAATTACCCCCCATTGGTAACCAAAATTGTCAAGGGGTTGGAGGCTTGGGGGGCCCTCCCCCTCTCGTTTTTTGGGAGATGCCACCTCTTTAAAATGGTGTCATTTGCGTGCCTGCTTTACCCAATGCAGACCATACTTCTCTTACTGAGACACTCAGATGTACAAAAAATCCAGAGAGCGTTAACAGCTTTTTTATGGTCTTGCAAAAAAACACGCATTGCGCTTCAAAAACTGTGTCTCCCAAAGGGCGAGGGCGGGGCGGGGCGGGACTCCCCAACATACGTTTCTATAACCTAGCGTGTTTACTTAGACAGGGCATAGATTGGTTGACTGGAGAATCTAAATATTCCAACTTTGCACTAGAAGACTCTATGGCTTCCCCGTATGATCTTACAGCCATCCTCCACTCTAACCCTAATAACCTGCCTCCCCACCTCAAAACAAGTGTTCTTTTCAGGGATACTGTCATCACATGGAGAGAGGTCAGAAAACTACTTGGACTATCATCTAGCATCTCTCGCCACTTAAAAATACAAGGCAACCCTATGTTCTTACCATCTACTTTACATAAAGCTTTTAATCAATGGAAAACCAGGGGCCTTATGAGCATAATCTCCATATACCAAGACAAACCAGGGAAATTCAAACCCTATCAAACCTTGATGCAGGAATTCTCACTACCTCCAACGCACATTTTCTTCTATCACCAACTCATCGATTATTTAAGATCTTGCTGTGGGTCTGAGTCAGATCCTTTTCAACCTTGCTTTATCGACAATATACTTCAGAGCAAAGACTATTCTATCTCCAATATTTACTCTCACCTCATACAACACCAATCATGGAAATACTGCCTTAAACCATTCCAAAAATGGTCTCACCTACTGGGTGACGACGACTTAACGGAAAAAATCCTTGAGGGATACAGGCATATCCGCAAACTTACAACATCAGAAACATGGAGTGAGACGCAATTTAAAATTATTCACAGAGCATACTTCCCATTTCGCTTCAACAAAGCAGACCCATCTCAAGCGCAATGTCCCTGGTGCTTAACGCCTCGTCCCACACTACTTCACCGACTTTGGGACTGCACGGCTATCACCAGCTATTGGAATGCTGTGATAGCTTACATCAACAAAATCAATAAAACGCGGATAACTAAGGACTGCCTCTTATGCCTATTCAACATACCACCATCATCCTCCTCCTCGTCAGCGATGGACCTACAAAACATACCACATTGGGCTCATATATGTCTCCTAGTTGCCCGTAGGACCATTATGTCTCACTGGATCACAGCAACACCACCTAATTTACCGGTGGTCAAAAAAGCCATGACCTCACTATTTTATTTGGAGAGGTTGGATACCTTCACAACGAACCACCGTTCTACTCCACGCTTTTTCAAACGATGGAGAAGATTTATGGAAGCCACATTCACTCCACAGACCATGCAAGATATAATGCATCCTCTCCGTTTTACAGCTTGGTACCTAAAGAGAGATCTCACCAACACACTTGGCAAACTCAAAATATCTCCAGCTCCTGACCCCTCTACTTTCAAGCCACCATAAGATGTCTGCAACTTCATAACGCCCTTTGACATCCACTATCTTCAGCTATCTCACCCCAATATTAAAATTTAGCTCATTTAGCTTGTTGTTACCAAACCATAATGTAGGTTATCTAGTCAGATATATCCGAACGTCGCCTCCACTCCTTAAGGTACAAAGGTATAAGTTAGAGCCTTTCAGGCATTTTATTGCCAAACAACCCTGATAAGATGGTAAATGTGAATTGCTGACCCCCCTCCCTTCCCCCCTCCCCTTACGTTCCCCCCTACCTGTGTTTAGGTATAAAACTAATTTGTTGCCTAGAGCATTTGTATGTTCACGCCTTACAATCTTTATGCACCTTGTTTTATACAACTGTATTTTGTAAAAACTCAATAAATATTTAAAATAAAAAAAAATAATAATTTTGTATACAAAACATGGAAATAAGGAATGATGATACCCAAACTCATAAGCTGATTGATTGTACTACAGCAATGACATGGGATGGGGACTATATCCAATGACATTTGGGTTATCTTCTTCAGGGATATGAATCGCCACTCTGAAATCAGTAAATTCTACCAAAAATTGAAACACTCTTTATATGTATACATATGCATTGCATCATATAAAACATATATACATATATATAGGGTCGCTGGTTCGAATCCCAACCACAGCACTACCTGCCTGGAGTTTGCTCTCCCTGTGCCTGTGTGGGTTTTCTCCGGGTACTCCGGTTTCCTCCCACACTCCAAAGACATGCTGGTAGGTTAATTGGATCCTGTTTAAATTGTCCCTAGTATGTATGAATGTGAGTTAGGGACCTTAGATTGTAAGCTCCTTGAGGGTAGGGACTGATGTGAATGTACAATGTATGTGTAAAGCTCTGCTATATATATAAGTACCTGAAATAAATAAAATAAAATAAATATACTCAAACATTGATAAGTATGTCAAATCTCCCACAGAGCTCCAGTACTTCCACCAAGGAAGGCACATGGGAGGATTTTCAACAAGAATGCTTTAAATCATTCTATAGGGGGGTTCTTTGATGCATTTTTCTCCCCTATATGGGGGAACAGTTATTACAAAACAACACTGCAAGCTGAGGGCATGGGAAAAAGTATATATAATAGTATAATGGGAAAACAAGTAATGAAAAAGATGATAAAGTTAAATTAAAAGCTGCCAAGCTTCAAAACCATATCTTGTGCAGTGAAAAAGGGGGGATCATGCCTTTCAGATCAGTATCTATCCTTCTATGATGCTCCCTGATGGGAGAGGTCTTTACTGCGCTGCATAGTGATGTAATTTCCCACATTCCCTACACCTGGCAGTGATGTCATCTCCTGGCTACTACACCCAGAAGTGTACATCACCAACACAGGCAGGAGAGATAGGGAATCCAAAAGGCGCCACCGACACAGATAAGGCTCCTATAAGTATCAAAGACACCACTGAACACACGAGAGGACTGGAGGAAATCCTCCATCCGAAAGTATGCCAGTAAGGGCCCACCCTACAAGAGGGTTAACCCCACTTAAGTAGGGCTTAGTGTGCCGGGTTGACACCACCCTGCACCTCCCATGTCATTGCTGTAGTACAATCAATCAGCTTATGAGTTTGGGTAATATCATTCCTTATTTCCATGTTTTATATACAACATTGTTTTTAATTTTCCCATGTGGGAATTTTTTACTCTTATTTCAATAAATCATACTTCTTTATTATATATTATGTTTTGTTGCCTTTAAGAAAGTCACAATTTAGAGATTGTTTATGTACAACAAAACAGGGATGATGGCAACCCTGATTCAGCTCTAGATGAAATAAATAGCATTCAAAGTGGTTAAACATGTATCATAACATATATATTGTACAGGATGCCAAGGTTGGGTCCTGGACGGGTGCTATATAGCACCAATATTTGGATTATGGTCCCTTTAAGGGAAGTGTGGTTTTATTCAGGGGGTCACCCAGGATGGGTGAGGAATTTCCAGGAATAGCCTTAGTCAGAAGAGGACTGACTTGCAGTTCTCTCTGTGTTAATAGAGAGATATTTGGAACCCGGAATTTCGGAGGCTCTGAAGTGATATTCGGGCTGGAAAGAGCCTCCACCCCTGGCTACAGGGGTTCCAGCACACACAGCGTTAAGAGCCTCCAGGAAGCAGCTCTTAAAAAGACAGGAAGTAGTGCTAGGAGTGTAGTGAATACCTGTTGTGCGTCTGCTAGAGGCTGCTAAAAAGATCCTGCAAGGACTGTTAAACCCTTGGGGCAAAGACCCATCCATGAACTGTATGTGCCTTTTTACTTTTACTTTGTGCTGAAGATTTTATATTTTTGTGCTTGTGTGCTGCTGGAAGCCTTATTTTGATTTGCTTACTGAAAATAAAAGCCTTTTTGTTTAAAGTTTAACAGCTTTGCACTCAGTCCTGTGGAGCTACAATCCCCCAAACTTTACTATATATATATATATATATATATATATATATATATATATATATACTTACAGAGGAGCCACAAAAAAATAAATATATTGTGTGTTTCTCCTCTGTAACCTATATTAAAATATGCAAAAGCTACTGCAGCATGTATGAATCTCTTATTTATACCGTGTATAGCTATGGTAATATAATATTTTCTTTAAACAACCACTTGTTAACCAGTTAAGGAGAATATTTCTGTTCTGTGTATGATGTCTTTCTAAACCAAGCATTAACTGACACAATGTCACTGAAAAAAATATGTCATAAAAACAATAGCAAAGTAATCATTTACATAATATTTTTATTGAAGAAATGTTAAATAGTCACAAAGGATGAGTTATTATATGAGCTAATGATACATGTCTAAAGCTCCATTCTCCCTACTGAGAAAAGTCCATGTATAATTACATGCTATATATACTGTAATCACTATACATTATCTAGCGGCTGCTCATGTATAACTGTGTGACCACCAGCACTTGACATTTATGGTGTGCAATAGAAAACACATTTAACTTTGTACTCATATAACACCAAACAAACAAAACCATCCGAATATAATGGTACTGGCCAGTGGTCTCGTACTGTCTAACATTAGCAGACTATGTGACAAATAAAACACGTAGAACAGAATGATAAAGCATAACTTTACCCAAAATGTTTTTCTTAGTTTTTGGATAGAATGGGAAAAAATTAGAACTCCTGTCATTTTTAATGATACCTTGAGCTCATTTAGAAAGATTTCTCCTCATTTCCTGTTCTGGGAATAATGTTTTAAAAAATAGTAGTATGGAATTTGTTTTTGTTTATTTTAATAATTCTTACCTAGCTGGATGCAGCATCAGTCCAATGCTGCATCTGTCCCCCGCTGGATACAACACTGAGAAACAAGTGATCAAACCCTTCCAATAGCTCGGTTCTCACAGCTCTGTGAGCAGAGAGCTGGTGACTATCAGTCACCGGCTCTCTGCTCTGCCCCCCCCATGATCACTGAGTCGCTGGGATGTGGAGGGGGTGGGAGAAGCTGGCCCAGGCTCTCAGTGGTTCGCTGAGAGGCTGAGCTGGATGCCAGTCCAGGCATGTGGGCATATCCTGACCATATGGTCGCGATCTTTCCTGAGCCTGGACCGGCTATGTGAAGTCTAAGATTCTAGCATTCCTCTATAAAACTTATAATTTTTATTTTTAATTCTGTCTGTGTTGCTGTTGTAGAGATTTTCCCTCACAAATGGAGCACCCAATAGAAAAAAAAAGACAGGAGTGTGATAGTAGACAAACTGCGTGGACAGAATAGAGAACTTATTTTAATTAGTAACAAGAGAGTCAGATCAAAATCTTCTGTCTGTGCTAGATATATCCATGGGGATAACATACTGTATTTGACAAAACACAGTTCAGCTGGAAGTAATGCAGAGATATTATAAACCTCACCTATCCAGACTCTTCAAGGGATATTTGATGAGACTCTGATGTAAATCATCAAGTTAAAAATGGTCTGGAGTACTCGGATTCTTCTTTGACGGTGGCATTAGATATTTTAAATTCTTTTGCCCTTTTTTCAGGACTGAAAGTTAACTGGGGCAAATCCCAAATCCTCCCACTCAAGCCGCCATCTCCTAATTGTAGGGTTCCCATTAATTGTCCCTTGAAACAGAAGGACAGGATTAAATATCTGGGTCTGTATATTTCTAACCCTGTGTTCGATTTTATTGCACTGAATATCACTCCACTTTTGTCCCATCTCAGTAATAGGTTACAGGCCTGGCAGAATCTGCCTTTAATGCTCATAGGTA
The DNA here is from genome assembly GCF_042186555.1 of Aquarana catesbeiana. Taxonomy (NCBI): domain Eukaryota; kingdom Metazoa; phylum Chordata; class Amphibia; order Anura; family Ranidae; genus Aquarana; species Aquarana catesbeiana. The sequence goes on along the minus strand of NC_133332.1, from coordinate 146,356,900 downwards.
GGGTAAATTTATTGAAGATGACATTTTTACCTCTCTTTCTCTCTATATTTTGGAACGTGCCTGTTTGGTTACCAAAATATATATTTAAGAATATATAACAGCTGGTTACAACTTTCCTGTGGTAGGGGCAACACCCCAGGATAAAACTTCAGGTGTTGCAATTGCCAGGGAAACAGGGGGGCTGGCGGTTCCTGATTTCTATCATTATTTTCTGGTGGGCCAATTGGTTTTCGCTCATAGGTGGCTTAGTGTCCCAGATGATGCTGCCATTGCTCTAGGGGTGGCCATTGTCAGCTCCTATGAGGCGCTGTCCCATCTATTGTGTCGGGGAAGCAGGGCTCCATATACTGTTACAATATCCATGCATGCAACTGGTAGGGCGGGGGCGGTGACTAACAAAGTAAGTGACGATGCATTGATTTCACCTCATACATTGTTATGGAGGAATCATAACCTGACACACTTCTTTGATTACCCTGATCCAATCATTCAGACCAAATTCATCCAATGCAGATTTTTTACATATATTCTGGAATTGTGTGGCCATCCAAACTTTTTGGCGGGGGGTCACTGAGTGTGTAGAGGAGGTTACTACCATCAGTGTACAGCCAACAGTGGAAGTTGGTCTCCTAGGACTTGTTGATGCCCTAGCTCCAAGATGAGTAACACATACTTTGTTAAGCTAGGAAATTAATAGTGCTTTCCTCAAAAAAGTCTGCCCCTCCATCTATTACAGCATGGAAGGCACTTGTTAACAAAGCCATCCCCTTATACAAGGCTACATATGCTTGCAGAGGCATACCACATAATTTTGATGAAGTGTGGGGTAGCTGGGTAAACAGTACATCCACGGTGTCTGATTGAATGGCTATCTTTACAGTGACTATGTGATGTAATGTATAATGTGTGTGGAATCTGATTTAGGGATATGGGAAAACTGCCTGTCTCTCTCCCTTTGGGGTGGGTTTGGGTCTGTACATCATTCCCTGGACCTGTTGATTTATATTGAAGATATGTGGTTTATACTAGATGGGTGCAGCCAATATTTGCTCTTTCGTGAAGTTTTATGTACCATATACATGGGTATTTGATCTTGTTTGTATTTCTTATGCCCCGTACACACGGTCGGACTTTGTTCGGACATTCCGACAACAAAATCCTAGGATTTTTTCCGACGGATGTTGGCTCAAACTTGTTTTGCGTACAAAGTTGTCGGAATTTCCGATCGCCAACCATGCGGTACACCATGTACGACGAGACTAGAAAAGGCCAGTTCAAACCAAGCACGGCACCCTTTGTGCTCCTTTTGCTAATCTCGTCTTAGTAAAAGTTTGGTGAGAGACGATTCGCGCTTTTTCAGACTCGTGGTTTTCAGATCGTTTTCTGCCGTTCAGTTTGTGCTTGTGGGTTTGTATCTGCTCTTCAGTGCCTGCAAGCAAGTACCATTGACTTGTCATTGTGTTCTTGTGTGTTTGTTACTGTTTTTCAGGTTGCTCTTCACAGGCCTTGCTGTTCTTCAGTGCGTTCTGTTACTTCGTTCTGAGCAGCCAACCGTTTTCTAGCCATGTTGCGTATGCGTACTCCTCGTAGAGTTCGTGCTGTGCGGGGGGCTTGGTGTTGGGGCCCTGACCTTGACACAAGTCCAGTCCATGAACAGGGTGGGGAGGAGTTCATGGACCAAGATTTGGTTGCTTCAGCGTGACCAGTTCTCTTATATGCCTTTGCTCCGTGAGATCCGTGAGACTAATCCTGATGATTTCAGGAACTTTCTCCGGATGACAGACCCCGTATTTCACCGTCTGCTGGCTTCGCTGACCCCCTATATCAGCAGGCAGGATACCTGCATGAGGCAAGCCATCACTGCGGAGCAGAGGCTCGTCGCTAACCTGCGGTACTTATGGACAGGGAGAAGCCTGCAAGACCTTAAGTTCTCGACAGGCATCTCCCCCCAGGCTCTGGGTATCATTATCCCAGAGACTTGTTCTGCCATCATCCAGGTCCTGCAGAAGGAGTATATGAAGGTAAGATTTTTATCCTTTAATATCACATTTTATTGTATTTAATGTTTGCTAATATCTTGTATTTCTTTCCTCATTCCCTAATTACCATGATTGTAATATGCTGTGAATGTTCCCTTTGTCCTCATGCATGCTGGTTTTTTATGTAATTAATTTTGTAGGTCCTTCATACAGATTGTCCTTCACTAACCTCCCCAGCATGGTCTACGGGCCCTATATTCACCTCATGTAGTCACTTAACAATGTATTTTATCAGCTCCATAGTAGTGCTTTACCCCAAACACCCCCTAAAATGTTTTGAAATGTAATTTGTGCTTTAAATTCAGGCAGAGGGCCAGAGGCTTTTTTTTGTGGTGTCCCCAAATCATTTTTAGTAACCCTCCCTCCCCCAACTACTAAGTCAGCTGATCCCAATTCTCTATCTATCCTCAATCATCTATCTGCTGACTTTGCCAAACCCATACACACTACACCCATCTCTTTAGTGGTCAGATTTATGGATGAATTCCCCAAAGCATGTAGTGCAAGGGCCTGCCTGTATACATTCAAATGGTACTGTTTAAACTTTTTAGATCCTGTTATTATCTTGATAGGTAATAGCAAAATGTCCAGATGTGCTCAAATGTGTACAGTGTGTATTTATATCTTTGTATTATGACACTTCTTACCTGTCCAGTGGGCTGCCAATAGTGTAACTAAGGAGGGGCTGTTCCAAGTAATACCCTGTATTTAGGCATTCATCTCTCAATGAAGTGAAGAGGGTTACCTGTCCAAGATTTCCCCACCCCCCATAATGTTAGAAATGGCCCAAGAGAGGGGGGGGGGGATAGGATAGGTGTACCTTATGCTTCTGTGTTGTTAAATTCCCCTTAATAAATGCTATCTGGAGGTTGCCCCAGAATGTTTGTGCCTAATCTGCTTGCCATGTTTCTGAGCAAAAATATTAATATTTTTTTTTTCCTCAACAGTTTCCTTTCACGCCACAGGAATGGCAGACTGTGGCCTCCCACTTTGCTCAGCGGTGGGACTTTCCTAACTGTGGAGGGGCAATTGATAGGAAACAAGTCCACATCATCCCACCACCCAACTCGGGGTCGTACTATTTCCACTATAAGGGGTTCAATAGTATTGTGATGTTGGCGGTGGTGTCGGCTAATTACGATTTCTTGTATGTGGATGTGGGGAAGAATGGCCAGATGTCCGATGGTGGAGTCATCGCCCAGACGGAGTTCTACAGGCGTCTCCAGAATGGCAGCTTGGACTTGCCAGCTCCAGAGGACAATGTGGAAGGACTCCCATTCGTGTTCGTTGCTGATGAAGCGTTTGCGCTGGGGGACCATCTTATGCGGCCATTCCCGATGAGGACCCTCACCCTGGAACAGAGGGTTTTTAATTACCAGCTGGCCAGAGCCCGAAGAGTGGTGGAGAACACATTTGGAATCCTGGCCAGCCGGTTCCGCCTATTTCTGACACCTATCCATATGGCGGAGTATAAACTTAATCATATAATCATGGTGTGCTGTATTCTCCATAACTTTTTATGGAAACATTCGGCCAACTATGCTGGCTCAGTTGGGCCTGAGGCCGGAGTGATCCCTGAAACAACACTGACGGTGCTTGAAAGCGGCCGTCCTGGCTTGCCCTCCCTGAGTGCCCGTGATGTCCGGTTACGATACCTGGAGTTCTTTGTGGGTAGGGGGGCCATCAATATGCCTGCAAATTTGTGAAGCCTTTTTCAAATAAAAAAGCAAAAAAAAGAAATTCTTTGTGGACATTTACTGCTTGTGTTTGTTTTAGCTGAGCCTGACAGCAATGTGGGGAGTCCTGAAAATGGCGTGATTGTGTAACCTTATACAAAGCACTGTTGGCTGTTATTTACTAAAGGCATATACACTTTTTATACTACAAGTGCTCTTGAAACTGCAATGAAAATGCTCTTGTAGTGCAAAGAGGATTTGCCCTTAGGAAATAACCACCATTTTCTCAGAAAACAGCAATTACATCACCATAAAAGTGTTGTAGCGTTGAGACAATAATCCACACATTCTTGATTAACAAACTTTTTAATACCTGCACAATCACATGTGCATTTAGAAAAGATTTTTAAAACAAACCAACATGTTTGTTGTATAACAATTTTTGGGGTTGCATTATCAAAAATAGAAATGTCCATTTATGATAAAACAGGCCTGTGTAAAACCAACAAGAAAGACAAAAAGCTTGAACTTACAAAGTTCACATATGGTAAAACTTGAAGGCAATATCAGACATGAGTATTTAGGAACTGTGTTTGATATTGCGTTCAGATGGGGTCAAATCACCCCTTGAAAAGACAAATTTGGAAGATGCACACCAATTTACGAATGTCAACATGTGCTAGCTGCCATCACGGGGGATCAAGGGACGTGTTTTGGGGGAGCAAGCCCTTCCTCACCGCTACTTTATTATTGAGGAAGGGGTTGCACCCCCAAAACGCGTCCATTGATCTCCCGTGATGGCAGATAGCACATGTTGGCACACTGTGTGCATCCTCCAAATTTGGCTTTTCGAAACATTGCAAAAATATTTTAAACATTGTACCACACAAAAACAAAAGTGATTTTGTGGGGTATTAAATTCGCCCCAAAACATCAATGATGTTATTATTTTTTTGAATCACATCATTGATTTTTTTCTTGATGTTTTCCAATTCTAAATTACACCCCATGATCTCCCCGATCAGGATCTGGGCACTTTCTGATGTGAAAGGATCTCGATCCCTAACATCACGATCACCTAAAAAGAGAGAAACCAAACAAAAACAGGTATCAAAAATCTGCCAGCATCCATCTCTTACCTGAGCCTGTGGTCGCAGACACTCACCTGTTGTGGTGCCAATTTCAACCACATCTTCTTCCTCCTCCTGCTCCACTTGGGTTGGGGGTATTTCACCTTCTTCCAGAGGTGGGGGGTCTCTGGTCTCCTCGGATGAGGGGTGTCCTCCGAGTCTTTTCTCCCCTATGTAAAACAAAAATGGTATAATTAGCACACAGATATTTGATGGCAGAACTATAAATAGGAAACATTGCTTGGAAGTGGGGTACAATTGTCAATTTTAGTAGAGTTTCAAGATGTCGCTTTTTTATTGTCCTTTGTCAACCTGCAATACTTTACCTGTTTAGTACAAGCTTCACAGATAGAGACCCCCCTATAGTATACACTGGAGCATCTGTGTGCCCCCCCTAATAAAAATGGTGTTCTTGTGTCCCACACTAGTGCTCCAGTGTTCAGATGTGAAAACAGCTGATCAGTGTCCTCTCCTTACACAGAATCTAGTTTGCATTTCATTCTAGTAACAAACCCATCTACACAACCAAATATTTTGCATCCAAGTAGGCCCTAAAAAATGTTGGAAAATGCATATGGCCTAAACAATGGTGTTTTAGAGGGCGATAAAAAAATGTTTGATACGAACGAATAATGGGCCCATGAACATTAAAATTGACATTTTAAACTGTACAATTAAGAAAAGCTTATGGAACAGCACGAACGTAATAAAGACAAAAAGAATAGGAACACAGCACAACTACTTACTTTTTTGCAGCACTCTCCGGATCTTTCGGTACTGCTCGGGCTCTCTTAATTTGAGGTCCGACCACTGCTTCCTGAGCTGATCTTTGGATCGTCATACCGTGAAATTCCTGTGCAGACTTTTGACCACTTTCGCCATGATCTTGGTCTTTCTGATATTGGGGTTGGGGTAAGGCCCATACTTCCCATCATAGTCGGCCCGCTTCAGGATGTCCACCATCTCCAACATCTCCCCAAAGGACATATTTGTGGCCTTAAATCTTCTCCTTCTGGACCGGGACGTTTCTCTCTCTGGGCTTTCCTCCTCCTCCTCCTCGTTGCTATAATTAGCACGCACCTGCTGTGACTCCGCCATGTGCTTTTCACCCACTACGCCGAACGAAAAGGGGCGGGGAATAGACTAGAAAGAACGTCAGGGGCGGGCGGAGTTACACGCATGCGCAGTGTGTATAAAGCGTAACACATGTGCGTATTACATACGATCTGTGAGCGGAGGAAGGAGCATTGGACGCGCCAATCGTAAGAACGAAGGTAAGAGACAAACTTGCGCCTATACTGCTTCTAGATTGAGGCCTATATTGTAACAAGATTAGGAAAGTTTTGTCTGACATTAGGCTTTGTCTTGTGTTGTGTCTTGCAGTGAACATGGATATCTTATTAAAAGATAATGACTTCATGTCAATATTCATTGATATGTTAAGGGAGCTGCCATGTCTGTGGGAGATCAACCACCCACATTACAGGAACCAAACAAAGAGGAAGGCAGCGCTGGATCAATTGTTGGAAATTGTGAAGCAGGTGATCCCCATGGCAGACATCACATATTTGAAGATCTTAATTGGTGGCCTGAGGAGCACATATGTAAGGGAGCGCAAGAAGGTCCAGGATTCGCAGAGATCCGGAGCAGCAGATGACATCTATGTCCCCAGGATGTGGTACTATGACAGGCTGCATTTTCTGGCAGGCCAGACTGAACCCAGGTCATCACTCTCCAGTCTTCCTTCCACGCTTCCTTCCCCCCCAGCTGAGGCTTCTGACGCCCAACCTGGGCCTACCAGGCAGCAACATGTGGAGGAGCCCAGATTGAGCCAGGTATAGCATTCCTCTAAATATTACTGGTTGTCCAATCAATGATGTTAAATAGATGTTAGTTTGGAGTACTAATTTAGGATTGTGATTGATGATGCAAAAACTAAAACCATGTCCCTTTTTCATACACAGGGAAGTCTCAGCCAGGAGGTGGCCGGGCCGAGCCGGCTGCCTGATATGCCAGTCCCTCCCCAACACCTGGAAAGATAAAGTGGCAGGAGGAGGAGTGCCCTAGAGGAGGCTGCCATAGGTCTCTTTTGGAGGGCTACAGAGGCCCTGGGAGCACCACACACCGTGGAGGAGGACATTGCTGCCATCACTGCCTCTAAAATGCAGAGGATGGAGGAGGGACAACAACTCATGTGTGAGTCGCTCATATTGGAGGCTCTTAATAAAGGTATGAGGGGCCAAATTACATCTCAGACACACCTTTGCGAACTCACAGATGGTCCTCCTCCTCCTCCTCCTCCTGCAAGTCCTCCTCCTCCTCCTCCTTCTCCTCCCAGTCCTCCTCCTCCTCCAGGTCCTGCTCCTCCTCCTGCCACATCTCCAACAGCACAGCCACAGCTTGGAATGAAGCGTGGAAGGAAGACCAGAAAGTGAGGACCCTGGATCCAGTCTGGTCGGTCAAAAGATGCAGCCGCTTGTGGTACCACAGCTTGGGGACACAGATGTCATCTGCTGCTTTCCGGATCTCTGCGACTTCTGGACCAGACTGCCCTCCCTTACATATGGACTCCTCAGGCCACCAATTTTGATGTTCAAGAATTGATGTCTGCCATGGGGGTCCCAGGCTTCGCTAATTTCTCATGTTTATCCAGTGTTGCCTCCCTCTTTGTTTGGTTCTTTGCCCTTAATAAAGGAATTTTGTTTTGAATTATACTTGCCTATGTGTGTTTGACTTCAAAAAGGACAGTTGGTTTGTGAGGATTCAGGTACATTTCAAAAATACAATGTGAAATTAACAAGGGACACCAACAACAAACAATCTCCTTGAGATTAAATAATAAAAGATATCAATGGTGTTGTGGTAACTTGACACACAAAACACACACAAAAATAGTCTGGAGTAAAACTAAAAATAACATTAAACAAAGATCAGCCTTGGAAAAAATACAAACAGAAAATCTAAACCAAAAATGGCTTTAAATAAAAAAAAAAACAAAACAAAACAACAACAACAAAAAATTCTGTCAGATGTGACAAATAACAATATATTCAGGGAATCCCAAGAAAAAAACACAAAAATAAGTTTGTGAGAAGTGTGTGTGAATATTAGCAGCAAAACTACTTAATTCTTGTCACATTATAAAGAAGAAGAGAGTGCGCTGTATTAAAACATTATACGTCGTGATGTCATCGCACCAGATGTAAAAAATTTCACAATGCAAAGACATCATGAAGCACCTACAGTGATGTCATTGCACATGCGCAGTAAGTGTAGAGGCAAATACAATGTCCAGGGGACACAGGAAACAAAATAAACATGGATGTCTCCCAATTCCAGCACAAAACTCAAAGCACAACAGTGAAATATTATATGCAAACCTACATAATTACTCTAAATACTCCATAAATAGTATCATCCCATACAACGGACATATGCAATTAGCGGACCTCCAGCTGTTGCAAAACTACAAGTCCCATCATGCCTCTGTCTCTGGGTGTCATGCTTGTGACTGTCAAAGTCTTGCTATGCATCATGGGAATTGTAGTTCTGCAACAGCTGGAGGTCCGCTAATTGCATATCCCTGCCATACAATGTGTCAGATCACTCTAAAGATATCGAAAAATGAACTATATACATTAGCACTAGGGATGAGCCCGCTGTTCGAGTCGAACTTATGTTCGACTCGAACATTGGGTGTTCCCTCATTTGCCGAAGACTGAATAATATGGGGCGTTTGCGGGAAATTTGAGTGCCCACGGAACATGCCATAATGAACAGCAAAACTGTCAATGCACTGCGAGATCGCAATGCATTGACGGCTGCTGATTGGCCAAAGCCTGCACCTGATCTGCATGCTTTGGTCAATCACAGTGCGCTCTGCTTTGAGAGCCATGACTGGCCAAAGGCAGGGTGCCTTTGGCCAATCATGGCTCAGGGGGCTGAGTCCACGCCCCACACTATGTAAGGCTGCTTACACGGCAGCCGTACATAGTTTTCTGAATGAGGATTTTTTTCTACAGCTTACCTGTAAAATCCTTTTCCTGGAGTAAATCATGGGACACAGAGCAGCTATAGCAATTACTTCCGGGGTTATACGCCACCTTTAAGTGAATGGACACTGGCACATCCAAAAGACAGGAAGCCCCCCTCTATATAACCCCTCCTATACAGGAAGTACGTCAGTTTTGTAGCAAGCAATTCCCAAAAGAGGGGAGGGGCCTCTGTGCCATGTGATGTACTCCAAGAAAAGGATTTTACAGGTGCTTTGTAGGAAAAATCCTATTTTCTTTATCATACATCACGGGACACAGAGCAGCTATAGTAATTACTATCTGGGATGCCCCAAAGCAATGCCCCTGAGGGGAGGGAGACACCATCATAGAAACTGCCACCAAAGAAGGACCTACTCTGCTATTTGTAATATGCTGAGCCCAAAGGCAATATCTTCTACGTGATTGACATCGACCTGGTAAAAACCCTGTAGATGTATAGACAAAAGACCAAATAGTGGTCTTATACACCTGGGCCACTGACTCCCGATGATGGATGGCTCAAGATACTCCCACACCTGGTAGAGAATCTATCCCCAGAAAAAAATGTTTTTTGCCATTTAAACCATAGGCATCATTGATAAACTGGCAGATCCACTGCTAAATATTCGACCTGGATGCCGCCTGCCCTTCCAGGGCTCTTCTGGCAGCACAAACCAGGATTCCTGACTTGTGCCGGCAACTCAAGTAGACCCTGAGCGTCTGAACTACCTCTAGAGTAGGTAGCAATCTTTCTCCTGCCGACTGTGGATTAGGAGAAAAATAAAAGGCAAGACACTGCCCTGATTCAAGTGAAAAACTAGAAACCACGTTAGGCAATAAAAATGGAAGAGGACGCAACATCACCTTATGATGCGAGACCAAGAATGGCTCCTTGCGTGAAAGAGCTGCCAACTTTGACACTCTACTTTGTGAAGTGATTGCAATCAAAGAAGCCACCTTCTGAGATAAAAGGACCAACAGAATCCCCCGATTGGTTCAAAAATTAACCTCTGCAAGGACAGTCAAGATAAATTCAAGTCCCAAGGACACAAGAATGGCCTGACAGGCGGGACTGTTCAAGTTACATGCTGTATGAGGTATGAAACAATGAGTGAGAAACGACGGCCCCTGGAAAAAAATGGATTGGGACGAACTCTGGCCCTTAACGGTACTTATGGCCAAACTCCTTTCCTCTACCGATTGAAGAAAAAAAATCTCCCACCCACATATTTCTGTGGATGCCACTTCCTGGCTTCATCCCAGGCAAAAAAATATTTTCAAGTCCTGTGATTGAAGTTCCCCGAAGCTGGCTTCCAGGGGCTGAACAGTGCTGAGATACAGGACTTAAGACCATCAGGTCAGACTTTATAAAGAATGCAACAAGAAATGTAAGGGTGCAATTAGGACAGCTAAGATAGAACATGAAAGACACATAGCGGAGGAGAGCAAAAAAAATCCCAAGAAATTCTTTAAGTATGTAAACAGTAAAAAAGGGAGGACAGACCATATTGGCCCCATAAAGAATGAGGAAGGACATCTGGTTACAAAGGATGGGGAGATGGCAAAGGTATTGAATTTATTCTTCTCCTCAGTATTCACGAGTGAATTGGGGGGCTTCAGTAACCAAAACTGCAGTGTTTATCCTCATGACACAACACAGGAAGCACCTACATGGTTAACAGAGGACGGAATTATAATTAGACTTGAGAAACTTAACATTAATAAATCACTGGGACCAGATGGCTTGCATCCGAGGGTACTTAGGGAACTCAGTCAGGTGATTGCCAGACCGTTGTTCCTAATTTTTACAGACAGTCTATTGACTGGAATGGTACCAGCTGATTGGAGAAAAGCCAATGTAGCACCAATATTTAAAAAGGGCCCAAAAAACATCCCTGGGAATTACAGACCAGTTAGCCTAACATCAATATTATGTAAACTCTTGGAGGGGATGATAAGGGACTATATACAAGATTTTAGTAATAAGAATGATATCATTAGCAGTAATCAGCATGGATTCATGAAGAATCGTTCTTGCCAAACCAATCTATTAACCTTCTATGAGGAGGTGAGTTGCCATCTAGATAAAGGAAGGCCCGTAGACGTGGTGTATCTGGATTTTGCAAAAGCATTTGACACAGTTCCCCATAAACGTTTACTGTACAAAATAAGGTCCATTGGCATGGACCATAGGGTGAGTACATGGATTGAAAACTGGCTACAAGGGCGTGTTCAGAAGGTGGTGATAAATGGGGAGTACTCAGAATGGTCAGGGGTTGGTAGTGGGGTTCCCCAGGGTTCTGTGCTGGCACCAATCCTATTTAATTTGTTTATAAACGACCTGGAGGATGGGATAAACAGTTCAATCTCTGTATTTGCAGACGATACTAAGCTAAGCAGGGCAATAACTTCTCCGCAGGATGTGGAAATCTTGCAAAAAGACCTGAACAAATTAATGGGGTGGGCGACTACATGGCAAATGAGGTTCAATGTAGAAAAATGTAAAATAATGCATTTGGATGGCAAAAATATGAATGCAATCTATACACTGGGGGGGGGAACCTCTGGGGGAATCTAGGATGGAAAAGGACCTGGGGGTCCTAGTAGATAATAGGCTCAGCAATGGCATGCAATGCCAAGCTGCTGCTAATAAAGCAAACAGAATATTGGCATGCATTAAAAGGGGGATCAACTCCAGAGATAAAACGATAATTTTCCTGCTCTACAAGACTCTGGTCTGGCCGCACCTGGAGTATGCTGTCCAGTTCTGGGCACCAGTCCTCAGGAGGGATGTACTGGAAATGGAGCGAGTACAAAGAAGGGCAACAAAGCTAATAAAGGGTCTGGAGGATCTTAGTTATGAGGAAAGGTTGCGAGCACTGAACTTATTCTCTCTGGAGAAGAGACGCTTGAGAGGGGATATGATTTCAATTTACAAATACTGTACTAGTGACCCCACAATAGGGATAAAACTTTTTCGCAGAAGAGAGTTTAATAAGACTCGTGACCACTCATTACAATTAGAAGAAAAGAGGTTTAACCTTAAACTACGTAGAGGGTTCTTTACTGTAAGAGCGGCAAGGATGTGGAATTCCCTTCCACAGGCGGTGGTCTCAGCGGGGAGCATTGATAGCTTCAAGAAACTATTAGATAATCACCTGAATGACCGCAACATACAGGGATATATAATGAAATACTGACACATAATCACACACATAGGTTGGACTTGATGGACTTGTGTCTTTTTTCAACCTCACCTACTATGTAACTATGTAACTATGTAGGTCCCGCTGGACTGGGAGTGTCCAAAGGAGCAACCCCCGCAAGACTCGCTATGTCTGTGTACCAAGCCCCCCTGGGCTAATTCGGGCAACACTAATATCAGTGTTACCACCTTACGGCCCACGGAACTGTAGACAGCCTCAAGTCAAATAAGAGAGACTGGCATCAGTGGTTATTATTTTCCAAATTCCTGGAAGGAAGAATATTAAGCACCAATTTTTGCTCTGCAACACCCCAGAAACAGAGCCTTCCAGCAATGCAATGCCTGGATCTTCAAGTTCTAGCAGAGAATGAACCTCTACCAAGACCTGGAGTAGGGCTGCATGTAGAGAACATGCTTTGACCTAAACACAGCTTCCTCCTGTAGAAATATATCGAAGGAACCCCTGGAATTGACTGCTTCCTGAGCAAAGATTATTGAGGTATAGAGTATTGAGGTGTCTTCAGCAAGCCCAGCACTGGGGCTAGATGCTTTGAGAACCCTCTGGAACTGTGGCCAGCACAAAGGGAAAAAAAAGGCTTTCCACTGCAATTACAGAAATCTTTGATGAGCCTGGAAAAAAATGCCACGTGAAGATATGCGTTTACAGATGATTATGGACCCCAAAATCTACCTCTTGCAGACAGGTCATCACTGAACAGTCTATAATAATGAGCCCATAACTTCTGCTCCACGAGCAAATGCAAGGCAAAAGACTGACGACTCTGTGACAAACCCAGAAAGTCCCAAGAGGTGCACTTAACCTACCAGGTTTCTTCCAGCTAAGGATGGAACAAACCACCTCAGACTGTTCTAAGATTTTCTGGCCTGAGAGACTCTCAAAACCCAGCAGCCTCAGATGCCTCCTTCACCCAGGTGGGGAAAGCTTACAGCGTCTGGTGTGCCGGGCAGTCTCCCATCTATATACTAACCATGCTTGATCCTGCTTAGGCTTCAATCAACCAAGATCAGTCATGATCAAGGTGATGCGGCCACAGTCTGACGAAAAAAGAATGCGCCAGGAAACACTGCAATGCCAAACACCACAGTGGCTCAGATGCACCCGACACCACTGTCCATCGGGAGATGTGGACACCGCCAGATCCCTGAACCTGAGAGCGGTGCCCCTACTTCCCCCGGCTGCCTCTTTTCTGGAACCATTTAACTGGTATAACAGGTAAATAATGCAGCAACTATATTTTCCAACCTAATATAGTCCTCCAAGGATGCAGGCCTAAAACAATGTTGGTTTACCTCTATGCAACCCCTTAGGTATGCAAGTACCTAGGTATGCAAACATGCAGGTATACAAGTATTCTTGCCATTCATGCATTTATGTATGCAGTACAAGGTCAATAAGCACATGCATGCACCCCCCGGCAAACAAGTACCCAGGCAAATAAGCCCATATGCATGTAGTCCTATGTAAATAAGCACATATGCATGTAGTCCCAGGAAAACAAGTACATATGTATACAGCGTAATGTAAATAAAAATACGTATGCAGTATTATTATCATTATTATTATTATTATTATTATTATACAGGATTTATATAGAACCAACAGTTTACACAGCGCTTTACAATATAAGAGGGAGACAATACAGTTATAATTCAATAAAATACAAGATGATTAGGAGGGCCCTGCTCAGAAGAGCTTACAATCTAATAGGGTGGGGCAGGTGGTACAAAAGGTTGTAACTGTGGGGAATGAGCTGATGGAAGTGGTAAAAGATTAGTTAGAGACATGATAGGCTTTCCTGAAGAGATGAGTTTTCAGGGATTGCCTGAACATAGCAAGAGTAGAGGATAGCCGGACAGGTGGAGGTAGCCAGTTCCAGAGGGTGGGAGAGGCTCTGGAGAAATCCTGGAGATGAGCATGAGAGGAGACGAGAGAGCTTGAGAGTAGGAGGTCTTGCGAAGAGCAGAGAGGCCGATTTGGGTGATATTTGGAGACAAGATTGGTGATGTAGCTCGGGGCAGAGTTGTGAATGGCTTAGTATGTTGTGGTTAGTATTTTGAATTTAATTCACTGGGTGATTGAGAGCCAGTGTAGGGATTGGAGGAGAGGGTTGGCAGACACCGAGTGGTTGGTAAGGTGTATAAGTCTGGCAGCAACATTCATGATAGACTGAAGAGGGAATGGGAAGGCAGGCGAGTGAGAAAGAAGTTGCAATAGTCAAGGTGCGAGATAACAAGGGAGTGAATGAGGAGCTTGGTGGTTTCATTTGTTAAAAAGGGGCGAATTTTAGAGATGTTACAGAGGTGAATTCTACAAACTTTTAACAACGATTGGACTTGGGGCTGAAATGACAGAGTCAGAGTCAGAGTCTAGGATTACACCCAGTACGCTGGCGTGAGGGGAGGAACTGATGGTTGCATTGTTGATTTTGATGGAAAAGTCATGGAGAGGGGCACGGGCGGGGGGGAATATTAATAGCTCAGTTTTAGAGAGATCTAGTTTAAGGAAGTGGTGCAACATCCATACTGATATGTCAGTTAGTAATGCGAGAGGAGACTAAAGGAGTGAGGTGAGGAGTAGACAGATAGATTTGGGTGTCATCAGTGTATATGTGGTATTGGTAGCCGTGGGTGGTTATCAAGTGACCAAGGGAGGAGGTGTAGATAGAGAAGAGAAGGGGTCCAAGAACAGAGCCTTGGGGGACCCCCACAGAAAGGGGCAATGTAGAGGAGGAGACAGAGTTGTAGGTGACACTAAAGGAGTGCTGTGATAAATAGGCAGAGAACCAGGATAGAGCAGAATCTCGGAGGCCAAGGGAATGTAGTTTATTGAGAAGGAGCGGGTGGTCAACAGTATCAAAGGCCGCAGAGAGGTCAAGTAGTAGGAGTTTGGAGTACTGGCTGTTGGTTTTAGCAGTTATTAAATCGTTAGTGAGTTTTAGTAAGGCAGTTTCCGTGGAGCGCTGTGAGCGAAAGCCAGACTGTAAAGGAGTCAAGAAGGTTATTTTCACTGAGATAGGAGCTAAGACGGTTGTACACTAATGCCCCGTAAACACGGTCGGGCTTTGTTCGGACATTCCGACAACAAAATCCTAGGATTTTTTCCGACGGATGTTGGCTCAAACTTGACTTGCATACACACGGTCACACAAAGTTGTCGGAAAATCTGATCGTTCTGAACGCGGTGACGTAAAACATGTACGTCGGGACTATAAACGGGGCAGTGGCCAATAGCTTTCATCTCTTTATTTATTCTGAGCATGCGTGGCACTTTGTCCGTCGGATTTGTGTACACACGATCGGAATTTCCGACAACGGATTTTGTTGTCGGAAAATTTTATCTCCTGCTGTCCAACTTTGTGTGTCGGAAAATCCGATGGAAAATGTCCGATGGTGCCCACACACGGTCGGAATTTCCGACAACACGCTCCGATCGGACATTGTCCATCGGAAAATCCGACCGTGTGTACGGGGCATAAGTGTTCTAGAAGTTTAGAGGTGAATGGGAGAATGGCAGTACAAATGAAAACATGCCAGCGTGTGTTTAAGCAATATGTATCTATGAAAGCAAGCGTTTATGGAAGCATGTGCTTATGCAACTATGCATTTAGGCAAAATATGAAAGCGTGCGCTGTACACACGCATTCATGCAACATGTGCCCATGGAAACAAACATTTTTGCAATAAGCAAGCATGCATTTATGAACGTGGTTATGCAACATTACGCAACACATATCTATGTAGACTTGTATATACATGCATCTTTATGCAACCATGTATCTTTATGTAACCATGTATCTTTATGCAAACATGTATAACCATGTATATTTATGCAAACATGAATAACCATGCATCTTTGTGCAACCATACATCCTTGTGCAGCCATGCATCCTTGTGCAACCATGATCATGTATCTATGCAAACATGTATAACCATGTATATTTATGCAAAATTTAAAATAGATAATTTTGCGCTACTCTAAATAACAAGCAGCTAACACACCAAATTAGATAAATGGCAAAAGAACACATAAATAAAAGTGTAGTGCTGTAAAGAAGTGGGTTACAAACCCAAAACCATCAATATTGTAAATGGAATTATTACAAACTAACACAGTGACTAAATATAAAGAGTAGTGTCCATATATAAATGGTACATGTGAAATTATTGATAGTAATATCACATAACAAAAAATTCCAGTTGTAGAAGATCCAGGTCTATAAAAATAAAATTGTGGGATCTAACACCAAAGAGTTCCAATCAGAAAACGTGTCAATCCGTGGAAAAATTAGTGACTGTGATCAAACCACCACCATGAGTAGAGGAGGCTTACCAGAATGTTTGAACACACCAGGGTATACGCTCTGCGTGTCAAACAAGCTTGTATTACGGTGGGTGGATTCTGATGGTGCAGAAGGTAGCAGAGGAGAAAGCAAAGAGGGACCACATAGTGTAATTCCATAACATATAATAAAATTTATTAAAATAGAAAGACACTCACATGATACTGGATAAAAAAAGCGCTTGTACAAAGTCAATAGGCAGCAGTAGGGACCTTCCCGACGCGTTTCGTCTCCAAGGACAACGTCTGGGGTGTCTCTCCACTGCTGCACTTCACAAATATATAGGCAATATGACCCCCATCCTGAAAATCAAGTCTACGAGTGTTGGGCAGCCTATTAACAAGAGTACTTCCGGTGTTTCAAAATGGCGTCGCAGCGTGCATTCCACGACTTGTAATAGCCAATATGGAGGTGCATTTCAGGCTCCATCTCTATTATTGGAGAGGGATCTAAGTGTAGAGGCAAAGGGGTCGGCTGAACGGCCACCTCCACTCATCACTGCTGAAGTAAACATGCCAGAGAATGCTAGGCAACGCCACTTGTCAAGAAAGACAGGTGAGCGTGTGCGTCAGCGGGGAGGGACGATCTAGGTCAAACGCCGCTGAGTGTGGTCCACGCACCCAGCCGGAGTGCATTCCACACAGTACATCAGACGTACTGGGCTCACATCTATGCATTGATGCACATGCACAGTGATGCCCATACGGAGTGTGTACGCACTATGGGGACGGAAAAGGAAATCTTGGAATTGCCAATCTTGTAGCAGGGGGACATCTGATCATGACCTAAATATAAAAAAGGGGAATTAAAAAACATGTTGATGCTAAGGAGAAAGGAGAAAAGCACAACACATGAGTGTTCTCTGCCATCTCCTCCAGTGGACAAAAACACAGAAATATGACGTGTTATATTGGTACACTAGTGACACCAGATAGTTGTCAAAGCCACATACACACAACAAAGCCACTACTTAAATGGCTTCTGAGTGGAAAAAGGGAATAAAAACTATAATGACATACTCAAAAATAAAATTGGTAAGTGAAGAAAGGAGAAATCGTATCCAGCCACTCATAAACTAGATCTTCATATGGAGGCATATATACAGATAATAAATCAAAAATACAGATTGCATTAAAAACAAGAAAGAGAGAAAATGATACAATGTAAGTTGACGTTTCTGATAGGTGTGTAATCTCAAGCTTTACTAATAAAGGAATCATTGTCCCAGTCTATGTTCATGTCGTAAGGGGAATAGGAACGCAATTCATATATCCAATATGTCTCAAGTTGTGAGATACCCCTAGTTCTGGCCCCTCCCCTCCAAGGGGCAATGTACCTATCAATAATCAAAAAGGAAGTTCCTTTAGGGTCACGGTTGTGATGTGCCCTGTAGTGTCTAGGCACAGTGTGTATCCCCACTTTTGATTAGGGCAATATGTTCTGCAACTCTTACTGAAAAAGTACGGATAGTTCGGCCCACATATTGCATCCCGCATGGGCAGGTAATTAAATACACTATATAGTGGGTTGCACAGGTACAGAAATGGTTAATCATATATTGTTTGCTGGTGCAGTGGATGTGAAATCAACTACTCTACGTCAAACTCCTGAGTTGTGTTGGCATACTGTGCACTTCCTGCAGGGAAAGAAGCCAATCAGTTCATGGACGAACGAAGGCCGTGAGGGGGGTTTATAATATTAGGAGCTATTTTACTTTGTAGAGTGGGCGCCCTTCTAAAGACAACTCTAGCTTGATCTGCTGGGATGGACCTAGAATGCAATCATTTTTAAGAATGTTCCAATGTCTGGCAAAAATAGCCTTGAGCTGATGGTATTGAGTGGAAAAAGAAGTCATCAAGGACCCCTTAAATGTATTTTCAGTGTCACATTTGGGCTTAATGGCTAGTAGGGATTCCCTGTCTGTTTCCATGGAGCGTGAGAGTTCTCGGTCGACATCCGCAGAGTTATATCCTTTGTAAAGCAACCGGACTTTGAGTGTATCTGCTTGTACTCTAAAGGACTCTATACTGGTACAGTTTCTACGTAATTGTAGACACTGGCTCCGTGGGACAGATCGGAGCCACGATGGATGGTGGCAACTATCCAGGGGGATAAAACCGTTTCTGTCTGTTGATTTGAAAAAAGTTGACAATCCGAATTTGAAGATCTAAAAAATTAATTATATCTGTACTTGAATTATAGGTCAAAGAAATACCCCTATCATTAGAGTTAAGTAGATCGAAAAATGATTGTAACGAACATAGCCACCCCACGGAGTTGTAAAAAAAATTGTTGGTTGAACCAAAAATAATTGGGTAGTGGCGAATTGTAATAATTCCATGATAAATTCACACTGAAAGGGAGCAAGGGATGGTTCTTTATCTAAAAAATATTTAACTGCTTCAATTCCCCTCACATGTGGTATGCAGGTATAAAGGGAGGCCACATCTACTGTGGCCATGACGTAGTCCCCCTGTATATCCAAACCCTCTAGTAGTCTAATAGTGGCCCCAGTATCTTTGAGATACGATGGCATTTGTCTCACAAGGGGCTGTAAGTAATAATCTATATACTGGCCTATACGTGACAGATTTAATGCCACTTACGATAGGTCGGCCAGGAGGGTGGAGGGGATCCTTGTGGATTTTGGGTAAATAATAGATGGTTGGTATTTCGGGGGCTAAAGGAACCAAAAATTATCTCTCTTGTTCAGGACATTGTTGTCAAAACCCTTAGTAACTATCTTCAAAAGTTCTTTCTTATATGTATGCGTGGAATTACTAGGCAATTCTTTGTATGTGTTATTCATTCTCATTCTGAATTCTATACATCTCTTGTTCGTAGTTGGATTTGTCTAAAACAACTATCCCACCTCCCTTGTCTGATGGGCAGATTATTAAGTCTTTCTGTTGGCAAAGGGACTTAAAAACAATTTTTGATATAGGTTGGTGGTGGGTACGTTTGATAGGTAGATCCGCCAAATCCTTCAGTACAAGATCTCTAAAGAAAGTAATAGCCGGAGCAACCGGGACAGGTGGATTAAACAGTGATGGATTTGCCAATCCTGAATGAACAGTCCCAGAGGTAGTGGCACTGCCGCCACTCCTATATGGGTTAGAAATAAGATAACGTTGTATATGTAGCTTGCATACATATTTTTGTACATCTATGAAAGTATTAAATTTGTCCAATGGTTTAGGTGGGGCAAATCTAAGGCCCTTATCAAAAACAGATAATTTGTCTTTAGTGAATGTTTTGGAACTGAGATTGAATATGCCTTGTCCCATCAAATCCGCTTTCTTTTTTCTCCTCTGTATTCTCCTCCCCCCTCTTGTACCTCTCGTGGATCTCGTTCAGCCAGCCCCTTTGCCTCTACACTTAGGTCCCTTTCCAATAATAGAGATGGAGCCTGAAACGCACCTCCATATTGGCTATTACAAGTCGTGGAACGCACGCGGTGACACCATTTTGAAACACCGGAAGTACTCTTGGTAATAGGCTGCCCAACACTCGTAGACTTGATTTTCAGGATGGGGGTCATATTGCCTATATATTCGTGAAGTGCAGCAGTGGAGGGACACCCCAGATGATGTCCTTGGAGACAAAACGCATCGGGAAGGTCCCCACTGCTGCCTATTGACTTTGTACAAGTGCTTTTTTATCCAGTATCATGTGAGTGTCTTTCTATTTTAACAAATTTTATTATATGCTATGGAATTACACTATGTGGTCCCTCTTTGCTTTCTCCTCTGCTACCTTTGCCCTTATGGATTTCTGAGAGATCATTTCCCACGCGTCCTCATTGGATTGTGAGCAGTGTATCTTCGGTCTACAGAAACCAGCACCATCAGAATCCACCCACCGTAATACAAGCTTGTTTAACATGCAGAGCGTATGCCCTGGCATGTTCAAACATTCTGGTAAGCCTCTTCTACTCATGGTGGTGGTTTGATCACAGTCACCAATTTTTCCATGGATTGACACGTTTTCTGATTGGAACTCTTTGGTGTTAGATTCCACAATTTTATTTTTATAGACTTGGATCTTCTACAACTGGAATTTTTTGTTATGTGATATCACTATCAATAATTTCACATTTACCATTTATACATGGACACTACTCTTTATATTTAGTCACTGTGTTAGTTTGTAATAATTCCATTTACAATATTGATGGTTTTGGGTTTGTAACCCACTTCTTTACAGCGCTACACTTTTATTTACATGTATATTTATGCGAATATGTAAAAACATGCATCTTCAGCAACTGTGCGTTCCAGCAACCGTGCGTTTCAGCTAGTTTGCAAGCAAGCACCTGCTTAACTTCTGTTGGCCCATACTAGTCCTGCAGGATTTAGCTAAGCACATATGCACTATACCGGAGATACAACTCCTTAAAATGCACCCATTATCATGTTTTTCCAAACGTGTATATTTAAACATGCATTTATGCAACAAGTTTGCAAGCATGTATACTACGCTGCACCTGCCTACAAAGCAGTCAACAACACTTTAACCACTTCAGCCCCGGAAGATTTGGCTGCTCAATGACCGGGCCATTTTTTGCGAAACGGCACTGTACCGCTTTAACTGACAATTGCATGGTCCTGCGGTGCTGTACCCAAACAAAATTGATGTCCTTTTTTTTCCCACAAATATAGCTTTCTTTTGGTGATATTTGATTGCCTCTGTGGTTTTTATTTGTTGCGCTATAAACAAAAGAAGAGCAACAATTTTGAAAAAACTATCTTTTACTTTTTGCTATAATAAATATCCCCCATTTTTTATCAAAAAAACTAATTTTGTCCTCAGTTTAGGCCGATATGTATTCTTCTACAAATTTTTGGTAAAAAAAAAAAAAATAATCGCAATAAGTGTATATTGATTGGTTTGCGCAAAAGTTTCAGTGTCTACAAAACAGGGGATAGATTTATGGCATTTTTATTATTTTTTATTTTTTTTACTAGTAATGGCGGCGATCTGCAATTTTTTAAATTTTTTTTTTGGGACTGAGATATTGCGGCAGACAAATTGGACACTTTTGATACATTTTTGGGACCATTGACAATTATACAGCGATCAGTGCTATAAAAATGCACTGATTTCTGTATAAATGTCACTAGAAGGGAAGGGGTTAACACTAGGGGGCAATCAAGGGGTTAACTGTGTTCCCTAGGTGTGTTCTAACTGTAGGGGGATGAGACTGTCTAGAAGGAGATAGAGATCAGTGTTCATACTTAGTATGAACATACGATCTGTCTCTATTCACTTGAAAGAACCAGGATTTATGTGTTTTCACAAACAGATCCCGGTTCATGCTCTGTCAAGAGCGATCGCGGGTGCCCCACAGTCATCTCACATGTTGCGGGCGTGCGCGCCCTTAGTGGCAAAAAAGTGAAGCGACGTAAGGTAACGTGGTTTCGCCCAGTCGTGCCATTCTGCCGCAAAAAAACTGCGGCGGCTGGTCGGCAAGCAGTTAAAGTGAACTGCTAACCATCCAGGAGTGTATCAAATTACAGTTATACAGTCCTCCCGGATAAGCAGTAAATATGCAGCATATAATCATGACTTGTCTGTCACACAGTTCTCCCATCATAAGTACTCACACTTTGTTAGTATCCATGGGCTGCTGCTATGTCTTCAGAGGCCTACTGAACCTGTTGCCACATGGCATGGCCGCCCTTCCTGCCTATCTAAAAATAGGCCATACTGAGCGAGCCTGCACCCTCTAGTGGCTGGAGGAGAAACAGCAGCCCACATGAGTAAGAGTACATAGCATGATTAAACAGCACACTGCTCCCAGTGGCCACCAGGAGAACAGACAGTCAGAACTCTCTTTTTTTTTTTCAAAAAAAGAGAAACTGCAAACAAATGCAGACTTACCATTCCTGCTGCAGGACTCTGAACATAATAGGAGTTCAATCTTCACCCATCACGGCGAGCTTTGTCATAAAAGAACTTCGGAGACTGGGTCCCCCCTTATTCTGGGGTCCACTCCCCTGGACCTGTATAGCATGCTACAGGAAAGCACCTTGGTCAGAACAAACACTGCACAGGGTTCTATTATGCAGGGTCCAGCACCATAAGGCTGCACTACAGGCAAACCTCAAGGAATCTTCTCTTCTTTCAATGAGGCTCGTGTACCATCCATTTTGGCTGACAGCTATTTCAAATGGATCCGATTGAAGTCCATGATTCTTAATAGAACCGTCCAGACCTTCAAGTATGCTCCAAGAGCACATGTATCACATCAGTGACCACCACCTTGCAGACACTAGTGAAAAAACTGAGGTACTTTGTCAGGATGCACATTCCAGCAGAGAAATCCGGCCTCCTACAAGAGCTTTGAGGCACAGAAATACACGCATTCCTGTTGCCCATAGGGGGCCGTGGTGCATAGAAGTGCACATGCGCAAACTGGCGCGCAAACAGAAGCCGTCGCGCACCCACATGTGCGTCATCGCTCGCGCGCACATGTGAGCGATGCTGGCGCCAGTGAGTCTATTTAAACACAGCCAGTATTTAGCCCCAGTGCTGCTTCGTCTTCAGTTCTGTGCATCCTGTTTCCTGAAAACCTGTATCTTGACCCCAGTTACCTATCCGGCTTGTCTTGACCATTCCTTGATCTCCGCCTGCACCGACCCCGGCTTGTCCTGTGACCATCCTCCTGTCTTCTCCTTGGCTCCTGTTTGCTGATCCAGCTTTTGACCTTGGCTTGCCTCCAGACCACGATCCTGCCTGCACCCTGCATCCGATTGTCCTAGCCGTGTATGACCCAGCCTGCCTGACCTTGCTTCTTCATTGCTGCCAAATGCACCAGTTGCCTGCCTGTCGGTCCTTCCTGCTTAAGCCTGCCTCTGTCTTCTCAGCCTTTCCAGGATTGCCTTCCAGCTACCAGTTAAAGACTCTTGGCACTCGTGCGACTCTGTACCTTGGCGCCTTCTGTTCCCACTATCAGAAGCCACAAGTCAGAGCTGTAAGGGCGGCTTTGCTCGTCCATTCAGGCTCTTCTACCAGGTACGTGATATATTTCCTGTATAGGAGGCATTATATAGAGGGGGGACTTCCTGTCTTTTGGACGTGCCAGTGTCCATTCACCTATAGGTGGCCTATAACCCAGATAGTAATTGCTATAGCTACTCTGTGTCCCATGATTTACTCCAAGAAAAGGATTTTACAGGTAAGCTGTAGAAAAAAATCCTATTTTTGCTACTCTCATTCAGAAAACTATGTACGGCTGCCATGTAAGCAGCCTTACATAGTGTGTGGCGTGGACTCCTGAGCCATGATTGGCCAAAGGCACCATGCCTTTGGCCAATCATGGCTCTCACAGCAGAGCACGCTGTGATTGACCAAAGCATGCAGATCAGGTGCATGCTTTGACCAATCAGCAGCCGTCAATGCATTGCGATCTCGCAGTGCATTGACAGTTTCGCCGTTCATTATGGCGCGTTCCATGGGTGCTCCAATTTCCCGCAAACCCCCCATATTGTTCAATATTCGGTGAATGAGGGAACACCCAATGTTCGAGTCGAAATTACGTTCGACTCGAACGGCGGGCTCATCTCTATTGCTTATGTATATAGTTCATTTTTTGATATCCTTATGCCCTGTACACACGGTCGGATTTTCCAACGGAAAATGTGCGATCGGTGCTTGTTGTTGGAAATTCTGACCGTGTGTGGGCTCCATCGGACTTTTTCCATCGGATTTTCTGACACACAAAGTTTAAAAGCAGGCTATAAAATTTTCGGACAAAATCCGATCGCGTCAATTCCGACCGTGTGTGGACAATTCCGACGCACAAAGTGCCACGCATGCTCAGAAGAAAATACGATACGGAACAGCTCGGTCTGGTAAAATTAGCATTCAGAATGGATATAGCACTTTCGTCAGGCTGCAATGTTTTAAATTGTTTAATGCAGCGCACTCTGTTCTTTTTTATAATGTGAGAAGAATGAAGTTGTTTTGCTGCTCATATTCACACAGACTTCTCACAAACTTATTTCTTTATTATTTCTCTTGATTTCATCAATATAATATTTTTATTTGTCACATCTGACTCAAAAATGTTTTTTTTTTTTTTGGGGTTATTTTTTTAAAGCCTGATTTTTTTTTTTACTCCAGAATAGTTTTGTATGTGTTTTGTGTGTCAAGTTACCACAACACCATTATTATTGTGTATTATTTAATCTCAAGGAGGTTGCTTGGTGTTGTTGTCCCTTGTTAATTTGACATTGTATTTTTGAAATGTACCTGCCTCCTCACAAACAAACTGTCCTTTTTGAAGGAAAACACACATAGGCGAGTATAATTGAAACCAAAAAAACCTTTATTAAGGGATCCGAACCAAACAAAGAGGGAGATAATGCTGGAGAAACATCCAAAATTGGTGAAGCCTTTGGCCCCCAGGGCACACATCAATTATTTCCTGCCAAAATTGGTGGCCTGAGGAGTCCATATATAAGGGAGTGCAGTCTGGTCCAGAAGTCCAAGAGAATCCTGAACAGCAGCAGATGACATGTATGTCCCCAGGCTGTGGTCATACAAGAGCCTGCATCTTTTGTCAGACCAGACTGAACCCAGGTCATCAGTCTATTTGTCTTCCTTCCACGCTTCCTTCCATGCTGTGTCTGTGGTGGTGGAGTTGTGGCAGGAGGAGGAGGAGGAAGATGGTCCAACTCACACAGGTGGGTATTGGGTGTGATTTTGCCCCTCACCCCCTTAGTTAAGGCTTTATAAAGAATGTCCTCACACATGAGGCATTGACCCTCCTGCATGCCCTGCAGTTTTGTGGCAGCCATGGAGGCAAAGGACTCTTCAGGAGTGGGGAAGGCTCTGAGGGACACAGAAGCCTCCTGTATCAGCCTGAGTGCTGAATCCTGCATGTTACTCCCCTTCCTGGGTCTTTTGTTTGGAAGGCGGAGGGGAGGGACCTGCGATTCTACTGGGACCGGCCTTCTCCAGGCTGCCACTTAGCCCACAGCCACAGCCTCCTCCTGTGTGCCACATTCCACAGCCTCCTCCTGGCTGAGGTCTTCCTGTGTATGAAAAAGGGACATCGTTTTAGTTTTTTCTTCATCAATCACACACAATTTTCATCTCATGACTGTTGCAAATAGAATGTTAACAAATATAACAGACTATCATTCTGAGCCCAGCATTTTTCATTCTTGTCCCAATTATTTTTGCCCACTACTGTCTATTGATATGTAAAACACTTTCTTAAATCATCAATTAGTGATCAATAATAACATCTAGTAAAACATCATTTATTTATTGACCAGAAATCTGTAGAACATTGCTATACCTGGCTCCAGCTGGGCTCCTCCACTTCTTCCCGGCTGGAAGTCCCAGGTTGGACATTGGAAGCCTCAGCTGGGGTGGAAGATAGGGTGGAAGGAAGAGTGGAAAGAAATTCCCTGACTTCAGTCTGGTCTGACAGAAATCGAAGTCTCTCATAGTACCACAGCCTGGGGACATAAATGTCATCTGCTGCAGCTCCTGATCTCTGGGAATCTGTGACCTTCTTGCGCTCCCTAAGATAAGTGCTGCTCAGGCCACCAATTTTGGCTGTTAAATAGGGGATGGTTGCTGTGGGGACCACCGGCTTCACCAACTCCAGCAGTTTCTCCAGTGCTGCCTGCCTCTTCTGTTTATTGTTGTATTGGGGGTGTTTCACCTGCCACAGACAAGGCAGCTCCCTGTACTTGTCTATGAACAGGGGGAGGAAGTTGTGGTCATTGAAGCCATCCATTGTACCTGCAAGACGCAACACAAGATAAACCCTAAGGTCAGGCTAAAGTCTCCTAATCTTCTCCCAATATAGGCCTCAATTTCTAAGCAGTATAGTCCCAAGTTTAAATGTTACCTTCGTTATCACGATCGGTGCTTCCGATACTCCTTCCTCTGCTCACAGATCATATGTAAGACGCACGCGTGTTACGCTATATATACACTGCGCATGTGTGAAACTCTGCCCACTGCTGACATTCTTTCTAGTCTATTCCCCGCCCCTTCTCATTCAGTGCAGTGGGTGAAGCGCACATGGCAGAGACAAAGCAGGTGCTTGCTAATTACAGCAACGAGGAGGAGGAAAGCCCGGAGCCAGAAATGTCCCGATCCCGGGGGAGACGATTTAAGGCCTCAAATATGTTGGAGATGGTCGACATCCTGAAGAGGGCCTACTATGACGGGAAGTATGGACCTTACCCCAACCCCAGTGTCAGAAAGGCCAAGATCATGGCAAAAGTTGTCAAGAGTCTGCAGAAGAATTTTGGGGTACAACGATCCAAGGATCAACTGAGGAAGCGGTGGTCGGACCTCAAATTAAGGGAGCACGATCAGTATAGAAGGATCAGGAGAGTGCTGCAAAAAAGTAAGTAGTAGGGATGAGCTTCGAGTTCGAGTCGAACTCATGTTCGACTCGAACATCGGCTGTTCGCAAGTTCGCCGAACAGTGAACAATTTGGGGTGTTCGCGGCAAATTCGAATGCCGCGGAACACCCTTTAAAAGTCTATGGGAGAAATCAAAAGTGCTAATTTTAAAGGCTTATATGCAAGTTATTGTCATAAAAAGTGTTTGGGGACCTGGGTCCTGCCCCAGGGGACATGGATCAATGCAAAAAAAAGTTTTAAAAACGGCCGTTTTTTCAGGAGCAGTGATTTTAATAATGCTTAAAGTCAAACAATAAAAGTGTAATATCCCTTTAAATTTCGTAGCTGGGGGGTGTCTATAGTATGCCTGTAAAGGGGCGCATGTTTCCCATGTTTAGAACAGTCTGACAGCAAAATGACATTTCAAAGGAAAAAAAGTCATTTAAAACTACTCGCGGCTATTGCATTGCTGGTCCGACAATACACATAAAAGCTCATTGATAAAAACGGCATGGGAATTCCCCACAGGGAAACCCCGAACCAAAATTTAAAAAAAAAAAATGACGTGGGGGTCCCCCTAAATTCCATACCAGGCCCTTCAGGTCTGGTATGGA
The DNA here is from genome assembly GCF_042186555.1 of Aquarana catesbeiana. Taxonomy (NCBI): domain Eukaryota; kingdom Metazoa; phylum Chordata; class Amphibia; order Anura; family Ranidae; genus Aquarana; species Aquarana catesbeiana. Next base: position 146,329,464 of record NC_133332.1, on the reverse strand, counting down.
TATTAAGGGGAACCCCGGCCAAAATTTTTAAAAAAAATGACGTGGGGGTCCCCCTAAATTCCATACCAGACCCTTCAGGTCTGGTATTGATTTTAAGGGGAACCCCGCGCCAAAATTAAAAAAAAAACGGCGTGGGGTCCCCCCAGAAAGCCATACCAGACCCTTATCCGAGCACGCAACCTGGCAGGCCACAGGAAAAGAGGGGGGATGAGAGAGCGCCCCCCCTCCTGAACCGTACCAGGCCACATGCCCTCAACATTGGGAGGGTGCTTTGGGGTAGCCCCCCAAAACACCTTGTCCCCCTGTTGATGAGGACAAGGGCCTCATCCCCACAACCCTGGCCGGTGGTTGTGGGGGTCTGCGGGCGGGGGGCTTATCGGAATCTGGAAGCCCCCTTTAACAAGGGGACCCCCAGATCCCGCCCCCCCTGTGTGAAATGGTAAGGGGGTACAAAAGTACCCCTACCATTTCACTAAAAAACTGTCAAAAATGTTAAAAATGACAAGAGACAGTTTTTGACAATTCCTTTATTTAAATGCTTCTTCTTTCTTCTATCTTCCTTCATTTTCTTCTTCTTCTTCTTCTGGTTCTTCTGGCTCTTCTGGTTCTTCCTCCAGTGTTCTCATCCAGCATCTTCTCCGCGGCATCTTCTATCTTCTTCTCCTCGGGCCGCTCCGCACCCATTGCATGAGGGGAGGCATTAGAAAAAAACGGAAAAAACCCCTAAGTGGGGCTTTAATGCAGCCAATGATGAAAAAGAATAATAGGATAGTCAAATTAATTTATTGGTACAAAAATTATTAAATATGATCGATGACTTCTGACATTGAAAGTCAGGACATAAACTATAATACAAAAAATTCTTAAAAAGCCAGCAACAATATATAGTACAATATATCCAAAGCAACAAGATCAAATTTTACTATTGATGAGCTGACGCGTTTCGACCCTGTTGGGTCATCTTCAGAGGACAGATGATTAACAACTGTAGAAATGTAAGCATATATCACAAGATTTTTACAAATCAACAACATACAACTCAATGTAACATTGGCAGTCAAAGAGTGGTAAAAAATATACATATGGTAGTATACAATAAATACATGGCACTTATATTTATACATGTTACATCACTGTGTATTGTGTATATTTACCAATTAGATTGCTTCTGATGGTTGGCCGTAGTGTGGAGAAGTCAACACCTCCTCCCCTCCTCCTCTCCGTCCACCAAACGGTGAGCTGACCCCCCTGGGGGAGAGCGAGCATCGAGCCACCGCACCTTACAAGAGATCACACAGAAACTCCCCTAAGAAGACCGGGGGAGGAGAGGGAATGCCCGCACTGCACCTGTGGTTAGATAACGATAGTACTGGGTTGGGAGCAGGAACGTAATGGGGATTTCCTATTCCCTAAATAAATAAACAGGTATTGAATTGGCAATACGTAAAATAAATGTGCATAGGGGTCAGTGGGCAGGTCCATAGATGTGCAGGGGGAAAAAAAAAAAGGGGGGGGAGAGGGGGAGGGAAAGGGGGGAAAAGGGAAGGAAACGAGTGAGGGGATAAGTGTGGGGCAGGGAAGGAAAGAAAGGGGACGGGGATGAAAGGCTCTTGCAAACAGGTATGGACCGTCCAAGGCCAAAGCGGATATGTGGGGAAATGGCCAGTGATCAATCAGTGAAGTGAAGTGAAAAAAGGGGATCAGCCTAAAAGGCTGAAGAGATTAGGGGGAAAAAGTGAAGGAAAAAAGTGATGGGAGAAGAAAGAGGCCAAGAATGTGAAGATATAAAAGGGTGACACAGCAGGGTGAACAAACAAATGATAAGTGACAGGTGACAAACAAAAGCGTGATGAGTGTGAGTGCTAAAAAGAGAAAGAAAAAAAGTTTAGTGAGAGCAATCAAAATTACCTTAAATAAGGAGCAATGATATAGTAGGAATGCCAGCAACTCTGAAAAATTATGGGCATGATGGCATTGGTAAATGAATAAGTCAAAATAGCAGATAAAAAATAGCCATCATATAAGGTAGCAGGGAATCAGTAGAACACAATGTGAAAGTACTCACCAATCAGTCTATACCAGTAGTGTGCGAGTGTTCAGCAGGAAGTGGAGGTTGAAATGAACCTCCTCTGCTGCCTAATTTATCTAAGTGCTGATTGGTAATCATTGCTTGCAAGTGCGGACATTAACCCACTCCTTCACTATCCCCCCCAGCCAAAGGAAGGGGTGGCGCCAATGGGCGCCTGCTGTTTGACCCCCCCCGGCGTTCTGGATAAAGAATCTTTCCGGGAACACCCGACGCCTCCCCCACAACTGCGGGGCGCCGTGACATAGCACGCATGCACATGGCGTACTGCGTACGTAATCACGGAGCACCGAGGGGATCCAGGATGCCGCTGGCAGGGAAGAGGAGAGCGTCCACAATGGGTGCTGCCACCCGGTGGACGCATCAAGGAGGCGCAGGGCCCTTGCGCCAACCCTCTTACCCTGCCAGGAAGGCGAGTGTGACCGGAACCCGCCCCCCCGGGGACGGGGACACCGCCCAACGCATCCCAAAACCACCTGAACATCTTCCCACCAGGGGGATGGACAGACGGAGGGAGGCTGTAGGAGGAGAGAGGGGAGGGAGGGGGAAAGGAGAACCATCCTCATGTCCTGCTTCATAGACAATAACAGAGATCCACTTCCATACAAGTAGTAAAACATCTCTGTTGCTTCTAGAGCATGCACTATCTGCCAGTCACTGCTGCTGACAAGAATATATTATTGCATGGATGATAAAACATAGCATAATTTGTTGTAATAGACATAAAAATCAAAAAATAAGACACGAACGTGAACTAGCTTTTCGTTTAGGAATAGTACTCCTATGGGGATATAGAAATGATTATTAATTATTAAACGACAGACATAGACTCCTCTCCAGTTTATATCATTAGAATTAAAGGATCAAAAATGTGACTGGAACATTAAAGATGATCCAATTTCATTATCATCACCAATACAAATATAGAGCAGCGATATACCATGGGGAACATTATTCTACTGAGAGCCATGAAGGTCACTTTGGGAACTCTGTAGTTGTGTGCTGAGATTACATGTCTCTCAATCGGGAGATATGGGTTTCCCACCTGCATACTGTATATGTGTTGGGAGATGCGTTTCCAGAATTCCTGCCTCGTTTTACCCACATAGTAGGAACCACATTCACATTCCATGAGGTAAACCACTCCGCGCCTGTGACAGTTTACGAAGTGTATGGGTGTGAGTGTGTTCCCATAGGGCGGACGGGAGTTTTTTCTTTATTAATAACTGGACAGTGAGGGCAGTGTCCGCCTGGGAAGGAGCCAACTGCGGGGCAGTGTTTGTGTCCAATGGTTTGGTTCTTATATTCACTCTGGACCACAGTTCACAGTTCATTTCTGTTACTCGAGTGTCAACAAAAAGCGGGGGAAGGGTGTTTAACCACCCAAATTACAAAAGAAAAAAAGGGGGACACTCGAGGGACAACAAGTAGCAGGGCTGCGCACCCCATACAATGCATTAGAAAAAAACGGAAAAAAAACCCTAATGAGGGGAGGCTCCCGCTCTTCTCTTCATCTTCTTCTCTTCTTCTCTTCTTCATCTTCTTCTCCGGGCCGCTCCGCATCCATGGTGGCATGGAGGGAGGCTCCCGCTGTGTGACGCGTCTCCTCTTCTGATGGTTCTTAAATAACAGGGGGCAGGGCCACCCGGTGACCCCGCCCCCCTCTGACGCACAGGACATGACAGGACTTCCCTGTGGCATTCCCCGTGACGTCACAGGGAAGTCCCGTGAAGTCACCGTGCGTCAGAGGGGGCGGGGTCACCGGATGGCCCTGACCCCCCGTTATTTAAGAACCGTCAGAAGAAGAGACGCGTCACACAGCGGGAGCCTCCCTCCATGCCACCATGGATGTGGAGCGGCCCGGAGAAGAAGATGAAGAAGAGAAGAAGAGAAGAAGATGAAGAAGAGAAGAAGATGAAGGGAAGAGCAGGAGCCTCCCCCCATGCCATGGATGCGGAGCGGCCCGAGGAGAAGAAGATAGAAGATGCCGCGGAGGAGATACTGGACGAGAACACTGGAGGAAGAACCAGAAGAGCCAGAAGAACCAGAAGAAGAAGAAGATGAAGGAAAGTAGAAGAAAGAAGAAAGAAGAAGCATTTAAATAAAGGAATTGTCAAAAACTGTCTCTTGTAATTTTTAACATTTTTGACAGTATTTTAGTGAAATTGTAGGGGTACATTTGTACCCCCTTACCATTTCACACAGGGGGGGCGGGATCTGGGGGTCCCCTTGTTAAAGGGGTTTTCCAGATTCCGATAAGCCCCCCGCCCGCAGACCCCCAGAACCACCAGCCAGGGTTGTGGGGATGAGGCCCTTGTCCTCATCGACATGGGGACAAGGTGTTTTGGGGGGCTACCCCAAAGCACCCTCCCAATGTTGAGGGCATGTGGCCTGGTACGGTTCAGGAGGGGGGCCGCTCTCTCGTCCCCCCCTCTTTTCCTGTGGCCTGCCAGGTTGCGTGCTCGGTTAAGGGTCTGGTATGGATTTTTGGGGGGACCCCACGCCGTTTTTTTTTTTTTTATTTTGGCATGGGGCTCCCCTTAAAATCCATACCAGACCTGAAGGGCCTGGTATGGAATTTAGGGGGACCCCCACGTCATTTTTTTTTTAAATTTTGGTTCGGGGTACCCCTGTGGGGAATTCCCATGCTGTTTTTATCAATGAACTTTTATGTGTATTGTCGGACCGGCAATGCAATAGCCGCCAGTAGTTTTAAATTACTTTTTCTTTGAAATGTCATTTTGCTGCCAGACTGTTCTAAACACGGGAAACATGTGCCCCTTTACAGGCATACTATAGACACCCCCCAGCTACAAAATTTAAAGGGATATTACACTTTTATTGTTTGACTTTAAGCATTATTAAAATCACTGGTCCTGAAAAATCGGCAGTTTTTAAAACTTTTTTTTGCATTGATCCATGTCCCCTGGGGCAGGACCCAGGTCCCCAAACACTTTTTATGACAATAACTTGCATATAAGCCTTTAAAATTAGCACTTTTGATTATTCATGTTCGTGTCCCATAGACTTTAACGGTGTTCGCATGTTCTGGTGCAAACCGAACAGGGGGGTGTTCGGCTCATCCCTAGTAAGTAGTTGTCCTGTGTTCCTATTCTTGATTTTTCTAACATTTGTGCTGCTCCATGTGCTTTTCTTTACTGTTGTATGGCAACTTTCATGTTCATGGGCACATTATTCGTATGAAACATTGTTCGTTCAGCCTAGAAAACACCATGTTTTGGCCATATGCATTTGAATACATTTTTGCTAGCCTACTTCTCTTAAAATAATTTGGGTGTGTAGATGGGTTGGTAACTAGAATGAAATGCAAACTAGATTCTGTGTAAGGAGAGGACAATCAGCAGCTGTTTACACATCTGAACGCTGGAGCACTAGTGTGGGACACAAGAACACCCTTTTTATTAGGGGGTCCCACACAGGTGCTCCAGTGTATACTATAGGGTTGTCTCCATCTGAGAAGCTTGTACAAAACAGGTAAGTATTCAAGCTTGACAAAGGAAAAAAATATTTCTTCATCTTGGAACTCTGCCAAAACAGACAATTGTACCCCACTTCCAAGCAATGTTTCATGTTCCTATTTCTGCCATCAAATATCTATGTGTTAATCTCAAAAAATGAGGGAAACAGGGGATGATGGGATTATTGCGGTGCTACTTAAATGTGAAGGATCCCAAAATTCCTACTTTTTATTCACTACCCAAAGTGCATAAATCAGTGAAGAAACCCCCTGGACGACCGATTGTTTCGGGATGTCAAAGTCTAACAGAGAATGCCAGTGCCTTGGTGGATAAATACCTAATACCCCATGTGACAGCTTTATTCTCCTATGTGCAGGATACCATAGACATGTTACGCCATATTGATGAAAAGCAGGTCCCTCCCAATACGTAGCTAGTTGCCTTAGACGTTGAATGTTTATACAACTCAATTCCACATGTTAAAGGTATGGACGTGATCCGTACCCATCTCCTGGAGCGAGGACCATCTTTTGATGGTTACAGCCAGTTTGTCCTTCGGTTACTTGAGTTTATCTTGACTAGAAATGTTTTCATGTTTGGTTCCTCCCACTTCCTCCAGGTGCAGGGTGTGGCTATGGGGACCAAATGCGCCCCCTCATATGCCAACCTGTACCTGGGGGGGGTGGGAGAGGGATTTGTTTTCTCAAGAATCCATGTCAGACTTGCTTTCTCAAATTATAGCCTGGTACAGGTATATAGATGATGTTTTCATTTTATGGTCAGGTAGTCAAGAGGATCTTTCACGGCTGATGGATTTGCTGGCTGTGAATACCTTTAACCTGAGTTTTACAATGGAATGCAGCCAAACTAAGATAAATTTTTTGGATTTACAAATACATTTAGATTGTGATGGAACTTTACATTCATCATTATATCATAAGCCCTCATCGGGCAATACGATCCTACATGCAGCTAGTGCACATCCCCAGCCTTTATTAGACAGTATACCCTATAGTCAATTCCTTAGACTTAGGAGGAATTGTACCTTGGATTCAGATTTTCACCTGGCAGCTAATGACCTGTATGAGAGGCTTCGTCGGCGTGGATACAGTTGCTCCCTGCTGAGAAGGTCCTTCAACAGAGTCATCAAACGGAATAGACATGATCTCATTCATTCACTAAATCCTCAAAAATCAATAACTCTGTTAGGATTATTACCCAATTCTCAAAACAGCATGGCCAAATGAGAGGGATCTTTCAAAAATATTGGCCACTTCTGATGGCTGATAATACCATTAAAAAATTTCTCAAATCATACCCAGAAATCACTTACAGACGGGCCCCATCTATGAGAGACATGCTTGTTCACAGTCATCATGAGATACGAGGCCCCCTTGATCATTCAAATTCCGGCACTTTTTCATGCGGTACATGCGGTTTCTGCCCATTTATCTTTAACTCTAAGAATATTCCCCTTCCAAATGGTAGGATACACCGTTTGTAACATAGAGTTACGTGTAAAACAATTGGTGTCGTATATCTGGCTCTTTTCCAGGGAAAGAGCCAGATATAGCCATAGATATCTGGCTCTTTGCAAGGGAAGACTAAGCGTCCATTCCTTAAACGTATTAAGGATCACATTGCACCTCTATATAAACACTTAACCACCACAGCCCTGAACAGGCATGTGGCCACAGAGCATAACTTTGACCCTCATGTTGTCAAGTTTGCGGCCCTTGGGCATATCCCTTCTCATGCCAGGGGAGGTAATATTGACAACTCCTTGCTTCAGATGGAGACCAGATGGATATATTTATTGAATGCGGTCAAATATCCTGGCCTCAATGAGTATATTAGCTTCAAATCTTTTCTTTAGAATAACATTTATGTGTATATATACAAATATTCTTATTATCTAGCTAGTCTATTCTTTGATTGTCTCCTCACTGGCTGGTCGATCTTATGCCCATCGGGCCCTGCTGGTTCGGTTTCCATCTGCCCTCACTCCTTGCCCCCGTCCTGTACCCACTGCTGGTTAATTTTATATCTGTATGTTGAAATAATTAATACAGTAGTCACTATATGTAGTTGCATACTGTATGTACGATAATTCCTATCACCTGTTTTTATTGAATACATAATTAAAATATCTGGATTAATCTGATGTATATAAAAAACAAAAAATAATAAAATATAATACAAAAAAACAATTATTGACAATATGGTGACCTAAGTTCATGTAGAGACATGTTATAAATCAAATGCATTGTTTAATTTTGGACTACCATATCGATTTTATTAATGCAATTTTGTCATCTAACTTATACTTGTGTTGTTGCAGGCATTTTCCTCCGTTATCGCATGGCGGCCATTGCGGTGATACCATCTGTCCACCGCCAGGGCCACTCCACCTATGTCCCCGATCTGTCTGAATTATCAGACTTCCCTTTGTTCCTTCCGCCCTCCCCCCTCCTGGGGCTTGCCATGGTGGGCCCAATGCACTGGGTGTTTTTACCCCCCATTCATCTGGGAACTTGTTTCACTACAGCCTTTGGCTGCATGGACGCCCAAGGGCTGGCTTTATTGTCAGCCGGCCCCTTCGGCTGGGACCATCGCGGTGTTACAACGCCTGTTCATGCCTCCTCTCCCCTCTGTCTCCCTTGGATGATGTGGGGTTCTCCCCCTTCTTCCTCTGGAGCCTTCCGTTGCACTTTCCCATCTGTCGATCATGTCGCAGGCAGTAGCCGCCATGTGACCGGACCGACGCTTCGGACTTATGGGATATGTAGGCAAATGATACTGGCAACTGCGCATGTGCCCCGCCCGCCTGTCGTCCGCTCCTGATCAGCTGATTTATATCATGCTGATCAGGTGGGGGTTTGAAAAGGCAGCCTTGCTCTCAGTGTGTTTTTTATCTCCTTGCTGTGGGACCATCCTGGGGAGCTGGCTACATATGTAAAAGGTAATAGATCCAACAAACTTTTTTTCATCACAGCAAGCATCTGTCATTATATTGCCACATATGGCTATACTGGCTGAACGTTCTTGCTAACAGTCCCTTTGTTATATGCATTGACTTTCAGATCATCTATAATAACCAGTGTTACCAGAAAGACTCATTGTGGAGGTTCCAACGTTTAGCCAAGATATTGGCGGAACCTTATTCATAGGATGCATTTTTTCTAACTTAATTCGTATTCGGTAAGCCCTACTCACTATATCCAACATATTTCACTATGTCCTTCAAATCTGAAATTCACTGATATATTTATGTGTATCAATATCATTTTTCCCATACCTTTTTTTTCCCCTCTCTTGAATCTATTTTACAGTCCTTTTGATCGCATTCATGCGATTTTTTACATGAACTAACTGCGCTGTGAATCTCCCTTGTGCAACATTGAGTGCCTTGGTTTTGCATACAATTAGGGTATGTAATTGAGGCTTAGGTCCCTTTTGTTAAATAAAATTAAAAGAATTTTCAATACTTATATGCTATACGTCTCTTTTTAGGCACCCTTTAATTCCCCTGTAGCCAAATACTGGGCTGAGTGCAACTTCCATTCTCAGTGTCTCAGTGGTGTCCCCCTTGCGTTTTGGAGCCCGCATGGTATGTTTTAGGTGTGTGAGGGGTGGGAAGACCGTGGGATATGGGGGGGCGGCAATTTGACCGCTATGCGATGCGATTGGCTTGCCTCCAGCATTACAAGATTATGTTGATCCAATAATGCATTTTTTCTTTATTATAGTGGTTTTACTCTCTGCAGTACATCTCTACACTCCCCTGATGAAGCCAATGTTTTGGCGAAACTAGTTGGGAACATAAGACTATGATCACCCCTCAACATCTTTGGTGACGGTCATTTATTTGCACTGTATTTCTGTTTTTGTTTTTGCTTTATATATTTTTTGTACTCCTTCATGTAAACATTTTAGATGTTTTTGATATCAATAAAATAAATGATTTTATATAAAATATCATTCTAGTAATTTTAAATTTTGGTGGCACCGCAATAATCCCATCATCCCCTGTTTCCCCCATTTTTTGAGATCTTTAACTCGGGATGAGGTGCCGTATCTGGTAGGACACACCACCCACCATCCAATTATCTGTGTGTTAAGTATACCTATTTTTTTGACATAGGGGGATAAAAGACACGGAGGACACCACTCTTCCGAGGAGACAACAGACCCCCCACCTCATGAGGAAGGGGAAAACCCCCAAAGCCAACAGGAGGAGGAGGAGGGAGACGTTATCGAAATAGTCACCACATCAGGTGAGTGTCTGCGACCACAGGCGCAGGTAAGAGATTGATGCTGGCATATTTATAATACATGGTGTATTTTTTTTCTATATTTTTAGGTGATCTTGATGTTGTGGATCCAGGTCATTTCAACAGTGAGAGTGCCCAGATCCTGATCGGGGAGATCATGGGGTGTAATAGGGACTTGGAAAACATCCAGAAAAACATCAATGATGTTCAAAACAAAATGAAGAACATCATTGATGTTTTAGGGAGAGTTTAAAACACTTCCAAATACCAGACTTTTTTCTTGTTTTTGGATTGAAAAATTTTTGGCACCTTTTTTGACATATTCTCAAAAAGCCAAATTTTGAACATGCACACAATAAGTGCTATCTGCCATCACGGGAGATCAATGGACGCGTTTTGGGGGTGCAACTCCTTCCTCAATAATAAGGTAGCTGAGAGGAAGGGGTTGCACCAACAATGCACGCCCATTGATCCCCGTGATGGCAGCTAGCACATGTTGACATTCTGCAATTTGTGTGCATCTTTAAAATTTGGCTTTTCCAGGGGTGACTTCACCCCATCTGAACGCAATATCAAACACAGTTTATAAATACTCATGTCTGATATTGCCTTCAATTTCTACAAAAGTTGAACTTTGTAAGTTCCAGATTTGTGTATTTCTTGTTGGTTTTAAACATGACTGTTTTACCTTAAATGGACATTTTGACTTTTATTAATGTGACCCAAAAGATTGTTAGACAACAAACCTGTTGGTTTGTTTGAAAAATCTTTTATAAATGCACATGTGATTGTGCAGGTATTAAAAAGATTGATAATCAAGAATGTGTGGATTCTTCTTTCAATGCTCCAAAACTTTTGTTGTGGTAAAATTGGTGTTTTCTGTGACAATGGGGGTTATTTCCTAAGGGCAAATCCACTTTGCACTACAAGTGCAGTTTCAGTGCAGTCTCAAGTGCACTTGTAGTGCAAAGTGTATTTGCCTTTAGTAAATAACACCCAACAGTGCTTTCTAATGTTACACAATCATGCCATTTTCAGGACTACACATATTTCAGTCAGGGTCAGCTAAAAGAAACACAAGCAGTAATAAATGTCAGCAAATATTTTAGTAGGTAACTATTTTTTTTTATTTAAAAAAAGGCTCAGACATTGTCTGGCATATTGACGGCCCCCCTACCCGCAAAGTATTCAAGGTATCTTAGACAGACCTCGTGGGCACTCGGGGGGGCAAGCCAGGATGGCCAGCCTCAAGCGCCGTCAGGTTTGGTTCATTTACATGCATTCCAGCCTCAGGCTGCACTGAGGCAGCATAGTTGGCAGAATTTCACCTTAAAAAGTTGTGGTGAACACAGCACGCCAGGATGATATGATTCAGTTTATACTCTGCCATGTGTATGGGTGTAAGAAATAGGCGGAACTGGTTGGCCATGATTCCAAACGTGTTCTCCACCACTCTTCTGGCTCTGGCCAGCCGGTAATTAAAAACCCTCTGGTCCAGGGTGAGGGTCCTCATCGGGAATGGCCGCATAAGATGGTCCCCCAGTGCAAATGCTTCATCCGCAACGAAGACGAATGGGAGTCCTTCCACATTGTCTTCTGGAGGTGGCAAGTCCAAGTTGCCATTCTGGAGATGCCTGTAGAACTCTGGGTGATGACTCCACCATCTGACATCTAGCCATTCTTCCCCACGTCCACATACAGGAACTCATAAGTAGCCGACACCACCGCCAACATCACAATACTATTGAACCCCTTATAATTATAATAGTATGACCCCAAGTTTGGTGGTGGGACGATGTGGACGTGTTTCCCATCAATTGCCCCTCCACAGTTAGGAAAGTCCCACCGCTGGGCAAAGTGGGAGGCCACAGTCTGCCATTCCTGTGGGTTGGAAGGAAACTGTGGAGTAAAACCAGAAAAATAAATTAATCATTTTGCACATAAACATGGAAAGCAGATTAGACATAAACATTCTTGGCCAACATCAGTATAACATTTATTTTAGGGAGTATTTAAAGACAAAGGTATAAGGTCCACGTATCAGATTACCCCCCCATGGTACATTTTATAAATTTTATGGTGGGGAGGGAGATGTTTTGGACAGGTAACCCTCTCCACTTCATTGAGAGATGAATGCATAAATAATGTGTATTACTTTGGCCAGCCCCTCCTTATTGTACACTATTGGCAGCCCACTGGACAGGTAAGAAGTGTCATAATACAAAGATATAAATACACACTGTACACATTTGAGCACATGTTTACATTCTGCTATTATCTATCAAGATAATAATATCATACAAAAACTTGAAACAGTACCATTTGAAAGTATTCAGGCAGGCATTTGCACTACATGCTTTGGGGAATTCATCCATAAATCTGACCACAAAAGAGGTGGGTATAGTGTGTATGGGTTTGGCAAAGTCAGCAGATAGAGGATTGGTATCAGCTGAGTTAGCAGTTGGGGGAGGGAGGGTTCAAAAAGATTTTGGGAGAGCAAAAAAAAAGCCTCTGGCACTCTGCCTGAATTTAAAGCACACATCACTAATTTACACATTTTAGGGGGTATTTAGGGTAAAGCACTACTATGGATCTGACAAAATACATTGTTAAGTGACTACACAAGGTGAATATAGGCTCAGGACAGCATGCTGGGGAGGTAAGTGAAGGAAAATATGTATGAAGGACAAAAAAAATTACATAAAAATCCAGCATGCATGAGGACAAAGGGGACATTCACAGCATATTACAATCATGGTAATTAGGGAATGGGGAAAGAAATACAATATATTATCAAACATTAAATGCAATAAAATGTAATGTTAAAGGATAAAAATCTTACCTTAATATACTCTTTCTGCAGGACCTGGATGATGGCAGAACAGGTCTCTGGGATAATGATCCCCAGAGCCTGGGGGGAGATGGCTGTCGAGAACTTGAGGTCCTGCAGGCTCCTACACCCTCCTGTTCGGTTCGCACCAGAACATGTGAACAGGAAAAAAGTTTGTTCGAACACGCGAACACCGTTAAAGTCTATGGGACACGAACATGAATAATCAAAAGTGCTAATTTTAAAGGCTTATATGCAAGTTATTGTCATAAAAAGTGTTTGGGGACCTGGGTCCTGCCCCAGGGGACATGGATCAATGCAAAAAAAAAGTTTTAAAAATGGCCGTTTTTTCAGGAGCAGTGATTTTAATAATGCTTAAAGTCAAACAATAAAAGTGTAATATCCCTTTAAATTTCATAGCTGGGGGGTGTCTATAGTATGCCTGTAAAGGGGCGCATGTTTCCCGTGTTTAGAACAGTCTGACAGCAAAATGACATTTCAAAGAAAAAAAGTCATTCAAAACTACTCGCGGCTATTGCATTGCCGGTCCGACAATACACATAAAAGTTCATTGATAAAAATGGCATGGGAACCCCGAACCAAAATTTAAAAAAAAAAAATGACGTGGGGGTCCCCCTAAATTCCATACCAGGCCCTTCAGGTCTGGTATGGATATTAAGGGGAACCCCGGCCAAAATAAAAAAAAATGATGTGGAGGTCCCCCTAAATTCCATACCAGACCCTTCAGGTCTGGTATGGATTTTAAGGGGAACCCCGCGCCAAAAATAAAAAAAAAACGGCGTGGGGTCCCCCCAAAAATCCATACCAGACCCTTATCTGAGCACGCAACCTGGCAGGCTGCAGGAAAAGAGGGGGGACGAGAGAGCGCCCCCCTCCTGAACCGTACCAGGCCACATGCCCTCAACATTGGGAGGGTGCTTAGGGGTAGCCCCCCAAAACACCTTGTCCCCATATTGATGAGGACAAGGGCCTCATCCCCACAACCCTGGCTGGTGATTGTGGGGGTCTGCGGGTGGGGGGATTATCGGAATCTGGAAACCCCCTTTAACAAGGGGACCCCCAGATCCCGGCCCCCCCTGTGTGAAATGGTAAGGGGGTACAAAAGTACCCCTACCATTTCACTAAAAAACTGTCAAAGATGTTAAAAATGACAAGAGACAGTTTTTGACAATTCCTTTATTTAATTGCTTCTTCTTTCTTCTATCTTCCTTCATCTTCTTCTTCTGGTTCTTCTTGCTCTTCTGGTTCTTCCTCTGGTGTTCTCATCCAGCATCTCCTCCGTGGCATCTTCTATCTTCTTCTCCTCGGGCCGCTCCACACCCATGGCATGGGGGGAGGCTCCCGCTCTTCTCTTCATCTTCTTCTCTTCTTCATCTTTTTCTCTTCTTCACTTCTTCATCTTCTTCTCCGGGCCGCTCCGCATCCATGGTGGCATGGAGGGAGGCTCCCGCTGTGTGATGCGTCTGATCTTTTGACGGTTCTTAAATAACGGGGGGGCAGGGCCACCCGGTGACCCCGCCCCCCTCTGACGCACGGTGACTTGACGGGACTTCCCTGTGACGTCACAGGGAATGCCACAGGGAAGTCCCATCATGTCCCGTGCGTCAGAGGGGGCGGGGTCACCGGGTGGCCCCGCCCCTGTTATTTAAGTACCGTCAGAAGAGGAGACGCGTCACACAGCGGGAATCTCCCACCATGCCAGCATGGATGCGGAGCAGCCCGGAGAAGAAGATGAAGAAGATGAAGAAGAGAAGAAGAGAAGAAGAGAAGAAGATGAAGAAGAGAAGAAGATGAAGAGAAGAGCGGGAGCCTCTCCCCATGCCATGGGTGCGGAGCAGCCCGAGGAGAAGAAGATAGAAGACGCTGCGGAGGAGATGCTGGACGAGAACACCGGAGGAAGAACCAGAAGGGCCAGAAGAACCAGAAGAAGAAGAAGATGAAGGAAGAAAGAAGAAAGAAGAAGCATTTAAATAAAGGAATTGTCAAAAACTGTCTCTTGTCATTTTTAACATCTTTGACAGTTTTTTAGTGAAATGGTAGGGGTACTCTTGTACCCCCTTACCATTTCACAAGGGGGGGGCGGGATCTGGGGGTCCCCTTGTTAAAGGGGGCTTCCAGATTCTGATAAGCCCCCGCCCACAGACCCTGCACAACCACCGGCCAGGGTTGTGGGGATGAGGCCCTTGTCCTCATCAACATGGGGACAAGGTGTCTTGGGGGGCTACCCCAAAGCACCCTCCCAATGTTGAGGGCATGTGGCCTGGTACGGTTCAGGAGGGGGGGGCGCTCTCTCGTCCCCCCCTCTTTTCCTGCGGCCTGCCAGGTTGCGTGTTCAGATAAGGGTCTGGTATGGATTTTTGGGGGGACCCCGCGTCAAAAAAAAAAAACGGCGTGGGGTCCCCCCAAAAATCCATACCAGACCCTTATCTGACCTGAAGGACCTGGTATGGAATTTAGGGGGACCCCCACATCATTTTTTTTTTTAATTTGGGAATTCCCATGCCGTTTTTATCAATGAACTTTTATGTGTATTGTCGGACCGGCAATGCAATAGCTGCGAGTAGTTTTAAATGACTTTTTTTCCTTTGAAATGTCATTTTGCTGTCAGACTGTTCTAAACATGGGAAACATGCGCCCCTTTACAGGCATACTATAGACACCCCCCAGCTACGAAATTTAAAGGAATATTACACTTTTATTGTTTGACTTTAAGCATTATTAAAATCACTGCTCCTGAAAAAACGCAGTTTTTAAAACTTTTTTTTGCATTAATCCATGTCCCCTGGGGCAGGACCCAGGTCCCCAAACACTTTTTATGACAATAACTTGCATATAAGCCTTTAAAATTAGCACTTTTGAGTTCTCCCATAGACTTTTAAAGGGTGTTCCGCGGCATTCGAATTTGCCTCGAACACCCCAAATTGTTCGCTGTTCAGCGAACTTGCGAACAGCCAATATTCGAGTCGAACATGAGTTTGACTCGAACTCGAGGCTCATCCCTAGTGGCGACTAGCCTCTGCTCCGGAGTGATGGCTTGCCTCATGCAGGTATCCTGCCTGCTGATATAAGGGGTCATCGAAGCCAGCAGACGGTGAAATACGGGGTCCGTCATCCAGAGAAAGTTCCTGAAATCATCAGGATTATTCTCACGGATCTCACGGAGCAAAGGCATATGACAGAACTGGTCACGCTGGAGCAACCAATTCTTTGTCCATGAACTCCTCCCCACCCTGTTCATGGACTGGACTTGTGTCATGGTAAGGACCCCAACACCAAGCCCCCGCACAGCAGAACTCTACGAGGAGTACGTATACGCAACATGGCTAAAAAACGGTCGGCTGCTCAGAATGAAGTAACAGAATGCACTGAAGAACAGCAAGGCCTGTGAAGAGCGACCTGAAAATCAGTAATGAACGAACACAAACACAATGACAAGTCAATTGTACTCGCTGCACTCAATGAAGAACAGATACAAACCCACAAGCACAAACTGAACAGCAGAAAACGATCTGAAAACCACGAGTCTGAAAAAGCGCAAATCGTCTCTCACCAAACTTTTACTAACACAAGATCAGCAAAAGGAGCCCAAAGGGTGCCGCGCTTGGTTCTGAACCGCCCTTTTATAGTCTTGTCGTACGTGGTGTACGTGACCGCGTTCTTGGCAATCGTAAATTCCGACAACTTTGTGTGACCGTGTGTATGCAAAACAAGTTTGAGGCAACATCCGTCAGAAAAAATCCATGGATTTTGTTGTCGGAATGTCCGATCAATGTCCAATCATGTGTACGGGGCATGATCTGACACATTGTATGGGATGATACTATTTATGGAGTATTTAGACTAATTGTGTTGGTTTGCATATAATATTTCACTGTTGTGTTTTGAGATTTGTGCTGGAATTGGGAGACATCCATGTTTTTTTTGTCTCCTGTGTCCCCTGGACATTGTATTTGCCTCTATACTTACTGCGCATGTGCAGTGACATGTAGGTGCTTCATGACGTCTTTGCGTTATGACATTTTTTTCAAAATGTGCCAGTGTCCATTCACCTATAGGTGGCATATAACCCGCATAGTAATTACTGTAGCTGCTCTGTGTCCTGTGATGTACAATAAAGAAATTACATTTGTAAAAGAAAACATGTAATTTAAAACTGCTCGCGGCTGTAATGTATTGCTGGATCCCGGCAATATAGATAAAAATTATTGAAAAAAATGGCATGGGCCCCCCCAGTCCATTACCAGGCCCTTTGGGTCTGGTATGGATATATTAAGGGGAACCCTACATCAAAATTAGAAAAAAAAATTGCGTTAGGGATCCCCCCAAAATCCATTCCAGGCTCTTCAGGTCCGGTATGGATTTTAAGGGGAACCTTGTGCCAAAATTAAAAATAAAATGGCATAGGGGTCCCTCCAAAATCCATACCAGTACCTTATCTGAGCACGCAACC
The DNA here is from genome assembly GCF_042186555.1 of Aquarana catesbeiana. Classification (NCBI taxonomy): domain Eukaryota; kingdom Metazoa; phylum Chordata; class Amphibia; order Anura; family Ranidae; genus Aquarana; species Aquarana catesbeiana. Next base: position 146,312,324 of record NC_133332.1, on the reverse strand, counting down.
TGGCAGGCTGCAGGAAAAGGAGGGGACGAGAGAGCGCCCCCCTCCTGAACTGTACCAGGCCACATGCCTTCAACATGGGGAGGATGCTTTTGGGTTCGCCCAAAACACCTTGTCCCCATTTTGATGGGGACAAGGGCCTTAATCCCCACAGCCCTTTCCCGGTGGTTGTGGGGGTCTCCGGTTGGGGGGCTAATCGGAATCTGGAAGCCCCCTTTAACAAGAGGACTCCCATATCTCATCCCCACCATGTGAATGGGTATTGGGTACATTGTACCCCTACACAGTCACCAAAAAAATGTTTTTTGGTGCAAGGTTCCCCTTAATATCCATACCAGACCCAAAGGGCCTGGTAATAGACTGGGCGGGAACCCATGCCATCTTTTTCAATGATTTTTATCTATATTGCCAGGACCCGAAAATACATTACAGCCGCAAGCAGTTTTAAACTACATTTTTTCCTTTAGAAATGTCATTTTGCTGTGGTACTGTTCTAAACTATATATAGTGTGGATGATTAGCTTCAAGTAGAGAGTTCTCAGAGAGGTATTCCAGGCAATAAAGAAAAAAAGCTCCTGTGCACGAGTGGATAACCAGACAAGTAGTAAATGAGTAGCCACCGGCCTTGCTGCCCTCAAGGATGGGGAATCCTAGCAGACAATGAGAGAAAAGAGAGAAAGGGCACACCAGCCATGTGAATTATCCTTTGTAATAGACTTACATCCAAAGGATAATGCACAGGGCTGGTGCTCCTTTTTTTTCTTTTCTCTCGAGGTATTCCAGGCATGTGCAAGGTTAAGAGTTTCCTGCCCATGTTTACTTGGTCAGCAAAACAGCAACAGACAAGGATTCCCACACAGGGGTATACAACATAGTCGCAAAGCAAAAGTCCATCAAGCAAAATGTAAGTCTCCTGGCTAATAAATAGACCTCACTGAGTCTGCCTCAGTCCTGCAGGCATGTTCCCTCACATCCTGCTTCCTTCTCTCTCAGAATCATCACTGATTCTACTGATTCTACTGACTTTATCGTGACCCTTGATAAAGTCACGTGACATGTGACGCAACGCGTCGGCAGGAGCCAAGTGACGTCATCTGGAGTGTTTTTGCATTGCTCTGATCCACACTTGACTGCTCTATGCGTTTGAGATACGATGCTCATACAGTGAATGCATCTTGTTTTGTGTTACCATGAGGCTTCAATAGTAAAGTTCACTGCTCAATGAAAGTTTTTATGTATTTTGTTTGCATGAATGAAAATTGAAATACTGGAGCCAAAACATCAGTGCATTTCCAATACTCAGCGGGGTATTGTGGGTGTAATTGGAATGTAGGCTGATTCCCATCCAATCAGGGAGACAGGCAATCTACCAGCGAACACCAGCTGTCTTATGAACTTGATATTTATACTCACTGAGGACTATTATATAAATGCATTATAAGACACCAACAACTGCATATTGATCTAGGATTAATATAAGCGATCTTAATGAATTGAAATTACCTGTGTAATATTTATTTATTTATGGATCATATTATTTAATATTTTTATCATCATATATTGGATAAATATTTAGTGCACTAGTTCACTTTATATAATTATTTTTTTCGGAGTGGTATCAGAACACTATCCCACTATATATAAGTTTAAATTTTTGGAGTGGTATTAGAAAGCAGAGGTGTAGTTCATACACATTCGCATATTGTTTTAGGAGCAATATAAGCTATCTCAATTTATAGGGCGTACACACGGTCGGACTTTGTTCGGACATTCCGATAACAAAATCCTAGGATTTTTTCCGACAGATGTTGGCTCAAACCTGTCTTGCATACACACGGTCACACAAAGTTGTCGGAAAATCCGATCGTTCTAAACGCGGTGACGTAAAACATGTACGTCGGGACTATAAATGGGGCAGTGACCAATAGCTTTCATCTCTTTATTTATTCTGAGCATGCGTGACACTTTGTCCGTCGGATTTGTGTACACACGATCGGAATTTCCGACAACGGATTTTGTTGTCGGAAAATTTTATCTCCTGCTCTCCAACTTTGTGTGTCAGAAAATCCTATGGAAAATGTCCGATGGAGCCCACACACGGTCGGAATTTCCGACAACACGCTCCGATCGGACATTTTCCATCGGAAAATCCGACCGTGTGTATGGGGCATTATTGTAACTACCTGTGTAATATTTATTTACGGATTTTATTATTTAATATTTTTATCACTATACTTTGGAAAAGTATTTAGCGCAATATCTCACTTTATATAATTAACTGATTCTACTCTACTGTGGCCAGTCCTTAACCCCTTGCTGCCTACAGACCATTCACTGTCACTTATTTATCTTAAGAACCTCAAGATCCTGCGTGGCAGACACACCCCATCTATCAGGTATGTGACAGGGGCTGTCTGTCACATACCTCCCCCATCTGTTTGAACCCGTGGGTTCGAGCACAAGCTATCAGTGAGTTCTAGAGAAAAGGCATCTGCGTTTTTATGGTTACAACCCACCCTGTGCTCAATCTTGGAGCACCAGGAACCAACGGGTAACCCGTGCATTACAGTCCTTAGCTTGGGCCATCCATTTTAAGGGGACATGGTCTGTTATGAGTCCGAAGTGGTGCCCCAGCAAGTAGTACCGTAGAGCGCCTAAAGCCCACTTAATGGCCAAACACTCTTGCTCCACAATACTATAATTTACCTCTGCCGGTTCAGCTTCCGACTCAAATAGACCATCGGGTGTTCTTCTCCGCCTACCACTTGTGACAAGACAGCCCCCAGACCTATACTCGAGACATCAGTTTGGACCACAAACTCTTTGTTAAAGTTTGGGGCCACCAACACAGGCTTTTTACACAGGACCTCCTTCAGGTTTTGGAAAGCTGCTTCCGCCCCAGATTCCACATAATCACTGGTGAGGTCAGTTATGGTTGCTGCCATTGTGGCAAAGTTTGAGATAAACCTCTGATAATACCCAATTGTGCCTAGGAAGGTTCTCACTTGTTTCTTGGTCGCCGGAGCAGGCCAGTCTTTAATGGCTTCTACCTTATGGACCTGGAGTTTGATTAGGCCCGCCCTATGGTGTATCCCAGATACCAGGCCTCTTCTAACCCTATGGCACACTTCTTTGGGTTTGCGGTCAAGCTGGCATTTCTGATGGAGTTTATGACAGCCTGGACTCTGGGTAGGTGACTTTCCCAATCTGTGCTCCAGATAACCATATCATCTAGATAGGCTGCAGAATAGCATTGATATGGGCTAAGAATCTCATCCTCTGGAATGTAACAGGAGCTCCATTTAACCCAAAGGACATCCGCACATACTGCCATAATTCCTCAGGTATTGCAAATGCAGTTTTTTTCTTTTGCTTCCCCTGTCAGGGGAACTTGCCAATACCCTCTAGTAAGATGAATAGTGGTTATGTACCTGGCGGGGCCCAACTTCTCCACTAATTCATCAACCCAAGGCATGGAATACGTATCAAACTTTGACACCTCATTCAGCTTCCAGAAGTCATTGCAAAACCTTATAGGACTACACCACTCACTTTTGAGTTACTGCCTGTCTGTGGGCTTCTGGAATAAGATAAGGCTTAAGATGCACTTGAACTTTGGTGTCAGTGACAATGTCATTTTTAATTACATTTGTTCAGCCAGGCAAGTCTAAGAAGAAGTCTTTAATGCACTGTAGAAACTCCCTCACCTAGTGCTGTTGGGACACTGACAACATAGACTCAGGTATCTGAACTTCACTTATGCCTTCCTTTTTTTTAGTGGCTGATCACTCAGGGCTAGGAGAGCTTCCCTGTCCTTCCACGCTTTAATTAAATTTACATGATAGATCTGCTCTTTCTTCCACTGTCTGGTTGTTGTACCTTAAGGTTTACCTCCCTGCCTTTTCCAGTATTCCATAGGGTCATTGCCACTTTGCTAGGAACTTACTTTCCACCATAGGGACCAAAACAAGTACGCAATCTCCTGGATGGAAAGTTTGAACCTTTGCCGACCTATTGTACACTTGCCTCTGTGCTTCTTGGGCTTGCTGCATGTGCTCTCGAACAAGGGGCATTACTGAAGCAATTCTATCCTGCATGGCTGAGATATGCTCTATGACACTCTGGTAGGGAGCAGTTTCAGTTCCCCAGGTTTCTTTAGCAAGATCAAGCAACCCTCGGGGATGCCTCTCATCCAAAAGTTCAAAGGGTGAAAACCCAGTGGAAGACTGGGGGACCTCTCTAATTGCATTCAACAAATATGGCAGTAGACCATCCCAGTCTCTTCCATCTTTAGCCACCACCTTCTTTAGCATACCCTTGAGGGTTTTGTTAAACCGTTCTACTAAACCATCTGTCTGAGGGTGGTAAACTGAAGTATGCAAATGCTTAATACTGAACAATTTGTACAATTCTTTCATCACCTTTGATATGAAGGGAGTCCCTTGGCCGGTTAGAACCTCCTTTGAGATCCCAGTATGGGTAAACATGTGGAACAACTGTTTGGAAATCGTCTTGAAGGAAGTGTTTCTTAGGGGAACAGCCTCGGGATACCGGGTAGCATAGTCAATGACTAGGGATGAGCTTCGAGTTCGAGTCGAACTCATGTTCGACTCGAACATTGGCTGTTCGCAAGTTCACCGAACAGCGAACAATTTGGGGTGTTCGCGGCAAATTCGAATGCTGCGGAACACTCTTTAAAAGTCTATGGGAGAAATCAAAAGTGTTAATTTTAAAGGCTAATATGCAAGTTATTGTCATAAAAAGTGTTTGGGGACCTGGGTCCTGCCCCAGGGGACATGGATCAATGCAAAAAAAAGTTTTAAAAACGGCCGTTTTTTCAGGAGCAGTGATTTTAATAATACTTAAAGTCAATCAATAAAAGTGTAATATCCCTTTAAATTTCGTACCTGGGGGGTGTCTATAGTGTGCCTGTAAAGGGGCGCATGTTTCCTGTGTTTAGAACAGTCTGACAGCAAAATGACATTTTGAAGGAAAAAACTCATTTAAAACTACCCGCGGCTATTGCATTGCCGACAATACACATAGAAGTTCATTGATAAAAACGGCATGGGAATTCCCCAAAGGGGAACCCCGAACCAAAATTAAAAAAAAAAAATGACGTGGGGGTCCCCCTAAATTCCATACCAGGCCCTTCAGGTCTGGTATGGATATTAAGGGGAACCCCGGCCAAAATTAAAAAAAAAAAATGACGTGGGGTTCCCCCTAAATTCCATACCAGACCCTTCAGGTCTGGTATGGATTTTAAGGGGAACCCCGCGCCAAAAAAAAAAAAAAAAAACGGCGTGGGGTCCCCCCAAAAATCCATACCAGACCCTTATCCGAGCACGCAACCTGGCAGGCCGCAGGAAAAGAGGGGGGGACAAGAGTGCGGCCCCCCCTCCCTCCTGAACCGTACCAGGCCACATGCCCTCAACATTGGGAGGGTGCTTTGGGGTAGCCCCCCAAAACACCTTGTCCCCATGTTGATGAGGACAAGGGCCTCATCCCCACAACCCTGGCCGGTGGTTGTGGGGGTCTGCGGGCGGGGGGCTTATCGGAATCTGGAAGCCCCCTTTAACAAGGTGACCCCCAGATCCCGGCCCCCCCCCTGTGTGAAATGGTAAGGGGGTACATAAGTACCCCTACCATTTCACGAAGAAAGTGTCAAAAATGTTAAAAATGACAAGAGACAGTTTTTGACAATTCCTTTATTTAAATGCTTCTTCTTTCTTCTATCTTCCTTCATCTTCTGGTTCTTCTGGCTCTTCTGGTTCTTCTGGTTCTTCCTCCGGCGTTCTCGTCCAGCATCTCCTCCGCGGCGTCTTCTGTCTTCTTCTCCTCGGGCCGCTCCGCACCCATGGCATGGGGGGGAGGCTCCCGCTCTTCTCTTCTTCTCTTCTTCTTTTCTTCTTTTCTTCTTTTCTTCTCTTCTTCTCTTCTTCTTCATTTTCTTCTCCGGGCCGCTCCGCAATCCATGCTGGCATGGAGGGAGGCTCCCGCTGTGTGACGGCGCTCCTCGTCTGACAGTTCTTAAATAACGGGGGGCGGGGCCACCCGGTGACCCCGCCCCCCTCTGACGCACGGTGACTTGACGGGACTTCCCTGTGGCATTCCCCGTCGCTGAGACCACCGCCTGTGGAAGGGAACTCCACATCCTTGCCGCTCTTACAATAAAGAACCCTCTACGTAGTTTAAGGTTAAACCTCTTTTCTTCTAATTTTAATGAGTCGCCGCGAGTCTTGTTAAACTCTCTTCTGCGAAAAAGTTTTATTTCTATTGTAGGGTCACCAGTATGGTATTTGTATATTGAAATCATATCCCCTCTCAAGCGTCTCTTCTCCAGAGAGAATAAGTTCAGTGCTCGCAACCTTTCCTCATAACTAAGATCCTCCAGACCCTTTATTAGCTTTGTTGCCCTTCTTTGTACTCGCTCCATTTCCAGTACATCCTTCCTGAGGACTGGTGCCCAGAACTGGACAGCATACTCCAGGTGTGGCCAGACCAGAGTCTTGTAGAGTGGGAGAATTATCGTTTTATCTCTGGAGTTGATCCCCTTTTTAATGCATGCCAATATTCTGTTTGCTTTGTTAGCATCAGCTTGGCATTCCACGCCATTGCTGAGCCTATCATCTACTAGGACCCCAGGTCCTTTTCCATCCTAGATTCCCCCAGAGGTTCTCCCCCCAGTGTATAGATTGCATTCATATTTTTGCCACCCAAATGCATTATTTTACATTTTTCTACATTGAACCTCATTTGCCATGTAGTTGCCCACCCCATTAATTTGTTCAGATCTTTTTGCAAGGTTTCCACATCCTGCGGAGAAGTTATTGCCCTGCTTAGCTTAGTATCGTCTGCAAATACAGAGATTGAACTGTTTATCCCATCCTCCAGGTCATTTATGAACAAATTAAATAGGATTGGTCCCAGCACAGGACCCTGGGGAACCCCACTACCCACCCCTGACCATTTCGAGTACTCCCCATTTATCACCACCCTCTGAACTCGCCCTTGTAGCCAGTTTTCAATCCATGTACTCACCCTATGGTCCATGCTAACGGACTTTATTTTGTACAGTAAACGTTTATGGGGAACTGTGTCAAATGCTTTTGCAAAATCCAGATACACCACGTCTACGGGCCTTCCTTTATCTAGATGGCAACTCACCTCCTCATAGAAGGTTAGTAGATTGGTTTGGCAAGAACGATGCTTCATGAATCCATGCTGATTACTGCTAATGATACCGTTCTTATTACTAAAATCTTGTATATAGTCCCTTATCATCCCCTCCAAGAGTTTACATAATATTGATGTTAGGCTAACTGGTCTGTAATTCCCAGGGATGTATTTTGGGCCCTTTTTAAATATTGGTGCTACATTGGCTTTTCTCCAATCAGCTGGTACCATTCCAATCAGTAGGCTGTCTGTAAAAATTAGGAACAACGGTCTGGCAATCACTTGACTGAGTTCCCTAAGTACCCTCGGACGCAAGCCATCTGGTCCCGGTGATTTATTAATGTTAAGTTTCTCAAGTCTAATTTTAATTCTGTCCTCTGTTAACCAAGGAGGTGCTTCCTGTGTTATGTCATGAGGATAAACACTGCAGTTTTGGTTACTGAAGCCCCCCGATTCACTTGTGAAGACTGAGGAGAAGAATAAATTCAATACCTTCGCCATCTCCCCATCCTTTGTAAGCAGATGTCCTTCCTCATTCTTTATGGGACCAATATGGTCTGTCCTCCCTTTTTTACTGTTTACATACTGAAAGAATTTCTTGGGATTTTTTTTGCTCTCCTCCGCTATGTGTCTTTCATGTTCTATCTTAGCCATCCTAATTGCACCCTTACATTTCATGTTGCATTCTTTATAAAGTCTGAATGCTGATGATGATCCCTCAACCTTGTATTTTTTGAAGGCCTTCTCCTTTGCTTTTATATGCATTTTTACATTGGAGTTAAGTCATCCAGGACTTTTGTTTGCTCTTTTAAATTTATTACCCAATGGGATACATTGGCTAATGCCCTTATTTAATATGCTCTTAAAGCAAACCCATCTCTCCTCCGTATTCTTTGTTCCTAATATTTTATCCCAATTTATGCCTTTTAGCAAGGTTTGTAGTTTAGGGAAGTTGGCTCTTGAAATTCAGTGTCTTTGTATTCCCTTTATGTTTCCTATTTGTGTGATTTATACTGAAACTAATTGACCTGTGATTGCTGTTACCTAAATTGCCCCATATTTTCACATCCGTGAGCAGGTCTGTATTGTTGGTAATCAGTAGATCCAGTAATGTTTTATTTCTAGTTGGTTCGTCTACCATCTGACCCATAAAATTGTCCTGCAAGACATTAAGGAACTGGCGAGCCTTAAATAAATGCGCGGTTCCCTCTGCCCAGTCTATGTCTGGATAATTAAAATCCCCCATTATGATAACACGTCCCATCCTTACTGCTAATCCAAATTGTGATAGGAGATCTGTCTCCACTTCCTCCGTCAGGTTAGGGGGCCTATAGCATACTCCCAGTATTATTTTCCCCTTAGCTTCATCCCTTTGGAGCTCTACCCATAAGGATTCCACCTCCTCCCTAGCTCCCTCAGTGATGTCATCTCTCACATTCACTTGTACATTATTCTTGATATATAGGCATACCCCTCCCCCTTTTTTACCCTCTCTATCCTTGCGGTAAAGGGTATACCCTTGAATGTTTGCCAGCCAGTCATGACAGCTGTTGAACCAGGTCTCTGAAATGTCCACAAAATCCAAATCCTCCTCGTACAACAGTATCTCTAGTTCACCCATCTTGTCCGCCATGCTCCTGGCATTGGTGAACATGCCACATAGTTTAGACCGGTCGCATATTGTCCTTGTATTGGGTGTTTCGAGATTGCAACTAGGACTTGCTACTATACTTACCTCGTGTTTTTGTGCTTTGGTTAACCTACCACTAATGCCCCCAATACTACCCTCTGGAATATCTTCCGCGCTGACTATCTCTACCTCTGGACCCTTCCCCCCATCGCCTAGTTTAAAAACCCCTCTAACTTTTGGTCACCTTCATTCCCAGCAGATCTGCACCCTCCTCATTTAGGTGCAGTCCGTCCCTTCTATAGTACCGGTTATCGACTGAGAAGTTGGCCCAGTCCTCCAGGAACCCAAACCCCTCCTTACTACACCAGCTCTTCAGCCACTTGTTTACTTCCCTAATCTCCCTCTGCCTTTCTGGTGTGGCTTGATGTACCGGTAGTATTCCTGAGAATACTACCTTGAAGGTCCTTTTCCTCAATTTAGCTCCTAAGTCCCTAAAATCGTTCTTTAGGACACTCCATCTGCCTCTGACTTTGTCATTGGTTCCAACGAGCACCATGACAGCTGGGTCTTCCCCAGCCCCTCCCAGTAATCTGTCCACAAGATCCGTGATGTGCTTAACCCGAGTGCCCGGTAGACAACATACTGTTCGGTGCTTCAGGTCTTGGTTACAGATTGCCCTCTCTGTCCTTCTAAGAATTGAGTCCCCTACCACCAGAATCTGTCTTTCCTTTCCCTTCACTGCTCCCCACTCTCACTGGAGGAATTCTTCCCCCGGCAGCTAGGAGAGTCCCTCAGCTCCAGCAGTGCTGGTCCCTGACTGGTTTTACCAATGTCACTCAATGGAGCATACTTATTGGGATGCTCCAGTCCTGCATCGGCCTACCTGGCACTTCCCCCTCTACCCTTCCTGACTGTCACCCATCTACTCTTTGCTAGTGCCTGCACCTCTTTGTCTCCACCCGTCTCTGTGTCCTGGCCCGTGCCGGCACCTGTCGTGTACATTCCTGGCTCTACTTTAGTATGGAGGGACTTCTCAGTGCTGACAGTTGCTTCCCCAGATTCAGAACCTGGGCTTCGAGGGAAACAATGTGCTTACATTTAGCACAGAAGTATTCGCCCTCGATCGGATGATCAAGGAACGCATACATGCAGCAAGATGTACAAAGAGTCACCTCTCCACACCTGCCGGGCATCGTACCTATTAAATTTAGTGAGGATTGTGTCCAAATTACCTAACAGCTAGCTTCCTGGCACTAATACTCAAGACAATACACAGGTACACAAGACAATACAAAGGTACACAGGTACACAACAAGACAATACACAGGTACTCACAGACCTACGTGCACTCGCAATACACAAGTATACAGTACAAAATACACAAGTACTAACGATCCACACACACTACTCAGACAACACTCAGGTACTCACACTACACAGGTACTATGACCCCTTTTATAACCTCCTGTTTTAAACTCTGGTTTTAAATCACCACTTAGACCAGTTCCACTTGGACTGAGTTCCAACAGCCTCACAAATGAGCAGGCTCAGTATGAGTCCTACACAAAGTTATATAGGCCTCAAGCACCTGTGAGCAATTAACCACTCCCCTTAATTGGTAGTCTGAAGGAACCAAAGAAAAAAAAAAGCTATTTAAAAAGTGACAGAAAAAGGTGATTGAAAAGCTAAAAGGAAAAGCCCCAAAAATGCAACCCAGCAATCAAAAAGCAAGACTTGTTCACTCTCCACTCAAGGTCCCCCCGTCTGATGTCTTGATCCTCTGTTATCTGCATGAGTCCCTTCTGACAAGTTTTCCTGACACCAAGAGGTAAAATGGTGACAGGGGAGGGATCTCCAGCACGCAGCCTATGATTAACAGCCTCAGCTCTGTTCCTGTGTGCTGTGTGAAGGGGAGTGTGCCCCTTCCCTTCACGCAGCAATTGGAGCTCTCCTCACTGATCTCTGCAGTGTGTAAATTTTGGCTCTCTGCCCTCTGTTTTCTGACAGCTCAGACGAGCTTTGCAAATTCTGGACTTTGAACAGATGTATAGAAGAGAACACTGCGGATAAGCAGATACAACTTGTGTAGGAGGATTTGTTTCATCTCTGTGTATCACCTGAGGTCAGTCACTTCACTGTGTATATGTAAGTGTTTACACCCACTTTAGGTAATACACTAGGTCTTTTACCAGCTGACTAGTCTGTAAAAAGCAGTAGACTGTTGCGTTTATCTTTCTACCACTCTGCTATATTCTGCTATCAACATAGCACACAAGCAATGAAGCAAAATGATTAACACTTTATGCTGCTTCTCCCTATCCCAGTCTGAGTACTGCTTTTTAGTTGATAGCAAAAGGTCAATACCAAGTCAGGTTCAGGTGCTTACACTTCTTTTATTTGCCTGAAGTTCAGCTTTAAACTGTATAGAATTTTATCTTTTTTTTTTTTTCTTAAAACACATACCCGTGAACATGTTCGAGCGCACACACAAATTTTATTGCTAATAACAATAAGTTGTTTCCATGACTAATAGATTAAAAGGGTTGATATATTCAAAAATGTTCTCGCTGCATTCTAAAGCATCTAATATAATGGAAATGAGAGATTTCAATTCAGAAAAAGAATAATGACTTTAGTGTTGTAAAATAATGTTCTAATACATTTCATCTTGATAAGCCGATGGAATTCCATCATTCTAGGGGATAAAAATGTGCTCTTTCAAGGAATCATATCATTTTACCTTTTAAATTATGTAATCCATTACTCTTTTCATGTCAAGCCCATCACAGGCCTCCTCTGTTCATCACAATTGGATAAAATGTCTGTTCAATCCCTAAGGAAACTGCCGAGTTGTTAAAATTTTGATTGGTACAAGTAGCTAACACTGACTTAATAGGTTATCAAAAGGTATACTAAATAAGGTGAATTTTGTCATTCAAGCTGGACTGGTACCAGAAAGCTCCAATTAGCAAGAACCAATTTCCCCTGTAGGTTGCAAAATTTGCCTTGAGGTCAAAATAAATGGTAATGAAGTCAGTATCACCGTTCCCCGAGTGTGCATTCAAAAGGTCATCAAGAAGAGAATATTATCAGAGATGCTTTTGAGCTTGCAGATTTTGGATTCATTAAAAGAAGCTTCAGAGTGTTTAAGAATTTTATATCTTTTGTACTTTTCTCATCTCTACTGAATCATTAAATGAGAAAATCTGTGCAACCGGAACATTTTATTACAAAGGTTGAATTTAAAATGATAATTTTGTCCTTTTTTAAAATAAGGAATTTAAGCTTTTACATACATCTATACCCCATCAATTTAAAAAAAATATATATATATTTTTGAGTAAGCAATAATTATAAGTTATGAGTTCAACTAACTTCTGGTTCTTGGCAAATGTTTGAAGCTTATGTTAAGGAGGAGTAGAAGGTACCACAGACGACATGCAACAATTCACAATTTATTTTTTGCTGTATCAATAGCTCAAAAGTAATTTCATTGCAATTACCACCATAACAGATGGAATCTCTGTACAATACTTAAAAGTGCAATGAGTAAAATAGATAGCATTTGCTAATTTAAACATTTGGAGACCCTTTCTATAATAAAACATTAATTATGCACTCTTCCTTAATTAATTAGTGAAAATATAGCCAAATATGGTTCTTGCCAATCTTTCAGAAACATAGTTGAGTTACTTTATCTGAGCGCAAGCTAAATACACAGAAGTTCTTTTTGCAAGAACAGGGGGTCTAATAGTCATTGCATTGGGTTGGTATAATTCATTGTTACCCAACCAGCCATATTTTAAAGCTGAGAAGAAGCCAAATAATATACTTTGGCATTTGGGGCAGCTGTTCCTGAAGATATTAGACAGACTCTATATTAACGCATGCTTGTTTTTATTCCATAATAACCCCCTAAAAAAATGAGTCAACTTGTTCTATTCAGTGGGACCCATACCAGTCATTATGAAAGATACACAATAACTGGGGGCCCAAATCATTTTGATCAGGTCAGTTCTGCTCTGCCCATTAATGTGAGTGAACTCCTTAGCCAACTGCTGCAACTTGTTTCAAGGATTTTATTTTCATGGCTTTGTCAGACAAACTCTATTAATATGGGTTCGGGGGGGGGGGAGTAGATTTGACATAGAGGCACTAGTTTTACTCCACTGAGCGATTGCACCTTGAAGTAATTTTGTTTACGTCTACCCACATTAGAACAAATATAGTTGGTTTCAACCTTTCGGTAATATAGGACAGTCTATTGCTTGTCTTCCAGCTTAGAATATTAAATTGGATACAAGTAATGCCGATATCATGGCATCATAGGAGGATGTGGATGGGTTCCTACTGATACTAAAGTCCAGCCAGCCATCTTTTTATGATGAATATTTTACTTCTATTTTTATTTTTTTTTATATATTTTTATACAATATACGCCCTCCCTCCTCTCAGTATTATGGGGTTTTGCCACTCCAAAAATTGCTCAGGGTTTCTATTGAATTATGCCCCTGTAAAATTTCCTGCTTTTCTCAATATTACAATGGTTCTGATCTTACAGGTTTACATTAAGTTTGCACATTCCTCACATGTACAGGGGTGATGCATGGGCCCCGTGGAGCATTGGGCTAGGTCACAATTGCGACCCCTGTAGTTATGCCCCTGGTCACATATATACTCTACTGTCATATGGGGGGTCATATACAGAGTAGAATGGGGTATTAATACCCCCCAGGGTCAGTCATAGATTGGAGGGGTCATAATATATATTTAAATATATATCATATATAATACACTGTTGCACTATTTCCCATCAGAAGTCAGTCATAGTAGGCAGTTGGGTGCAATTAAAATTTTGGTTGCCCCTCATGGGCTCCTCTGCCCCTCCCCTTCTACTGGGGTAGTTCAGCCTTTTGTGGATCCCCTTCCCCATGACAGGTCCTCTTTACCCCTCCCACTGACCGGTGTAACACTCAGGGACTGAAGGGAAGAGCTGGCCCAGTGACAGGGGGTGGAGCTACCAGTCTCTAATCCCCTCTCCCATGATAGGTCCTATTTCCCCTCCTGCTGACCAGTATACAGCTCAGGGACAGGAGAATATGGTGGGCTTAGGGGCATGGGACGGGGTTACTATTAACATAACTTTACCATCCTGTCACTGTCCCGCTGCCCTGTGGCTGCTTTGAGCTCCTCACCCGCGCTACCCATTGTGTCTGGCTCTTTGTCCCACACCCTCTGGCTTTCTGGCATTGTGCTGGGCACTGTGAAGCTTGGTCGTGGATGAATGTGGAGCATGGGCATGACAAGCTGGACATCGAACACAGACCTGGCAGCAGGACTTGCATAGGAGGGGCAGCAGCATATAGAGGAATCGTTGTATTCAGCAACTGCAGGAGGAAAACTGAGGTGTATGGGGGGGTTGCATGGGCCCCCTGGAGCATTGCGACCCCTGTAGTTATACCCCTGGAATGAGTGGCACCAGTGGTGGGGGAGATGAAATGAGTGGCAGCGGTGGTGGTGGTGGGGATAGGATCAATGTCAGAGGTGGTGGTGGTGCTGAGTAAGGATGAGCCGAACAGCCCCCTGTTCGGTTCGCACCAGAACTTGTGAACAGGCAAAAAATGTGTTCAAACGCGCGAACACGGTTAAAGTCTATGGGACACGAACATGAATACTCAAAAGTGCTAATTTTAAAGGCTTATATGCAAGTTATTTTAATAAAAAGTGTTTGGGGACCTGGGTCCTGCCCCAGGGGACATGGATCAATGCAAAAAAAGTTCTAAAAATGGCCCTTTTTACGGGAGCATTGATTTTAATAATGCTATAGTGGTATAGATTTTGAGGGGGACCCCACGCCATTTTTTTTTATTTTGGCCGGGTTTCCCCTTAATATCCATACCAGACCTGAAGGGCCTGGTATGGAATTTAGGGGGACCCCCCATGTCATTTTTTTTTTTTAATTTTGGTTCGGGGTTCCCCTGTGGGGAATTCCCATGCCGTTTTTATCAATGAACTTTTATGTGTATTGTCGGACCGGCAATTCATTAATAGCCGCTAGTAGTTTTAAATGACTTTTTTTCCTTTGAAATGTCATTTTGCTGTCAGACTGCTCTAAACACCGGAAACATGCGCCCCTTTACAGGCATACTATAGACACCCCCAGGTATGAAATTTAAAGGAATATTACACTTTTATTGTTTCACTTTAAGCATTATTAAAATCACTGTTGCTGAAAAAACGTCAGTTTTTAAAACTTTTTTTTGCATTGATCCATGTCCCCTGGGGCAGGACCCAGGTCCCCAAGCACTTTTTATGACAATACCATGCATATAAGCCTTTAAAATTAGCACTTTTGATTTCTCCCATAGACTTTTAAAGGGTGTTCCGAGGCTTTTGAATTTGCCGCGAACACCCCAAATTGTTCACTCTTCGGTGAACTGGCGAACAGCCCATGTTTGAGTCGAACTTGAGTTCGACTCGAACTCAAAGCTCATCCCTAGTGGTGAGATTGGATGGGATAAGTAGCAGCCTTGATGGGGAGGAATGGGATGAGATGAGTGGCAGCAGTGGTGGGGGGTGAGATCAATGGCAGTGGTGGGATGGGATGGGATTAGTGGCAGCAGTGGTTGGAGGATGGGATCAGTGGCAGCAGAGGTGGTGGGGGTGTGCCATCAAGGGCGGTGGTGGTGGTGGGTGTAATGAGTGGCAGTGGTGGTTGTAGGGAAATGTGACGAGTGGCAGCAGATGGGATGAGTGGCAGCAGTGGTGGGGGGATGGGATGAGTGACAGCAGTAGTGGTGAGGGGGTATGGGATGAGTGACAGAAAGAGGGGGATGGGATGGAATGAGGGGGAGCAGTGGTGGGGGGGTGAGATCAGTGGCAGCGGTTTTGGTAGGGGGTGATATGAATGGCAGCGGTGGTGGGGGGATAGGATGGAATGAGTGGCAGCGGTGGTGGGGGGATGGGATGAGTGCCAGTGGTGGTGGGGGGGATGGGATCAGTGGCAGCAGTGGTGGTGGTGGGGATTGGGTTCAGTGGCAGTGCTGATATGGGGGGATGGGGTCAGTGTCACTCACTTGCAGATCACTCTGTTCCCCCTCCTTGCTCAGTCTCAGTGTATCTCCAGCTTCCTTCCTTCACGTGTCTCCTATCCTGACATGAGGTCTCAACAAATGGTGGAGAGCTCCTCCCTTTCACTCTACTGGCCTGGCCTGAGTCAGCAGACTTCCTCTTTCAGTATCCGCCTCCCGACATGGCATCTTCTTACCCTGAACTCAATGGGTAGGCGGAGATGATGGGGCAGTCTGATGGGTGCCTGTGAATGCCTAGTGTACTAGCTACCGTCTCATATTGGTAGAATAACCTTTGGGCGGCAACGGGTGGTGGGCAATGGACTGCAGGTGGGGGGCCCCTCTTACAGTGGCAACTGCAACCTTTGCAACCCTGGTAGTTCCGCCACTGTTGCAACCTCTTTTCCTACTCCTCTATGATCAGCACAAGCTTTGTACCTACCTCTGTATAACAAACACAGCCTCTGTTCCTGCTCCTCTCTGACCATCACAACCTCTGTGTATACTCTCCGTGACCAGCACAACATCTGCTCCTACTAAATTATCATTAGCACATCATTTTTCCTACTTTCATCAATCAGCACAGCTTCTGTTCCTACTCCTCTATGACCAGTACAACTTTTGTTCCTTCACTCCCTGGCCAGCACAAAATACATTTCTACTACTGTTATTGTCTGAATAGCATAACTTATTTTTCTCTTCTGCTATGAGCAGCACAATCTCTGTTTCCAATCCTGTGTGATGAGTACAAATAAATAGAAATATTAGAATCGCGCTGGACCAGTGAATATGTGTAAACCGTAAATGAATTAATTGTATGTGCAAATCATTGACAGTTCAATATAAATAGTGAAACACAGATGTTAAATATACATCCCATAAACATTAAATGGTCGTTTGGTAAGAAGTGATTTCTTCTACAAGTATAGCAGTGGTGGATCACATGTTTGTATCACACAGCAGATGAAGAGTCATCTCAATTTTTGGACAGACTTGACTCCCTATTTGTGCACGGGTGGATGTTGCTATTTCCAGCCACTCACTGAGGCCGTTTATTTGTATTTTTATTTTTACTCTTCTTTATTTACAATTTTTTATCACTTAATATTTTTTTCTTTACAACCATTGACATTTAATGTTTATGGGATGTATATTTAACATTTGTGATTCACTATTTATATTGAACTGTCAATGATTTGCACATTACATTTAATTCATGTATGGTTTACACATATTCACTGGTCCAGCGCGATTCTAATGTTTCTATTTAATCGACTATATCGATGTTGTATAAGAGAATTGCTGCTTCCATTTCACATCTTGCATACCACTATAGGTGTTTATTGCTTACCTTGTATATCACCCATAGGCGTTTACCTTAGCACAGTTTTTTTCCCCTTTTTTCCATTTGATGAGTACAACTGCTTCTACTCCCCTGTTACCCATAAAGCCTGTGTTTCTAGTCTCTATGAGTGTCACAACTTCAATTCCCACTGCCTTATGATTATCACTATCTCATTTTTTTGCTTTTGTATTACCAGCACAACCTCTATTTCTACTCTCTGTGATAGCACAACCTCTGTTTATGCCCAGCACATCCGTGGCTTACACTCTGTGTAAGCAATACAACTTCTTCCTACTGCTCCATGACCAGCACAACTTCTTCCTTCTCAACAATCTTATGTTTTTGTTTTTTTATCCATTAAGTGCAGACATTTAACTTGCATTCTGTACTCCTGTATGACCAGCACATTTTATTTTTCCTACTTTTCTTACCTTTCTTTGACCAGCACAACCTTTTGTTTCTACTCTCTATGACCAGCACAACTTCTGTTCCTACTTTATATAACCAGTACAACCTTCAAACCTCTGTTCCTACTTCCCTCTAGCCAGCATAACTTATTTTTCTAATCCTCTATGACCAGCACAACCTTTTTTCCTACTCTTCAATGACTAGTGAAACCTCTGTTCCCTGTCCTTTGCCCAAAGTACTTTGGAGTTGTGTAAATATAATAATTCATTTTAAACTACATACAAATACGCACACGTTTATTATGCCACCAGCATTTTTTTCTATTTAAAAAACTAAAATGTGTAATGATGGTAGCATTGTAAAAAAAAAAAAAATAGTCATCAGTCACAGTGGGTGGCACTGGAAAAATATTAGCAGCTTCATCTTCCATGACCTTTCTTTCATATTCTGTTTGTAGCAGGGCCACATTTTGTTTTACCTCCTGAGATAGAAGAAGTGAAAATTGCCTATGCTATCTGAGTTTTGGAAGCCAGACATCTGCTCTTTCCTGTTGAGAATTTTAACTCAAAGGTAAAAAAAGAACTGTATGTCCTGTCATTAAAATGAATTAAATAGGTGAGTAAAAGACAACGTTTGCTGATCTGGACCATGGGGTGAGCAAGAGTCACCTCTGCTGTTTTATCTGATCGCAGTCAGTACTGGGTTTTCAATCAAGCAGAGATATATTCCATCTCGTCTCTCTGTCTTTCTATTTACTCCACATAATTATTTGCCTCATTTTTAGTTATCATTTTATTAAAAGGAATACACTTTTATCAAGCCTTTTTAGTCTTCTTTTAACAGAGTTTATGTCCATCTATAGATCTTTTAAAGTGGTTGTAAAGGATGAAGGTTTTTTTTCCCTTACTGAATTCTATGGTAGGCCCTCATGGAAGTAATTAGCAATTTACATTTGTACTTCCTCATTTTGTTATGATCTTTTCTTTATATAGCATTACCAAGAGGGACACACCAGACATATTTATAACATTG
The DNA here is from genome assembly GCF_042186555.1 of Aquarana catesbeiana. Classification (NCBI taxonomy): domain Eukaryota; kingdom Metazoa; phylum Chordata; class Amphibia; order Anura; family Ranidae; genus Aquarana; species Aquarana catesbeiana. The sequence continues at coordinate 146,293,666 of NC_133332.1, read as the reverse complement.
CAGAACTTAACTGGTCACAAGAGCTTTAAGAGCCATACTTATTACAGTTTATATTTGAATTGGGATGCAGGCCTTATAACCTAAGAAGTCATGGTACCAAAGATGTATAAAATGAGTATGATGTTGAGTTAATGCAAATAAATGAGGAGAAAAAAAATAGATACATTTTCCACTGAATGGTACATGCATAGATGATCTGTATAGTACAGATACAACACACTAAATTTCACTGTATCTTTAATGTAAATAGCAGCAAAATTGTATTGTGAGCAATGGGTTTACATTTATGCAAAAAAATTTACTTTGTTAGGCTTCATGTACACTGCTGCTGGTAAACGGATGTTTAGGAGCAGTTGGGCGTTTTTTTCAGCTGCCCCTGAACTCTCCTCTGTGTTATCTTATCAGTACATGTACACAGGGTTGTTTATAGTCATTTCTAGGTAGTTGATTTCAGAAGCATTTTTTGGAGAGCAAAAAAATGCGTTCAGAACAGATGTTCAGAGGCAGTTGAAATACCAAAAGCGTGTAACAGCTTGTAAATGTGTGTAAACTTGGTAACTTGCATTTAGCCACATTTCGTTTACAGATGTTTTTAATGGAGATACATTTTTGACTATTTATATATTTTCAAATATATGTATTTATTTATGTATTTAAATGCGGCATGTAAAGGCAGCAAAACTGACATTTTTAAATGTCGTTTACTATCTGTCAAGTTAAATTGTTCAGGGGAGGTTTTAAAATGTTCAGTGTACATTAAACGCTTGCCGACCGCCCTCCGTCTGACGGCGGCAGAATGGCTCCCCTGCGTGAATTGCCGTAGCTGTACAGCGGGCACTTACAGGGATATAGGGGGCGTGTGCGCCTCCACCCTCACTGTGTCACTTAGGAGCCAATGCACGTGCCCGGTGGCCATGATGTCTGCCGGCCACCCAAGATCATTCCTGACAGAGTCAGAACGGGGATTTGTGTGTGTAAACACACAAATCCCCGTTCTGTCAGAGGTGAGGAGACAGATCTGTTCCTAATGCTTAGGAACAACGATCAGTCTCCTCCCCCAGTCAGTCCCACCCCCCTCCCCCCCCACAGATAGAACACAACCGCAACATGCAGGGATATACAGGTATAATGTATTCCTGACATATAATCACACACAGAGGTTGGATTTGTGTCTTTTTTCAACCACATCTACTATGTAACTATGTAACTATGTAACATTTAACCCCTTGATCACCCCCTAATTTTAACCCTTTGTATGCCAGTGACATTTACACAGTAATCAGTGGCTATTTTAATACAAATGCAAAAAATGCCAAAAATCTATCCCCTAGTTTGTAGACGCTATAACTTTTGTGCAAACCAATCAATATACGCTTATTGCGATTTCTTTTACCAAAAATATGTAGAAGAATATATATTGGCCTAAACTGATGAAGAAATCATTATTTTTTTTTAATTTTGGGATATTTATTATAGCAAAAAGTAAAAAATATTGTGTTTTTTTTTTTTCAAAATTGTTGCTCTTCTTTTGTTTATAGCGCAAAAATTAAAAACCGCAGAGGTGATCAAATACCAGCAAAAGAAAGCTCTATTTGTGGGAAAAAAAGGACATAAATTTTGTTTGGGTACAATGTCGCACGATTGTGCAATTGTCAGTTAAAGTGACGCAATGCCGTATCGCAAAAAATGACCTGGTTAGGAAGGGGGTAAATTCTTTTGGGGCTGAAGTGGTTAAGCCATAGTATCTTGTTGTTAAAGTTATGTCGACAGTTCTGAAAAAAATATGTGCAGCTGCGCTAATTAATCATTTTATTAAAAGCATCCATGTATTTTTCTTCAATGCCCACAAATATTGCTTAATCAAAGCTCATCATCAGAGTTAAACCAAAGCAAAAGAAAAAAAAAGAAAAAAGAAAAAAAAAACACTTTGCCTCTAATCTGAAAGTCTTATTTCAAAAAATTTACCTAAAAGTATATCCACTAAAAATGATGTAGTGTTTATGGGGGTGAACTACTAAACCAAAGACTATTGAAGAGAAATGACTTGTTTTCTTTAACCACTTGACCTCTGGAAGGTTTTAAGCACTTCATGATCAGGGCATTTTTTTGCTATTCAGCACTGTGCTACTTTAACTGGCAATTGCGCGGACATGCAACACTGTAAGCAAATTCAATTATGAAATTTATTTCATACAAATGGAGCTTTCTTCTGGTGGTCATTGATTACCACTGAACTTTATATTTTAATTATATAAATGGGAAAAAAAAGACCAAAAATTAAAAAAACGGGAAGGGCCAAATAAACTTAGGTGCAGAGGGAAGTAGGAAAGAGACCTGGGGTCTATGTCGGATGCCCAGTGGAGGGAGATATTGAAGGGGGGTCATCAGGTCTTGGTATCGCCTGCGCAGAAGTTTTCGCACTTAATGTTACTTCATAGGGCATATTATACCCCCCAAAAGCTATTTAAGTGGGGGAGAAGAGTAGACGCTAAGTGTCCTAGGTGTCAAACTACAGGAGATTTGCTACATATGGTATGGAAATGCCCTAAATTATTCCGCTACTGGACGGAAGTGGTCGAGACCATAAATAAGATCTTTAACTTAAGTCTTAAACTAGACTCAAAATTATGTATTCTAGGGGTGGGAGGGACCTTGGGTAATGGGAGGGAAAAAACAAAAGCAGTGCGGAGATGCCTCTACCAGGCAAGAAAGGGAATAACTAAGAGATGGCAAGCTGAGAATCCCCCTTCTGTAGATGACTGGCGTAGAGCAGTGTCAGAAACAATAGGGAAAGAAAGGACAGTGTTTGTAAGGGCAGGGAATTTAAAGGAATTTAAAAAAATTTGGAATCCCTGGTTGGTGAAGATGGCCCACCCTACAGTGTGAACAGAGTAAGAAGAAGATAAGGAAGTTGTAGGTCTGAAGATAGGTGCAGTAGCATGTACGTACGAAGTGTTTCATAAAGAGAGAGATTCATAAAGAGAGAGCTTGGTACAAGGTGTATATATTGGGGTAACAGGGGGGAAAAAAGGAAAAAAAAGGGGAGAAAAATAGAAATGCACTTTTTATAGTATGGATTTATACAACACATTGGGTATTAGGTTGTTTATTACTGTTTGGAATTTTGTATACTGAGTAATGTGATGTATTGTGTATAATTATGAATAAAAATTATCAAAGTATGCCATTTACAATACCATGTATACAAATCACCAATATAAACCAAAACATAAATCAAAATAACTGACATGTACGATGTACATCACAAAGTCCTTGTGCAAAAAGGTACAAAATCTTCTATTAATTGCTGTGATTATAATTCTTAACGTGCTCCTGTGTATCTTCTATTTTCATATGTGACTTAGTGACACACCACCACCTTTTAGATTGGCCACTCACCAGATACTCCTTAAATGATGCGCCTTTGGTTTATTAATGGGATAACCACTCCACCTTAATATCGCTCCTCACCGGCTATGCTTGAGCTTTGGTTTTCCTCATGCAAAGTATATGGACATCGATCATTGCGCAATGCGTTTAAAACTTTTTATTATATGAAATACAAAAAGTGTACACTCACATTTAAAAGTGCCCTCGAGCCGGCACTAAGCTATTCCAGCAGTTAAGGACGGGTGTTATACGATCGCGTGGTCCGCCTGTATGCGATGTGTGTAACCTCCGCATTCGGCTTGCGCTCCACCCCTCGTTCCCGTTCATATTTCCACCAGCTACGGACGTTTCCGCTCACCTGGTACAAAAACCTCCCAGCACCCTCTACGCGTTTCGCATCATAGTATGCGTCATCAGGAAGCTGCCGTGTTCTATTCGTATTCCGTATAGCCAGAAATGTGTTTACCACCATCTGAACTAAGGGTCTTTGCCCAATTTCCATTCTATAACTTCCTTTGTTATATCACCATTTTGACTGAGGGCCATTGCCCACTTTCCGTTTTCTGGGTGTGCATACCCCGTTCCCCTTACTACAACTACTCTTCTTTACATTATTATTCTTAAATTATATACTTAAATATGTTTTTGTCCCAGGATATAACCCATCTATATCTGCTGGAGAGGCTTTTACAATTTACTATACAATTTCTTACACAATTCCTGTTCCGCAACCTATTCTGGCTTGTAGACAATATGGAACAGCAAAAAAAACTCTATTGGCTATACCTATTTGTTTTTATACAAAATTCAAATGCATATTTAAATTATTCAAAGAATTATTGAACCTTATATACCCTTATAGTATCCCAAGACCAATATTCATGTAAAAAAATATAAAAAATTTAATATAAAAAATTAAGCAAAAAATGGAGAATATTAAAAACTAATATAAAAAAATATAAAAAAATAAAGAAAAAATAAAGTAAAAAATATATAAAGTGAAAATAAAATTAAAATAAAATAAAAATAAAAATAATAATAATAAAAAATATAATAATAAAATAATAATGATAAAATTGAAAATACAATGAAAAATGAAAATAAATGAAAATAAACACAAATAAAAATAAATAAAAATAAACAAAAAATAAAAATCAAAAATCAAAAAATCAAAAATCAAAGAAAATTAAATAAATAAAAATAAAAGTTAGTATTAATAATCTTCCAACTAGCAGTTGACGTCGAGTTCCACATTCAACCCCAGTGGCCTCATTGTGTCCATTTTAAATATCCAATGGGTTTCATTCCTTGACACCTCTCTTTTCATATTGGTATTCCTCCAGTTTTTCTCTATTTTCTCTATTCCATAGAACTTCAAATGTTGAAGGTTTCTTCCATGTATATCCCTAAAATGCTTAGATACACTGTGATGTTTGAATCCTTTTTTCCTTGTCAAAAGAAGTTTATTGAGTATACAATGTTATAAAGATACATAAAGTAAGTTTACAAGGATCTATAAAGTAAGCTCATTGTTTTACAGTAGGGTTTATATAGGTAAATATCATGAAATTTCAAATATTAAACATTGGGTTCACGTAAACCTAAATTAAAGATATATATCATTTCCTTAGTTACTTTTGTAGGTATTTAAATGATGTATACCTACTATACATATTGTTTACAAGTAGAGTGTATATAGGTCAAATAAATTCTGATAATGAGCTTTAATCATAAGGTGGAGAAAAGGAAAGAGAAAGAAGAAAAAGGGTTGAAAGGTAGAGGTATGGTCCACAAGGTTGTCCCGCTCGTAAGTTTATTATTCTTTTTAGTTCTCTTTGAAGCCTTAGAATGGGTGTCTCTGTAAGTCATTTAATCTGTTACCATGGCAACAGGACAGAGTCATTGAAGTTTGACAGGAACTGTTGTTTTATCCAAGGATGCCAAAGTTTTTCAAATTTTGGAATTTGATTTTGATCGATGGCTACCATCTTAGCATGGGACATTGTATTATTCATTCTGTGAATTGTTTCTGCTAGTACCAATGTAGGAGATTTCCATGCCTTGGCCACTGTTTGTTTTGCAGCCATTATTAGTTGGATCATAAGTTTGAATTGAGAGAGTGTTAACCATTCCGGTTTTAGATTAAGTAAAGTTAAATATGGATCTGGTTGTATTATTTTTTTAAATATTTTAGATGCAATCACGAAGACTTCCTTCCAGAAGGTTTGGATTACTGGGCACGTCCACCATATGTGTAAATATGTGCCTATTTCTGGGCATCCTCGAAAACAAAGAGCTGAGGTATTAGGTGAATATTTTGCCACTCTAGCGGGTACAAGGTACCAGCGAGTTAGGACTTTATAATTTGTCTCCAGTGCTAAGATTTTGGGTGAAGATGACTTAGATGTGAGCCATATGTTAGACCAGTCCGTGTCTTCTAAAGTTCGTCCCAGGTCCTCCTCCCACCTCTGAACGTAAGAGGGTCTATTAAGATTTGCTACTCCATATAATTGATTATAAAGTGATGAAATTGTACCTTTAGCAAATGGATCTTTTGTACAGATTGATTCAAAAATGGATAATTGGGATAATGGTGTATCCCCCTTTAGGAATGGTGTATAGAAATTTTTGATTTGGAGATATCTAAATATCTCAGAGTTTGGTAGATCATATTTTTCTCTAAGCGATGGGAATGAAAGGAATGATTTAGATGCTATGAAGTCATTTAGTGTCTGAATGCCTGATGTTGTCCAAGCTTTAAAAGAATTTGGGTAGATCCATGCCGGATAAAAGGCCGGATTTCTGATAAAAGAAAGGAGAGGATTGTGTGGAGATTGTAACTGATATTTGGTTTTTAGTTTATCCCAGAGAGATAAGAAGTGTTTAGTTATGGGATTATGAATTTTAAAGCGGTCTTTAGGATCAAGCCATAATAAATTTGATATTAATAGAGGGTCATTTTCTGAAGCCTCTATAAATACCCATAATGGGATTTCCTGTTTTGCATGGTATTTGGACAGACTGGCCAAATGTGCTGCTCTGTAGTAGTTAGTAAAATTAGGGTATCCCAGGCCTCCTTTATTTTTGGGAAGATGTAGTGTGTGTATAGGTATACGTGGTTTAGAAGAGCCCCATATAAACGAAGTTGCTCTTTTTTGTACTATTCTCAAAAAATAGGAAGGAATTGGAATAGGGAGGACTCTGAATAGATAAAGCAATTTGGGTAGAATAGTCATTTTGATTGCATTAATCTTCCCTATCCAGGATAAAGGAAGTTGTGACCATTGTTTTATTAGATTTGTGATCTGTCTTAATACAGGAGGATAATTGGTTGAGAATAAGTCAGAATGAGATGCTGTTAAATGAATTCCAAGATATGGGATTGATTTTTCTGCCCATGTGAATGGGAGTGCAGCCCTAGCCGGGATCAATTCCATGTTTGTGAGTGAAATATTAAGCACTAGGCATTTCTTAGGATTAATCATAAGGCCGGATAGGGCTGCAAATCCATCAAGAGCTGGTATTAAGTTAGGACCAGAGACCTGTGGTGATGATAGAAAAAGTAATATATCGTCTGCAAATATACATAATTTGTGTGTAATACCTCCTACTTCAATGCCAGTTATAGTTTGGTTTGTTCTGATGTATTGGGCCATGGGTTCGAGTATAAGGGCAAATAATAAGGGAGATAATGGGCAACCCTGTCGGGTACCTCTTTCGATATTAAAGGCTTCAGATTTGTATCCAGCATATTTTATATAGGCTTTGGGTTTATTATATAATGCTTTGATCCATGTTAAAAAGTGGGGTCCAAAACCCCATTTTTGTAATGAATATTGCATATATTGCCAGGATACTGTGTCAAATGACCTCTTGATATCGAGAGATAGAAAACATAAAGGGATTTTCCGTTTTTTAGCAATATGTGCCAATAACACTGCCCTGCGTATATTATCGCCTGCCTGTCTATTTGGCATGAAGCCTACTTGATCTCTATGTATTAATTTTCCTATAATGCTATTGAGGCGTTTTGCTATTATTTTTGCTAATAATTTAATATCGAGGTTTAACAGAGAGATAGGCCGATAATTCACACAGGAAGTATCATCAGAAAGGGGTTTTGGGATCATACAAACAATTGCCATTAGTGTTTCTTGCCGAAAAGAATGTCCATCTAGAAGTTTGTTAAAAGTTTCAGTGAGAGTGGGAGAGAGTATTTCTGAGAATGTTTTATAGTATAAAGCCGAGTAGCCGTCTGGGCCTGGTCTTTTGTTAAGTTTTAGGTCTTTTATGGCGTTAGCAACTTCATCTATAGTTATAGGCTCATCCAAACTGCTTTTTTGATTCTGAGATAACTCAGGTAAGGTTATTTTTGAGAAGAAGGATTCAGCTTCTGTAGGATTAAATTCATTGTTTGTCTTGTATAAAGTTGCGAGATGTGAGTGAAATTTATGGACTATTTTAACTGGATTACAAGTGTAAACATTTTTTGATAATTTCAAACGTATTGGTTTGAAAGATTTGTTAGTTGAATTTAATGCCCGAGCCAAATATGTACCTGGTTTGTTTGTATTCATGTAGAAATTGTGTTTGGAGCATTTGAGGGATTTATCAACTGACTCAGTGAGAAATAGATCGTATTCCAATCTAGATTTTTCCAGATGAGATTTTGTACTCTGAGATGGATTATCTTGAAATGATATGTAGGGTGCATTAAAATTGAGTTCTAGTTTTTTTGCTAGATTTTTGCGTTCCCGTTTAAATAGTGCCATTTGTCTTTGTATTGTACCACGCAAGACAGGCTTATGAGCTTCCCACAGTGTTATTGGGGAGATGTCTGTTGTATTATTAATTGATATGTATTCCTTTAAAGCTTGTTCAATGGCCATCTGATGTAGTGGGTGTTTGAGCATTATGTCCGGTAAGTACCACGTTGGGTCATGCGCTTTTGGTATGGCTGAGGCTATAGTAGTGTATACTGCATTATGGTCAGACCACGGAATCGGAATTATATCTGATGCAATAATTTCTGGTATCATTTCTATTGTTAGAAAAATATGATCTATTCTGGTGAAGGTTTGATGAGGGTGCGAGAAATAAGTGAATTTCTTTTTCATTGGGTTACTTTCTCTCCATGAATCTACCAGATTGTATTTAGAAAGAAGTTGAGAAAAAGGTAATCTAGAGGTTATTTTGGATGGTGTAAAAGGTGATTTATCTAGAAATGGGAGGAGGACCTGGTTCGAATCCCCACACATTATCACTGTTCCTATTTTGTGTGTATTAATCACTTGTAATATATGTGAGAGGAATGGTGTAGGTTGTTTGATAGGAGCGTAGTAGGAAATCACCGTGATTGCTGTATCCATTATATAACCCATGAGTATCAGGTATCTACCTTCTGGGTCTTTAATTTCTGATGATAAGGTGAATGGTGTGGATCGGTGAAATGCAATTAGAGTTCCCCTTTGCTTGGTACAGGCAGAAGCCGTGTAAATTTGTTGATAAAAAGGAGAAATATATTTTGGAGTAGAATCTTTGGTGAAGTGTGTTTCTTGGAGGCATACTATGTGAGCCTTCTTGTTATGGAAAGTACGGAAGGCTTTGGTCCTTTTTTGAGGGACATTTATTCCCTGAACATTCAGGGAAAGTATATTCAGTGGTACTATGGCAATAGATCAAATAGTTTTGACTTACTTTTTGTTATGCAGAGCTGACTGCGCAGATCAACCTGTGTGGACTGAAGAGATGAATAGATAGAAAAGAAACCAGTGAATTCTGGAGTAAAGAGTAAACAAAAAACATATGAGATTAGATGATACATTGTATAAATTATTTTTTGCAAGTAATCACAATTTACCTATGAAAGAGAATAAATATCTCTCTCAGGGGAATAAGTGCCTTCGTCACACTCCCACATAATATGGTTGGGAGAATGAGGAGTACTAATGGGGGTACACGGATCTTCCGCTTACAGGAGAGAAGTGCTATGTCAAAAGACATCAAAATGATGTTTCATTAATTGGAGTGCAGAATATAGTTTTTGTTGAAATTATTTATTCCAGGGTGGTTGTATATGGTTAGTCTTGCCCTAGGCTAAATAATTCAGTTAGAAAGGTACTGTTAATAACTTTGGTATTGATGAAGATAGTTTGAATTATTTTGGGATTTTAACCCTTTTAGAGTAAACAATTACATATTTTATTCATATGTAACTGTTTAGATATGTTAACTCATAAAATTGAGGTTGTATTGCTTCAGATTAGAATAAACAAAAACATAATTCTAGGAACTAGTTAGGTAATAATATATTTGTTTTAAGAAAAGAAAGAAAAAGCTTCCATTACTTCTGGATTATTGAACATATTTGTCCTACAAAGTAATAAATCTATTGTTATTACCTGATAATATATAACTGAGCAAGAATTTCCTTATTTCACTTATATATTCTAAGGCTATATGAATCAGAAGTAATAAGAAATATAACTGGAATGTAACATGATCCCACACAGTGTGTGACTATCAGAATGCAGTTACATTCAGTTATAAATATAGGTTTTTTATAGAGAACCATCTCTTAGTATAATAAATGAAGAGATATCAGGAATTAGGATGTCAGTCCATTGAATCTTCTTGGTCCATGGATGATGTGGCATAACGGCCTCTTTTGTGAGAATGATGATTCCCATTTTGTTCTGAAATTTTCTGGGTGCTGCCTGAAGGTGAAGATGACGCCATTCTTCTGCGTGTGGGAGTGTTGCTGCTTGTGGGTTCTGTCAGATTTAATTTTAAAAGGGTTTGTTGTAGTTCATCTGCTGATCTGCTTCTGTAAATTGTACCTTGGTAGTTAAATCTGACTGAAAAGGGGAAGCCCCATTGATACATAATGTTGTGGCGTTGCAGTTCCATTAGTTGGGGTTTCATGGATCGTCTTTTAGTAATAGTAAGTTGGGATAGGTCAGCAAAAATTTGATAATTGTGTCCTTGAAAATTAAGTTCCTTTTTTTCTCTTGCAGCAATTAGTATTTGTTCTTTCGTTCTGTAATAATGAAATTTTGTGATTATATCACGTGGGGGTCCATCTTTCTTTTTGGCTGTGAGGGCTCTGTGTACTCTGTCCAGTTCTAAACGTTCAATAGGGATATCTGGCTTTAGTTCTTGTAATAGAGCAGTAATAGTAGATTGCAGGTCTGTCACAGTTTCAGGTATTCCCCTTATGCGCAAGTTTGAACGTCTGGCTCTATTTTCGTAATCTTCGAGCTTAGTTTGAAGTATTAAATTCTCTTTTTTTAATTGTTCCAATTCTGTTATATTTTCTTGGGTTGTAATTTCAATTTCATCCATTTTTATTTCTAAGGCTGCGGTGCGGTTTCCCAGCTCTCTTATTTCTTTGGTTAGGCTTTTTGTTATTTGGTCTGAGGTTTGTTTTAAAGCCTTATGAAGCATCTTTTCAAATTGTAATAATATTACTGGGGATACTGAGGAGGCTTGTGGAGAAGTTTGTGAGAGGATTTGTTCTGTATCTGACTCAAATGGAGAGTCTTGCTGTGACATTTTCTGTCTGTGAGAGCGCCCTGATGCTGTATCTTGTGAGGTGACTGGAGCTGCTTCAGCTGCAGTGAGTGCCTGTGAGCTCTTTGTGAGGTGATTTTTATTTCTGCCACGGTTTCCTCCCAGTACCATATTTCCTGCCCAAACTTTCACAGTTTGTTCCCTGGGGCAAAAAGGTTCAAATGGATACCTTTTGAGCCTGCAGGCTCCGCTTTGTCCTTCTCTTCTCTCCTCAGCGGTGTGGAGCTCTAACAATGCATGTCTGCTCCGCTAGGCTCTGCCTTGTTTGAATCCTTTTTTAATATTTCTAACGTGTTCACCTATTCTTACTGACAGGGCTCTAGTTGTTCTGCCTACGTACTGCAGCCCACAGCTGCACTCCAGTACGTAGGTGACATGTGTACTACAGCATGTTATTAATTTCTCGATTTTATATGTTTGTTTATTGGTGTTCGACACAAAATTCATTATCTTTCTATCTTTTTTTGTTGGTTGATCTGCAAGCCTTACATTTTCCACATCTGAAGAAACCCTTCTTATTGAAAAATGTTGACATAGTTTTAGGGGGGTCTGGCACATTTTTTACTATCTTATCACGGATCCTTCTTGCTCTTCTGTAGACGAATGTTGGTTTTGATGGTAGTACCTTGCTTAGTTTTGGGTCATTACTAATTATAGGCCAATGTTTTTTTTATGATGTCCTCTAATGCTTTATATTGTTCATTAAATCCTGTTATAAATGGTATTTTATTACTCTGGCTATGATTTTTAGTTTTATTTTTTAATATCAGTTCCCTATCCATATTGACTACTTTCAGGCGTGCTTCCTCCAGTACATTTCTTTTATAACCCTTGTCCATAAATCTCTCTATCAGGATGTCAGTCTGTTGAAAATAATCTTCTATTAAGTCACAGTTCCGTCTTATCCTGATAAACTGGCTCTTGGGAATGGCCTTTTTCCACTGAGGGTGGTGACAACTCCCCATCAGTATGTACCCATTACGGTCCGTTTCTTTAAAATGTGTTCTAGTCCCAAGTTTATTCTGGTTTTTGTAAATTTCCAAATCTAAAAAATTTATTTTTTGTTGGTTTATTGTAGCTGTAAATTTAATATCATACTGGTTACGGCCAATATATTGAATAAACTGTTCTAACTGTTCTTGACTTCCCTTCCACACTATCAAAATGTCATTGATGTAGCGTTTGTATAGCAGCAAGTGTGGCCAGCATCTCCCGAAGATTTCTTCCTCCTCCCATTTACTCAGGAAGATGTTGGCCACACTCGGTGCATACTTGTTGCCCATCCCCACCCCTTTAATTTGTCTGTAATAGTTATGATCATGCCAGAAAAAATTATTCCCCATAGCCATTCTTAGTCCCTCCAGGATAAATCTTCTTTGTTTCAATTTTAGATCTGATAAGTTCTTCATTCCCCATGCTACAGCTGCCAGGGCGTCTGTTTGTTTTATGTTAGTGTACAACGACTCCACATCCAGTGTTACCAGTAGTGTGGAGTCATCCACCTGCATATCTTTTAAATTGTTGATTACATCTTTACTGTCTTTGAGGAACGCCTTACCCTCTCCTGCTATTGGCTGGAGGAATACGTCCAAGTATTCCCCCAGTCTGGAGTATACTGATTCAATGCCACTGATTATGGGCCTCCCTGATGGTTTGGTTTTATTCTTGTGAATTTTTGGGACCTGGTATATTACTGGTATTCTCGGTGCCTCTGTCAACAAGTATCTATCTTCTTTTTTGTTGATGATTTTATCTGCTATGCCCTTGTATGGATAATCTTTAAATTTCTTTTTAAGTTCTCTATTAGGATTCTTTTTTAGGGGTTGGTATGTACTGATGTCTTTTACTAATCTCTCCAACTCTGTGTAGTAATCCTGTTTTGTTAGGACCACTACCCCTCCCCCCTTGTCTGCTGGTCTGATTACTATATTTTTCCTTTTTTCCAGTTTTTTCAGACCTTGCCATATTCTATCTTTATTGCACTTTTCCGGTTTGATACTTCTCATTTCCTTCTCTACTATCCTTTTGAACACCTCTATGTGTTGATTAGTATTAGATCTGGGGTTGAATGTGGACCTGTTCCTCAATTGGCTATGTTTGTATCCTGTGTCATTCTGTTGGTGTTGGGGTTCTCCCTTTTCTAAAAAATACTTCTTTAAATTTAATTTTCTAATGAATTTCTACAAGTCAATAAATGCTTCGAACTGGTTGAAAGTTGCGCTAGGTGCATATTTGATTCCACTATCTAGTATCAATAATTCTTCCTGGGTAAATACTACGTCCGTTAAATTAAAAATTCCCTCCCCTAATTTTCTCTTTTTCTTTTTGCCTCCCCCTCTGCAGCCTCTTTTTCTCGTTGGTTTGTACTTCCTCCAGCCTCCTGGGGGCTCCTGCTCCAGCCCCTTCTGCTGGTTTGGAATACTGGCATGGATGGTTTGTAGGGTTCCCTCCAATCCCGCCATTCCCCCTGCCACATGGGTGGGCCATAGTTTTGGTTATAGTTGTAATATCCCCTACCTCTGTAACCTCCTCTCCAGGGTCTGGGGTACTGTCCCATCGGAGGTTGGTAAGAGGGTGCATTTGTGATGTTATTCCCTTGCTCGGGTTTCTGAATGTTCGCTTTTTTCTGATTATTACTTGGGGTATGTGCTGGCGTCCTAATGTCTCTTCTTATTAAGTTGGCGATTGGGGTGCCTGGTGTTCCACTGTTTCTTGTATCTGCAACCACATCCCTCATGTCCATCTCCTCATCCAGGGATGTGTTTGCAGAATTAGTTGTTGTTTTCTCCTCCTGCCACCTGTACACTTTCCCCTCCAAATAATCTTTTTTATCCCTTTGATATTTCTTAACCTTTTTGTTCTTTACTTCATTGTCCAGTTTAATTAGAAATTCTTTTAATTTAGCCGCTCTAGTTTTGTACTCATTAGTTTCTACATGTGGTAGCATATTATCTTTGATGTTACTGATGGTGGATTCTATCTTTTTTAGTTTGATTCTCCTTCTTTCAATTATGGTGTCAAGTAATTTATTTTCACAGCTATTGAAGAAATCAAACCAAGTTCTTGATAAATTTTCGTCTATTATCCCATCGTTGGGGCCTAGGTCCCATCTAAGCCTTCTCGGGGTGATTTTTGCTTCTCTATTTTGTTTGTCCATTGCGTTTTTTAAGTGTTTAAAGCTTTGTTCCAAATTCAGTGCCGTGGTGTTATCATAATTCTGGAATAGTTCACCCAAGTCTAGCTTGCGATTAGCCAAGAATGAGAAAACCTCCATGTTATGCTGCCCGTGAAAAAAATTATATATAAAAATATAAAAGTAAATCAATGTGTATGTGCCACCGGCGCAAAAACACTATTCACTCAATTACCCCTTTAAACCCTGTCAGAGTTGCTGCACTCAAGAAAACCATTCATTAGAATGGGCTAAGAGTTATAATTAATGTGTGTGAATGCGCTACTCATATGCCTACACCACTCACAATTTTGCATTACTTTCCTATTACTGTGTCAAAAGAAATTTTTTTATATCATGAAACAATATCCCATAAAGCATGCCATTTACAATACCATGTATACAATTCACCAATATAAACCAAAACATAAATCAAAAACACTGACATGTACGATGTACATCACAAAGTCCTTGTGCAAAAAGGTACAAAATCTTCTATTAATTGCTGTGATTATGATTCTTAACGTGCTCCTGTGTATCTTCTATTTTCATATGTGACTTAGTGACACACCACCACCTTTTAGATTGGCCACTCACCAGATACTTCTTAAATGATGCGCCTTTGGTTCATTAATGGGATAACCATTCCACCTTAATATCGCTCCTCACCGGCTATGCTTGAGCTTTGGTTTTCCTCATGCAAAGTATATGGACAACGATCATTGCGCATTCTTGGCTAATCGCAAGCTAGACTTGGGTGAACTATTCCAGAATTATGATAACACCACGGCACTGAATTTTAAACACTTAAAAAACGCAATGGACAAACAAATTAGAATGTGGTGGGACATTAACACATTAGCTCAGTATAGAGAAGCAAAAATCACCCCGAGAAGGCTTAGATGGGACCTAGGCCCCAACGATGGGATAATAGACGAAAATGTATCAAGAACTTGGTTTGATTTCTTCAATAGCTGTGAAAATAAATTACTTGACACCATAATTGAGAGAAGGAGAATCAAACTAAAAAAGATATAATCCACCATCAGTAACATCAAAGATAATATGCTACCACATGTAGAAACTAATGAGTACAAAACTAGAGCGGCTAAATTAAAAGAATTCCTAATTAAACTGGACAATGAAGTAAAGAACAAAAAGGTTAAGAAATATCAAAGGGATAAAAAAGATTATTTGGAGGGGATAGTGTACAGGTGTCAGGAGGAGGAAACAACAACTAATTCTGCAAACACATCCCTGGATGAGGAGATGGACATGAGGGATGTGGTTGCAGATACAAGAAACAGTGGAACACCAGGCACCCCAATCGCCAACTTAATAAGAAGAGACATTAGGATGCCAGCACATACCCCAAGTAATAATCAGAAAAAAGCGAACATTCAGAAACCCGAGCAAGGGAATAACATCACAAATGCACCCTCTTACCAACCTCCGATGGGACAGTACCCCAGACCCTGGAGAGGAGGTTACAGAGGTAGGGGATATTACAACTATAACCAAAACTATGGCCCACCCATGTGGCAGGGGGAATGGCGGGATTGGAGGGAACCCTACAAACCATCCATGCCAGTATTCCAAACCAGCAGAGGGGGCTGGAGCAGGAGCCCCCAGGAGGCTGGAGGAAGTACAAACCAACGAGAAAAAGAGGCTGCAGAGGGGGAGGCAAAAAGAAAAAGAGAAAATTAGGGGAGGGAATTTTTAATTTAATGGACGTAGTATTTACCCAGGAAGAATTATTGGTACTAGATAGTGGAATCAAATATGCACCTAGCGCAACTTTCAACCAGTTCGAAGCATTTATTGACTTGCAGAAATTCATTAGAAAATAAAATTTAAAGAAGTATTTTTTAGAAAAGGGAGAACCCCAACACCAACAGAATGACACAGGATACAAACATAGCCAATTGAGGAACAGGTCCACATTCAACCCCAGATCTAATACTAATCAACACATAGAGGTGTTCAAAAGGATAGTAGAGAAGGAAATGAGAAGTATCAAACCGGAAAAGTGCAATAAAGATAGAATATGGCAAGGTCTGAAAAAACTGGAAAAAAGGAAAAATATAGTAATCAGACCAGCAGACAAGGGGGGAGGGGTAGTGGTCCTAACAAAACAGGATTACTACACAGAGTTGGAGAGATTAGTAAAAGACATCAGTACATACCAACCCCTAAAAAAGAATCCTAATAGAGAACTTAAAAAGAAGTTGAAAGAATATCTAAACAAGGGCATAGCAGATAAAATCATCAACAAAAAAGAAGGTAGATACTTGTTGACAGAGGCACCGAGAATACCAGTAATATACCAGGTCCCAAAAATTCACAAGAATAAAACCAAACCACCAGGGAGGCCCATAATCAGTGGCATTGAATCAGTATACTCCAGATTGGGGGAATACTTGGACGTATTCCTCCAACCAATAGCAGGAGAGGGTAAGGCGTTCCTCAAAGACAGTAAAGATGTAATCAACAATTTAAAAGATATGCAGGTGGATGACTCCACACTACTGGTAACACTGGATGTGGAGTCGTTGTACACTAACATAAAACAAACAGACGCCCTGGCAGCTGTAGCATGGGGAATGAAGAACTTATCAGATCTAAAATTGAAACAAAGAAGATTTATCCTGGAGGGACTAAGAATGGCTATGGGGAATAATTTTTTTCTGGCATGATCATAACTATTACAGACAAATTAAAGGGGTGGGGATGGGCAACAAGTATGCACCGAGTATATACATCTTCCTGAGTAAATGGGAGGAGGAAGAAATCTTCGGGAGATGCTGGCCACACTTGCTGCTATACAAACGCTACATCAATGACATTTTGATAGTGTGGAAGGGAAGTCAAGAACAGTTAGAACAGTTTATTCAATATATTGGCCGTAACCAGTATGATATTAAATTTACAGCTACAATAAACCAACAAAAAATACATTTTTTGGATTTGGAAATTTACAAAAACCAGAATAAACTTGGAACTATTACACATTTTAAAGAAACGGACCGTAATGGGTACATACCGATGGGGAGTTGTCACCACCCTCAGTGGAAAAAGGCCATTCCCAAGAGCCAGTTTATCAGGATAAGATGGAACTGTGACTTAATAGAAGATTATTTTCAACAGACTGACATCCTGATAGAGAGATTTATGGACAAGGGTTATAAAAGAAATGTACTGGAGGAAGCACGCCTGAAAGTAGCCAATATGGATAGGGAACTGATATTAAAAAATAAAACTAAAAATCATAGCCAGAGTAATAAAATACCATCTATAACAGGATTTAATGAACAATATAAAGCATTAGAGGACATCATAAAAAAAACATTGGCCTATAATTAGTAATGACCCACAACTAAGCAAGGTACTACCATCAAAACCAACATTCGTCTACAGAAGAGCAAGAAGGATCCGTGATAAGATAGTAAAAAATGTGCCAGACCCCCCTAAAACTATGTCAACATTTTTCAATCAGAAGGGTTTCTTCAGATGTGGAAAATGTAAGGCTTGCAGATCAACCAACAAAAAAGATAGAAAGATAATGACTTTTGTGTCGAACACCAATAAACAAACATATAAAATCGAGAAATTAATAACATGCTGTAGTACACATGTCACCTACGTACTGGAGTGCAGCTGTGGGCTGCAGTACGTAGGCAGAACAACTAGAGCCCTGTCAGTAAGAATAGGTGAACACGTTAGAAATATTAATAAAAGATTCAAACATCACAGTATATCTAAGCATTTTAGGGATATACAGGGAAGAAACCGCCAACATTTGAAGTTCTATGGAATAGAGACAATAGAGAAAAACTGGAGGAATACCAATATGAAAAGAGAGGTGTCAAGGAATGAAACCCATTGGATATTTAAAATGGACACGATGCGGCCACTGTGGTTGAATGTGGAACTCAACGTCAACTGCTATTTGGAAGATTATTAATACTAACTTTTATTTTTATTTATTTAATTTTCTTTGATTTTTGATTTTTTGATTTTATATTTTTATTTTTATTTTTTGTTTATTTTTATTTATTTTTATTTTTGTTTATTTTCATTTATTATTTTTCATTGTATTTTCAATTTTATCATTATTATTTTATTATTATATTTTTTATTATTATTATTTTTATTTTATTTTAATTTTATTTTCACTTTATATATTTTTTACTTTATTTTTTCTTTATTTTTTATATTATTTTTTAATATTCTCCATTATTTGCTTAATTTTTTATATTAAATTTTTTATATTTTTTTACATGAATATTGGTCTTGGGATACTATAAGGGTATATAAGGTTCAATAATTCTTTGAATAATTTAAATATGCATTTGAATTTTGTATAAAAACAAATAGGTATAGCCAATAGAGTTTTTTTGCTGTTCCATATTGTCTACAAGCCAGAATAGGTTTCGGAACAGGAATTGTGTAAGAAATTGTATAGTAAATTGTAAAAGCCTCTCCAGCAGATATAGATGGGTTATATCCAGGGACAAAAACATATTTAAGTATATAATTTAAGAATAATAATGTAAGGAAGAGTAGTTGTAGTAAGGGGAATGGGGTATGCACGCCCAGAAAATGGAAAGTGGGCAAAGGCCCTCAGTCAAAATGGTGATATAACAAAGGAAGTTATAGAATGAAAATTGGGCAAAGACCCTTAGTTAAGATGGCGGTAAACACATTTCCGGCTATACGGAATATAAATAGAACACGCACCAATCACACGGCAGCTTCCTGATGACGCATACTATGATGCAAAACGCGTAGAGGCTGCTGGGAGATTTTTGTACCAGGTGAGCGGAAACGTCCGTAGCTGGCGAAAATATGAACGGGAATGAGGGGTGGAGCGCAAGCTGAACGCGGAGGTTACACACATCGTATACAGGCGGACCACGCGATCGTATAACACCTGTCCTTAACAGCTCCTGGAATAGCTTAGTGCTGGCTCGAGGGCACTTTTAAATGTGAGTGTACACTTTTTGTATGATATATAATAAAAAGTTTTAAACGCATTGCGCAATGATCGTTGTCCATGTACTTTGCATGAGGAAAACCAAAGTTCAAGCATAGCCAGTGAGGAGCGATATTAAGGTGGAGTGGTTATCCCATTAATGAACCAAAGGCGCATCATTTAAGAAGTATCTGGTGAGTGGCCAATCTAAAAGGTGGTGGTGTGTCACTAAGTCACATATGAAAATAGAAGATACACAGGAGCACATTAAGAATTATAATCACAGCAATTAATAGAAGATTTTGTACCTTTTTGTACAAGGACTTTGTGATGTACATCGTACATGTCAGTTATTTTGATTTATGTTTTGGTTTATATTGGTGATTTGTATACATGGTATTGTAAATGGCATACTTTATGGGATATTGTTTCATGATATAAAAAACTTTCTTTTGACACAGTAATAGGAAAGTAATGCAAAATTGTGAGTGGTGTAGGCATATGAGTAGCGCATTCACACGCATTAATTATAACTCTTAGCCCATTCTAATGAATGGTTTTCTTGAGTGCAGCAACTCTGACAGGGTTTAACCACTTGCTTACAGGGCATTTAAACCCCCCTCCTATCCAGACCAATTTTCAGCTTTCAGCGCTGACGCACTTTGAATGACAACACTGTACCCAAATGAAATTTTTATCATTTTTTCACCACAAATAGAGCTTTCTTTTGGTGGTATTTGATCACCTCTGCGGTTTTTACTTTTTGTTAAAAAAATGTAAAAAACTGGCAGTGATGGTCACTGATAGGTGGCAGTGATGGTCACTGATGGTTGGCAGTGATGGGTACTGATGGGTGGCAGTGATGGGCACTGATGGGTGGCAGTGATGGGCAGCACTGGCAGGTGGCACTGATTGGCACTACAGGTGGGCATTGATAGGTGGCACTTGTGGGCATTGATAGGTGGCACTTGTGGGCACTGTTAGGTGGCACTTGTGGGCACTGTTAGGTGGCACTGTGGGCACTGTTAGGTAGCACTGTGGGCACTGTTAGGTGGCACTTATAGGTGGCACTGATGAAGCAGACGTGCCTCTTCCACTTGGGGACCGATGTCCCTGGCATCCGAGCCGGTGATCGGCTTTTTTTTCTACTCGCGCTGTCAGCGTGAGTAAAAAAAAAAACGATTACCGATCCTTTGTTTACATCATGTGATCAGCTGTCATTGGCTGACAGCTAAAATAAAAAAAGAAAAGTGTGTGAGTGTGGCGCTGTCCCAAAGTTGCAAAAGAAATGTCTGCATATATACAATTTTATCCAAAGTGTCACGTGTGTATTCCCTTAAGTGAAATATGTACAGTATGGCAGTTATTACCACTCCTGTGGGTTAAAGTGACTGGTGATTTAAACATAAGAAGCATAATGAGTGCAATAAATCGCATCCAAGGTGTCTAGTGCTATATTCCCTCAAAAGGAAAAAACAGTATTAACCACTGCTAAGAGCATGAAGTGGTCTATGTCTAAACACTAGAAAACACAAAGTTGCAATAAATACATCACACGTGACATGCAAAAAATTCTAAAGTGTCTAGTGCTAAATAAATAAATATTAAAATGTTGTTCTACGAACGTTGCAAATAACAAAGTGACAAGTGCCCTATGAAGAGGTCACTCTGAAAAGTGCTAAACACACGTGCCATGCAAATGGTTCTATGATAGTAAACAGTTCATATGGGTATGTGCCCGGTGCACTATAAGTGAAAAAAGGCGTCCTTTGTGGGATTCCTCAAAGCATACAACAGGTGTTAATCCAGTGCTGGTGTCTCGCGTTGTGATTGTGCAGAGACTCACCAGCTGTATATCCCCTGCAGGGGTAACGAGTAGTCACAGTATGTGCCACTGTGCAGCAGTACTTGGCAAGACCAGGACCAGGATGATATCATAAGGACATAAGAAGAAAGGATTCCATAGTGTGAAACAGTTTAAAACCACTATTTATTAGGTCAGATAAAAAGGGTACTCACATTGTAATGGAAAAAATGAGCGGTGTACAATGCTTACAAAGATGTTCCTAAGCGTCAGCTTTGCAGGGAGATGTCAGCAAGGCGTTCAGTCAAAGGCCACGCCCTGGACTCGGTGATCACAGCACGCCCGGCGCGTGCACCCTGCAGGGTGCGCGCAGGGAGCGTGCACAGGGGAGGCCGTCATATGACGGCCTCCTGGGAATGCAGGTCCGCGCTGTGGCCGTCATCCAGCCATAGCGCGGATAGCAGGTGGTTAAAGGGGTGAATAGTGTTTTTGCGCCAGTGACACATACACATTGATTTTCTACTTTTAGTTATAAAACATATCCAATAAAAAATAAAAAATCTAATTTATTCAGAAATTTTAGGCAAAATGGATTCTGCTACATGTCTGTTAATATACACTTGTTGGGATTTTTTTTTTTTTTTAACTGATTTGTGTGAAAGTCATATAGTCTACAAACTTTGGTATATATACTGGAGTTTACGCAGCTATAGACATTATGCTGTAATGACGGTGATCAGCAACTTATAGTGGGACAGTGATAGGATGGCGAACAATCTGGCACTAACAGACAATGGCTGGGAGGGTCACTAATTGGCATCACTAGTGATACTGTTACAGTGAGCAGTGATAACTCTGTACACTGACACTGTACTTATGACAATGGGGCAATCAAGGGGTTAACTGTGTGCCTAACAGTGTGTAATGTGTACTTATTTTACTTACTAATCTGGCATTTTTTCCTGCCCGCCTTTGGCCAATTATGGCTCTTGCTGCAGAGCACGCAGCAGAGCATGCAGTTCAGATGCATACTTTGGCGAATAATCATACATCAATGCACTCCGATCTCGCATTGCATTATGGGGCGTTCCGCAGTGCTTGAATTTGCTGTGTGTGCCCCATAATATTCGCTGTTTGGTGAACAGACGAACACCCGATGTTCGAGTCGAACTTACGTTCGACTTAAACATCAGGCTCATCCCTACTGAGCATGCGTCATCTTGCTCTTACATGTTTTTTTTTTTGTACGAAAACCATAGTAATTAAATGAAAATCGGACATTGAATTCATGTACGACAAAAAAATTATAGTCTGCACATCCAGCTTTTGTCGGACAAAAGACCGGAATTGACTGTCAAAGGCACCATACAAACAATCCGAAAACCGGTAGATCATTTGTCGGTCAAAATTTTTCTTCCGATTTTCGTTTCGTGTGTATGGGCCTTAACAACTTCAACTCTTCAGAGAAGGCTGTCCACAAGGTTTAAAAGTGTGTCTATGGGAATGTTTGACCATTCTTCCAGAAGCACATTTGTGAGATCAGGCACTGATGTAACAGCAATTTGCCCAGGGGACTTTGTGAGTGGTGCTTAGAAGTAGAGTAGTATGACAAATGTATATATAAAAAAATACAAAATATATTGAAAACTACATAAAAAACACATATAAACATTCAGATTGTGTGGAGATAAAAACACAGTTTCACCACAAGCAAGAGCTGTATTCTTCGCAGGGTAACGCCCACTTCATCAGTAGACAGCCCCAGTTGGTTTATGTGTGTATCTATGAAGAAACCATGTTATTATGCAGGTAAATTTAAAATGTAATCAGCAGTTAATGCTAAACAGATATCTATTAAATAGTTTAGGAAATACATTTCCATAGGTAAGCTCACTTAAAAGTTAGATAAGAAGAAGTCAAACCCACATTGTTTGGATTCTTTGGTTTGTTTTGGATAACACATTTATATCATTGAATGTTCTTTTTATTTTGCCAGCGTATACACACACACACACACATACAGTATACACACACACACAATATATATATTTAAATATTTTTTTTCACCGCTTTTCTGTTCAACTTTTTCTTTCTGAGGTTCTGCAGTGGGGGTTTTCACCACTTAGCCTTGCCTCCTGGTCACCCATTTACCCTCAGCTCCGGGGGGGGGGGATTCAGCTGTGGTTTTTGCAGCATGCATAATCTGGATGTCACTTTGTTCAATTTCCACCATGTGGGTTTGACTTCACCCCATCTAACTTTTAAGTGAGCTTACCCATGGAAATGTATTATTACCCTATTTAATTGATATCTGTTTATTAACTGCTGATTAATTTTTCAATTTACCTGCATACTGACATGGTTTCTTCATAAATGCACACATAAACCAACTGGGGCTGTCTCCTGATCAAGTGGGCGTTGCCCCGCAAAATGCATAGAGATTACAGCTCCTGCTTATGAAATCCGCAAATAGTTCTCAGTGTATCTGATCCCTGTCCCCTCCCCTCACTTGCTCTCTGGGTAATACAAGCAGCCACACTGCGGAGAGCTGTACTCTGCATGTGCTGGAGCCTGCTCTTCACGATTCCTTCTCTGTCGGAGCGGCTATGTGAAAGGGGGCGAGGGTAGCAGAGTGGCTCTCTGTTGTCCAGCTCGGCCCGCGCCCCTTTTCGGCAGCGCTGTGCAGAGTGGGGGGAAATCGCTTGTGCAGAACATTTGGCTGTAATGAGGCTGGAGGTGTAGTGCAGAGCAGAGGTGCCAGCTGGGAGGATTTGTGAAAAGAGGTGACATTTGTGTAGGGAGGGGGGCAGGTTGTGTAGGATGTGGATAGGGGGAAAAGTTGAGTTCACAGGGCATGCAGAGGTGAGCTGTGGATGCAGGGTGAAAAGGTGATCTGTGGATGCAGGGTACAGGGGTGAGCCATGGACGCAGGGTGCAGAGGTGAGCTGTGGACGCAGAGTACAAAGTCCCTTGGGCAAATTGCTGTGCTTGTTGCTCCTGAATAGTTGGGACTGAGTGCTGCTTAGGTCTAAGCATGGAGGGGACCTCTATTTTTTGTTGTTATAGCTGCAAAGGGTGGGCCAACTCAATATTGAAACCTACTGACTAAGACTGGTATGCCATTAAAATTCATGTGCATGTAAAGGCAGGCATCCCAATACTTTTACCAACAAGTGTCTGGGGAATGCCCAGGAAAAAGCCAAATTCTACTAACCACCAGCTTGCAGACAACCAAATTGACCTATCTAACAGTAAGCGTTAAAGAAGGGGTATCGCACCTTCATAAACTTGTCCGTTTCTTTCAATGACAAATTCTCTGTGTGCTGAGATGATGTTCTCCGCTGATCATCTCAGTTTATATAAACCGCTAATGATCTGAGATGAGCTGCGATCATCAGGATCGCAGCTCATCTCAGTTTCATAAACGGTCACCTACAGTATGTGAATACAGATTCATTTCACTTAATTAAATTATAAAATATATATACTATGTGTGTATATATATATATATATATATATATATATATATATATATATATATATATATATATATATATATATATAGTATATATATTTTATAATTTAATTAAGTGAAATGAACCTGTATTCACATACTGTAGGTTACCGTTGAAACTGAGATATAAATATATATCTATATCTATAGATAGATAGATAGAGATTTCTGTATATATATATATATATATATATATATATATATATATATATATATATATATATATATCTATATCTTTATATAGATATATATATACATAGATATCTATATAGATATCTATATCACACACAGTGGGGACGGAAAGTATTCAGACCCCCTTAAATTTTTCACTCTTTGTCATATTGCAGCCATTTGCTAAAATAATTTAAGTTCATTTTCATTAATGTACACACAGCACCCCATATTGACAGAAAAACACAGAATTGTTGACGTTTTTGCAGATTTATTGAAAAAGAAAAACTGAAATATCACATGGTCTTAAGTACCCTTTGCTGTGACACTCATGTATTTAACTCACATGCTGTCCATTTCTTCTGATCATCCTTGAGACCCTTTGCTCAGTATTTAATAGAAGCACCCTTTTGATCTAATACAGCCATGAGTCTTTTTGGGAAAGATGCAACAAGTTTTTCACACCTAGATTTGGGGATCCTCTGCCATTCCTCCTTGCAGATCCCCTCCAGTTCTGTCAGGTTGGATGGTAAACGTTGGTGGACAGCTATTTGTAGGTCTCTCCAGAGATGCTCAATTGGGTTTAAGCCAGGGCTCTGGCTGGGCCATTCAAGAACAGTCACGGAGTTGTTGTGAAGCCACTCCTTCATTATTTTAGCTGTGTGCTTAGGGTCATTGTCTTGTTGGAAGGTAAACCTTCGGCCCAGTCTGAGGTCCTGAGCACTCTGGAGAAGGTTTTCATCCAGGATATCCCTGTACTTGGCCGCATTCATCTTTCTCTCGATTGCAACTAGTCATCCTGTCCCTGCAGCTGATAAACACCCCCACAGCATGATGCTGCTACCACCATGTTTCACTGTTGGGAATGTATTGGACAGGTGATGAGCAGTGCCTGGTTTTCTCCACACATACTGCTTAGAATTAAGGCCAAAAAGTTCTATCTTGGTCTCATCAGACCAAAGAATCTTATTTCTCACTATCTTGGAGTCCTTCAGGTGTTTTTTAGCAAACCCCATGCGGGCTTTCATGTGTCTTGCACTGAGGAGAGGCTTCTGTCTGGCCACTCTGCCATAAAGCCCCGACTGGTGGAGGGCTATAATGATGGTTGACTTTCTACAACTTTCTCCCATCTCCCGACTGCATCTCTGGAGCTCAGCCACAGTGATCTTTGGGTTCTTCTTTACCTCTCTCACCAAGGCTCTTCTCCCCGATAGCTCAGTTTGGCCGGACCGCCAGCTCTAGGAAGGGTTCTGGTCATCCCAAACGTCTTCCATTTAAGGATTATGGAGGCCACTGTGCTCTTAGGAACCTTAAGTGCAGCAGAAATTTTTTGTAACCTTGGCCAGTCATGATTCTCATTTGCTCTGACATGCACTGTGAGCTGTAAGGTCTTATATAGACAGGTGTGTGGCTTTCCTAATCAAGTCCAATCAGTATAATCAAACACAGCTGGACTCAGATGAAGGTGTAGAACCATCTCAAGGATGATCAGAAGAAATGGACAGCACCTGAGTTAAATATATGAGTGTCACAGCAAAGGGTCTGAATACTTAGGACCATTTGATATTTCAGTTTTTCTTTTTTAATAAATCTGAATGTCAACAATTCTGTGTCTTTCTGTCAATATGGGGTGCTGTGTGTACATTAATGAGGGAAAAAAAAATGAACTTCAGTTTTATTGAATTATTTCAAAACAAATTGCTGTAATAAACTGCCTCAAGACTTGAGCACAGCAGGAAAATGGAAAACCTCCTGTTTTTTATCTAGACTCTAAATCTCTCATATTAATGATGGAATTTTTGTAATGTGTTCAAACCCTCACACTATAAATGAGGTAGTAGCTTTATTGTACCATATTAGGTATTATTATTTGAGCTGATCTAATTTTAAAGTCCATTGGTTTTCTTGACCTTGACTGTGTCCAAATCATTTATCTAGAAAATTGTATTACATTAAAGAAACAAAATAAGTTATAGGTTTGTTCCCTGACATCAAACTCTTGATTTTAGAGTGGAATAAGGCCAATTGTGATTTTGTATTTAGTTACCTGGCTGCTATGCTGACCCACTGACTTCAGTACTTTATAAGTCAGTAACCTGGAACAAGTATGTAGATGCAGAGTCTGGAATTCTTATCTGCATACTTGTTCTGGGTCAGCGATTCAGAAGGTTATTATGGAGAGGTCAGCAATGGCAGTCTCCATCTTTCACTCATAATGGGTTTCCTTTAAATATGCTGTAACCTATAACTTGTAAGAAATTTCCTAATTGTGTTAATAGCTGTAAGAAATATGTTCCTTACCTCATTGGTCTGCTGAGTATGTGTTTGAAATTATGGGCCATTTTAAGGGGTTCTTTATTTTAAGGTGGTCCTTCTAAACACAATATCTTAAAGCTGGCCATACACGGTGTAAATCACAGTGGGGAGATTTGGCAATAATCCCTCCTTCTGCTGTAAAAGTTATATGTAGTTTCAATTTAGACATGAGGTCTCGGCCCATTAGGCATAGGGGACATTGTGGTAAAATTGCAAACTTAGATTTGGTTAATACTCTGTTCTCCAAGTCACAGACCTCTAGGAGAGGTGTAATTTTGTGTACCACATCAGTTCCATTGATCCCTATAGAGCAACCCTCCGTACAATCTTCACATAAAAATTTTTCATCGTTTAAGCAACTGCTACTAGCGCCTGTGTCTAATAGCATACTGACCACTTGACCCTTGATCTTGAGGGTGACTTGTGGTAAGATTTTCCAATGATCTGAAAACATGTGAAGTACTAGGGCTGGAACCTGCTCTGGGCATCCCTATTGTCTAAATGGGTTATTGTTTTGATTCTTTGAATGTCCAGAATTACCTGGCCAATTCATTTGCACTCTCTGTTGCTACCTCTGCTGCCGTAGCCAGACTTTCCTTAATCCAGCAGGAACTCCAGGATAAAGTGGATGATCTCAAAAATCACTCCAGATGGAAAAATTTACGTATTATAGGTCTCCCTGAATCCTATCCTGCCTCCTCGCTCACCGCCATATGCTCCACCATCATCCCGGAGCAGTTGGGGCTCCGCACCCCTTGTACGGTGGAACGGGCACACCGTGACGGTCAACCAGCGAAGTCCCGCTCCAAGCCCCGCCCTGTGATCGTCAGGTACTTAAATTATGCTGATAAGCAAGCCATACTCCAAAACTTCCGCCGTCAACACAACCTTGGACGATCATCTGTGGACGATCACTCATTACTGCTGTTTGCTGACTACTCAGTCGAAGTTATGCGAGGACGTAAGGCTTTCTCAGAGATCTGTTCATCCCTCTTTAACAACCATATCAAATTTACTATGGTGTACCCTGCAATTCTGCATATCCAGCCTGCTTCCGGCGAACGTGTCTGCTTTACCTCCCCATCTGAAGTGGAGCACTACCTTAATACGACACAACCTTCCGACATGGAGCAGGAGGACCCCTCTGCCTCTGGCCAGTCATCTCTACACAGGAAATCTCCTCTGTCCTCCAGGAGCCAGCAAAGTCCTCAAAAGCCTCCCCACAAAAGGATGTGCGTCGCCCCCTCCTGGGGTCGCTCAACACACTGCTGACTACACATTCATTCTAATATGCACGGCTCCTTTCTCTTCTAATTGACACCAAGGAACTCAATCTCCATGGACCCAGCAGTCACAGCCCGCCATCTCTGACATTGTCCGGCAGGCCCTTAATGTTAATGTTATTTATGTTGTTTGTTGTGCCTGGTTACTCTTAACTTACTATATGTGGGTCACCCCTGACTGATTCCAGGTCCCTCTCTCTTACTCCCCCCCTTCTCCTTTCTTTTTTTTATTATTATTTTTTTTCTCTCCCTCCCTCCTCTCCCCTATCCATTTCCCCCTCCCCCCTTCCCTAACCCTCTTCTGCCCTTCCCCCCCCATCCCCCTGGACCCCTCTCCTCGAGGCTGTCCCATGCCAATATGAGTGGAGGAGACGCTCCTGGGCTGATCTAAGTGGTGGCTCCATGGGGAAAAAAGTGAAGTTCGTGGAAAGTTTTAGGAGGCCTATCCTCTTGTTGTTTACTGTTCTTTGTATCTGGTCACCCATTCTGTTATCCCTCAACTTCCCTCTAGGACTCTGCCGATGCCCCAAAGGTCCCGGATCCGACGGGGCGATGACTGCGGTGGCGTTACCCCTGTTTAGGCCATCACATATATACCTACTACTGCCTCAGCCATGGCTCCTTCGGATGATGGGAATCACCTAAAGGTAATTTCCTGGAATGTCAAGGGGTTGAGCTACCCTCATAAGCGTATGCAAATTTTAGGATACCTCAAGCACCTGCGAGCAGATGTTGCTCTTTTACAGGAGACCCATCCGGCCGCAGCCGACCTCTTTCGCATATGCAGGCTTTGGGTAGGTGAGGTATGTGGCTCGCCAGCTGTGGGTCGTAAAGCTGGGGTAGTAATTTTGCTCCACAAAAACCTCCACCACACCATTCGCTCAGTTGAGATGGACTCGGAGGGCCGTAGAGTTAGGCTCGATTCACACCTATGCATGTTGCTTTTGAGCGTTTTTGGAGGTTTTTTTTTCATGCTTGCCACGTTTTTGAGCAGTGTTTTTGCGGCGTTTTTGCGGCGTTTTTGCCGCGATTTGCGTTTTGCGTTTTTTTTTTTTTTACAGTCTTAAAAGAAATTTAAAAAAATAAAAAAAAACGCATCAAAAACGCACCAAAAACGCATCAAAAACGCTGCAAAAACGGTGCACTTGCGTTTTTGATGCTTGTCCATTGAATTCTATTACATGCAAAACGCTGCATTTTGCATGAAAAAAAGTCCCTGACCCTTTCCAAAAATGCAGAGAAACAAAAAAGCATTGATGTGAACATGTTCCATAGGAACCCATGTTAAAAAATTCCCGTGCATTTCTGCAAAATGCAAAATGCATCAAAAAACGCGCTAGTGTGAATGGAGCCTTACTCTTCACCTGATGGTTGCCACACGTGACATCGCTATCTCTAATATATATGCCCCTAATTCCCCTGGACAACCCTTCTTCCATGATTTCGCCACTTGGGTCCTACAAATCCCTGAACACTATCATCTTATTGGGGGGGGACTTCAATACTGTCATGCGCACGGCCGTATTCCAGGCCCCGCAACTCGAGGACATACGGGCGACACTCCCACCATCTTAGAGCAAACGGCCTCCTCGCTCCACCTCACAGACACCTGGCATGTCTCACATCCTACTGAGAGGGAATTCACCTTCATCTCCCCTCCCCATGACTTGTTTTCCTGCATAGACTACATTTTTTGCTCGCCAGGTATTCTCCCCTTCGTCTCCTCGTCCATCATTGAAGATATGGTCATCTCTGACCACTCCCCTATTAGTGTTCAAGTATCTGGGCTTGTAACTCCCCACAACGCAGGCACCTGGCGCTTCCCATCTTATTTGGCTAACAATGATGATTTTCTACTTGCTCTCCGCACTGCCTGGGCTGAATTTGTAGAAACTAACAGAGCCCATCTTCCTACTCCAAATCTGTTCTGGGAGACAGGAAAAGCTTTTCTCAGGGGGCGCATTATTTCATATACAGCTCAATTTAAGAAGCAAACTCGTCTCCGGTATCTGGAGGCCAACGATTCCTTACGCCAGGCACACTCTGCCTTAATGCTAAACTACACTACAGCCAACTCACTTGCATGGCAAGCAGCCAAGCGTGCCTTTGACCACTGGTCTGCGCAACAGAAAACTATTAGGCAATCCTACTCTGCTCTCCAATTCCATAGATATGGAAATAAAGCAGGCAAGCTCTTAGCGAAGCTGTGCTCAGGACGTCGCCGGCCGACACATATTGGAGCCCTACGCTCCCCTAACGGAGACATCACTAATGCGCCAGCTGAGATCAGCGCCATCCTAACCCAATATTATACCAATTTATACTCAATAGACCCCCATTGACGCAGTGGCAGCAAACAAATTGCTTACGTCAATTAAACTACCTACTTTGTCCCCTGACCATTTGGACATTCTAAACGCCCCTATCTCCCAGGAAGACATTTGCTTTACCATTAAAGCCCTGTCTAGTGGAAAAGCCCCTGGCCCTGACGGCTTTTCGGTGGAATTTTTTTAAATGACAGCCGATTTAATCCCTGAGACCCTATCCCAGGTCTATACAGCAGTGTGGGCTGATGGCCCATACCTTCCCTTGGGCGCGCAAGCACACATCAAACTCATTGTGAAAAAGTGAAAGGACCCCCTCTTACCGGGCTCGTATAGGCCTATATCCTTAATCAATGTTGATGCAAAAATTCTCTCCAAAATCGTCGCATCCCGACTAGCGTGCATTCTCCCAACACTCCTCCACCCGGCACAATCAGGATTTGTCCCGGGACGATCTGCCACCCTTAACATCCGAAAGGTCCTCTTAGCTCTTGAATTCGCTAAGAGGCACTCAGACCTTGACATAGCCATTATATCGCTAGATGCCGAGAAGGCTTTCGATAACATCAGCTTCTCCTTGCTCTTCATGGTCATGAGAGCAATTGGCTTCACTGGCCCCCTATTGCAATTTGTCCAAAAAATGTATTCCTCACCGTTGGCCCGCCTTGTTACCCCTAATTTCATCTCTCCCCACATTCCGCTCACCAAAGGCACACGACAAGGCTGTCCCCTATCCCCTCTTCTTTTCAACATAGCTATTGAACCACTCTCCAGACTTTTAAACTCATCCTCATGGGTTAGTGGTGTCACGGTGGGCAGCCAAGTTTTACGTTCCGCTCTATTCGCTGATGACATCCTCCTATTCTCAACCAATCCTCCCGTGGAAATCTCGCTCCTCCGAGACCTATTTGTGATTTTCCGGACCTGCTCAGGGCTACGGATTAATTTTGACAAGAGCGAAATCTTACCTCTCAACCCACAGCTGGCTCGAGCTTGGATGGGTTCATCCCCATTCATAGTAGCAAAACATCATATCACCTACCTGGGCATCCTCATTGGCAGGGAACCCTCCTCCCTATATAACCTGAACTACCCCCCTTTAATAGCCAAGATTGTACAGGAGTTGGAAGCTTGGGCGGCCCTACCCCTTTCACTTTTCGGGAGATGCCACCTCTTCAAGATGGTCTCGTTCGCAAGACTATTGTATCCATTACAGACCCTACCTTTGCTAATGAAGCATACTGAGGTTCAAAAGATACACACTGCGCTACTCGCATTCATCTGGCAGTGCAGAAAACCTTGCATTGCACTTCAAAAATTTTGTCTCCCGAAGTGTGAGGGTGGGGCAGGCCTGCCCAATATCAGATTCTACAATCTTTCATGCCTACTGAGACAAGGTATTGACTGGTTATCAAAAAAATCTTGTTATTCCAACTTCATGCTGGAGGGTGCCCTCGTGTTTCCGTTTAACCTCCAGGCGGTCCTGCATTCTAGGCTGCGTGCCCTTCCTCAGCCTTTGAGATCTAACCTCCTGATTAGAGACACTGTAATTGCCTGGAGAGAAATACGAAAAATCCTGGGTCTACCCTCTATCATCTCAAAACACCTTCCTATAATTGGTAACCAAATGTTCCCCCCCTCTATGGATCATAAGGGTTTTACCCAATGGTCATCTTCAGGCATAACAACTATTTCCGAAGTCATTGATCCTGTCCAAGGTACCTTCAGACCCTTTTCGGAACTCACCAAACAATTCTCCCTCAAGCCATCACAGGAGTTTCACTACCACCAGCTAACCAGCTACCTCAGATCCTGCTGTAGCACTCGTCAAAACCCTTGCCAACACTCCTTCATTGATGCCCTGATAGATCGGGATCAATACTCCATTTCAGACATATACTCCAACCTCATCACCCATCAGGCTACAAAATACCACATTGTACTTTTCAAACCTTGGATCTCTATTCTGGATGACCAAGAGGCTCCAGAGAAGATTCTCCCAGGATATCAAAGGGTACGCTCTCTAGTAATGTGTGAATCATGGCGAGAAACCCAGTTTAAAATTGCCCATCGAGCATATTTCCCGTTTCGTCACAGCTAAACTGGCTCAACTGACTCCGCATGCCCTTGGTGCTCCCAAGACCATCCTTGTTCCACAGATTATGGACTTGTCCTGCAATCTCCACCTTCTGGGACCAGGTAATGGACTATATTGCCAGATCCCAACATATACGTCTACCCAAGGACCCACTATTATGTCTCTTCAGTTGCGACACTCCGAAAGCCTCTTCACCAATGCCTACCCATACTTCTCTTCCTCAATGGGTCCATATCTGCTTACTGGCAGCCCGCAGGGCAATAATGTTTGCTTGGATCAACCCTTCTCTGCCTCAAATTGCCTTGGTCAAACAAGCACTCTTAAAGCTATTCCACATTGAAAAATTGGATATCATCACTCAACACTCCATATGCCTGAAACGCTTTATTGCAAGATGGCGTCGCTTCATGGAACATTCCTTTTCTCCAGAAGAAATTTCTTCCCTTATGGCCCCCTTCCATTACACGGATTGGTACCTGCGAGCAGATCTTGCTAACACACTAGGCAAACTCCAGATCCAGCCCGCCCCCAATATCCTAACCCCATATAGCCTCCCCCCCCCTGGACATTCCACCTAATCTGTTTAATCTATCTACTTAGGTTTTTCTTGATTTGACATGATACATCTTACATCTTTGTAATGGTAGTGATCTCTTTACCCACTCTACGAGTAAATGTTAACATGCTTCCACTCCTTAGGCAGTGCCTTCAGATAACTTAATTTGTTAGACCAGATACCTCTTTATCAGATTCATCCTTATTTTTTACAGGCCTCAAATCTCGCAACTTCATTCTGCTCATTATTCTACATTAATTGTACTACTGTTTTCTGGCTCATTACTCTCTCATTTACGTACTGTATACTTTTGTTTGTAAAAGCTCAATAAACATATTTATAAAAAAAAAAAAAAAAAAAAACATTTTAAATCAATATCGATGTTTAATCCCAAAGGCTGGAGAGATTGAAGTCTATATATCCACTGCGTTTCCATCTGTGACACTTTTTTGGTCATGTCAGTTCCTCTCCAATGCTGGTGAACCCTATCAATGCCCCAGAGTAAGGAGGGGTCCTTGTCCATCAACCTGAAGTGGTTCGATACACTGTGGTGTTTGAACCCATTTTTTATATTATCTATATGTTCTCCCACTCTTTTGGCCATGGTTCTAGTGGTCCTGCCAACATATTGGAAATTGCATGGACACATGAGCAGGTAAGTAACATATCTAGTGTCACAGGTGATGAACTGCCTAATGTCATATTCCCCACCTGTAACCACTGATGGAAAGCTAGTTGCTCTCCTAGTTTTGTCCCTAGTAATACTGCATGCTTTGCATCTCTTACATTTATAGAACCCAGTGCGATCCAAAAAAGTGGGGGATTTCTTAGGGGGCCGGATGACATTTTTGGCCAACATATTGCGTAACCCTGGGTCTCTTCTATAAATAAACTTAGGTTTGTTAGGAAGGATCTTTCTAAGGGTTTGGTCTTTTTGTAATATAGGCCAGTAGGTTTTAATTATCCTTTCCACCTCTTTATATTGGAGATTAAAACCTGAAACAAATGCCAGGTTGAATTGGTCTCCTGCTGAGTCCCTGGCTTTAGCTCTCAAAAGGGTAAGGCGATCAATTTGCCTAACTTGTTCTCTCATAATCTCCAATTTTCTTTTATTGTACCCTTTTTCTATGAATCTATCAATGAGCATATTGGTTTGGGCCATGAAATCTTCCTCGCCGCACAGTTCCTTCTGATTCTCAGGAATTGACCCTTTGGGATTGCTCTCAACCAGTTGGGGTGATGGCAACTATGAGTTGAAATATACCCATTCCGATCAGTTTCTTTAAAATGGGTCCGGGTCCCCAAACCAGAACCCATCTTAAAGATCTCAGAGTTCCAAAAACTGGATGCACGATTGATGCCAGGTACTGGTGAACTTTATTTGGTATTTATTGTTATTCATATAGACTAGAAAACCATCCAGCTTCTCCTTTGGACCCTCCCACACAATGAAAATATCATCTATGTACCTTTGCTACATTTGAATTTGGGGCCACTGGTCAGAAAAAATACATTCCTCCTCCCACTTGTTTAAGAAAATATTAGCAATACTGGGTGCATATTTAGCCGCCATAACCACCCCTTTTATTTGGTTAAAAAAATCCCCTGCATGCCTGAAGAAATTATTAGTCATTGCCATTTCTAAGGCTTCCACAAGAAATTTTCTTTGGGGGGTTTTGAGGTCACAATATTTTTTCAACGCCCATGAAGCGGCATCTAGGGCATCCTGCTGTACAATGTTGGTATATAGGGATTCAACATCCACTGTGACCAACAACGTATGTTCTCCTATCACCATTTCCCTAATCCTATTAATGAGGTCCTTACTATCTTTTAGGTATGCTTTGCCCTTAGTGGCTATAGGCTGCAAAAAGATATCAATATATTCTCCCAACCGAGAGTAAAGGGAGTCTATCCCACTTACAATAGGTCTGCCTGGTGGACTGGACCTATTCTTGTGTATTTTGGGAATTTGATAGATAACCAGGATTTTTGGGACCCTAGGTAATAGATACTTTGCTTCTTTTTTATTTAATATGCCTTTGGAGGACCCTTTATCTAACAGGTTGGATAAGAGAGCTTTTAGTTTGGCCGTTGGGTCACCCCAAAGTTTTTTATAGGTGGCTGTATCCTGAACTATTTGTTGCAGTTCTGCCATATAATCCTCCTTTTTTAGGATGACCAGACCTCCCCCTTATCTGCTGGCCTAATGACTATATTCCTATTCTGTTCTAATTTTGAGATGGCTTCCCTAGTCTGTTTGATATTTCTTTTTTTGGTGAAAGGGATATTCCTTATATCCTCTTGTACCATATGCTTAAAGACTTCTATAAACCTATGGGATATATTTCTGGGATTAAAAGCGGACTTATTCTGTAATCCTGTGTGGGTATAACACTGCGGAACCATTGTATTGTCGGCACTAGGATGTTCCTCAAAAAATTTTTTGACATTCAATTTCCTGGCAAACTTTTCCAGGTCAATGTATGCTTCAAACTTGTCCAAAAATTTTGCTGGAGCAAATTTTAAACCCTCACTGAGAATGAGAAGCTGAATGAGAATGAGAAGTGAATGAAATATCAGTGAGGTTAAAGATGCCTGTAGTTAGACTTCTCTTTTTCTTTTCTTTTCTGCCCCCTCTGCATCCTCGCCTCCGTGTTTGGCCGGACGGGAATGCTTGGGAATGGGTGGGGGTACTGACTCCCCCTCTGTGGGTGGGGATGGTGGTTTCCTCTTTGGGGGTGGCCTAGCACAATTTTGAATGGTTCTCTCCACTCCCTCCATTCCCCCCCTTGAGTGTGGTGTGTATTATAAGGTGGCCTCCCTCTACCTCTGCCGTGCCCCCTTAAATTTCCCCTTTAATTACCTAGATGTGGTCTAGACCTGGACACATAGGTTTCATAAAAAGGTGTCCTTGGGGTCTGTGGGGACTGATCCCTTAGGGGTGCGTAATAATTGTGGGTGGGAACTCTATATTGGGGAGTAAGAGGCTAATCATTACCCCAAAATTCAGGTTCCGCCTCTCCTTCCCCACCATATGGTACTTGTGGATGATGTACCTTCATAGATTTTTTATTCCCTTTCTTTCCCTGTGTTTTACCTAGATGGGGGACAGTACCAGAGGTAGATGGTAGTGGGAGAGTTCCATCGTCCCCCTCGGGCAGTTGTACGATGGAATCCTGCCATTTATAAATTTTGTTATCTTTATAATCCTTCTTATCTCGTTGATATTTTTTTTTTTTTTTTGTTCTTAGTCTCATTATCTTGTTTGTTAAGATAATGCTAAAGTTTTTCAGTTTTAGCTAGATACTCTGGAGTATCAGAGAAAGGTGCCACTTTAGTTTTAAGTGTGTCCAGCTGGGATTTCAAAAGACGCAATTTATATTTCCTTCTACCAATTATGATTCCCATTAATTTCTTTTCACACTGATTAAAAAACTCACTTCATTCTTTGACTAGATGTTCATCCTCCAAAGCATCATTGGGACCAAGGTCCCACCTGAGACTTTTTGGAGTGATATCTTCTTTAAGGTATTGCTTTAGTGTGGTGATATCCCACCAAGTTTCGATTTGTTTCTCCATAACCTTGAATAATTGTTTAAATCCAGAATTAAGGTCTAAACTTTGTGCCGTGGTCTCTTTGAAACACTCATGCAAATTAATATCTCTATTAGTAATGAAATTAAAAACTTCCATGATAAATCCAAAGTGACCACCAGTGAAAGAAAGACAGGCTGCCCAATGGTGACTCTCTATACAAAAATAGAAAAGTGACGTTCCCAAAGTGTTTCTTGACCATCCTGTAAAAAGGGGTCAAACAGCTCTGGTGAGTGGCCATCTTCATATTGAGCACTCGTGGTGGAAGATCTAGAAGTTTTATCTCAGAGCATTCCGTTTTGGTGTTGGGATTTATTCACTTATGGACTTTATGCTTGCTTATTTTCTCATTTACGTGCACATTTGAGTTTGATGCAGTGTTTTCTTTGTGATAGCTTTTTTATATGAACATGTATAGCGCCTTATTCTTTATTTTGTAATTTCGCACAGATCCATAATATATAGATGGAAGTTCCCCTTCGGCGTTTCAGCCTCTCACCAAGGTCGCACAGCGACCCTCAGGGTTCCGGAAGATCTGGATCATTTTTGTTCCCAACTGGATATCCCACTAGTGGCTTTACCAGATTGGTACAGAGAATTCCGCCCTTCCTCTCTCAAATGAGCCACCTCCATGGATGGTGTTACAGAAGCAGGCAACTTCAGTATCGGTCGACGCCACCCTCATCCACTACCTCCTCGCTCCCCACTGAGAGACCAGAGTGAGCCTCAGAATGGTAGTTCAACAGCATCTCCAGGGCACCGCAGGCCCCGCGTAGCCTAAACAGGTAACGGGACCTCCCTCTATTCACATATATGGCACAGGGACTCAGTATTCATGCTATATATCCCATCCCAGTATTGCTGCCACTTATTTTACTCCACTTCTCCAATACCTGTCGGAAGCCACCCTTACTACTGCCACTTACACTGATAGGGTCCTAAGTACCAGATCATCCCCATGGTAACCCAGGCTGGCAACAGTATTGATCCGTTTCCCAACCAACCAATATGCCTCATACGTTCAGGGTAATTAAGCAACATCAGAATCCAAGAACTCCTGAACTACCCCCCTCACTATGGATGAAGCACTACTCCCACAGAGATAACTATCTTTCTCTTTCTCCTCTTCCACAAATATCTCACTCGGCCGGAGCATACTTGCAAGATGACACACTGCTGGGCCTTTCTGAAAGCCCAGGACATACTCCTTAAATCTATTCATCAGATAAAAACCACGACGGGAAACAGGATAGTTGGTGGATTACAACTACCTCATACATGCTGGACAAGGACTTGCACCCCGCAATGGAACTACTGGACATCCAAAGATTGCTCTAATCACGAAATGGACTATTGCCCTCAGCTGTTACACAAGACAACCCATTCAAGACATCAAAAGATCCGCTCCAAACCCGATCCGGACCCTTCATTTGGTCTAAGTACCATAAGTTAATTGTGCCCATCTCCACCCCTAACTAAAATCTATGCCTAGTGATTTAACTGATCTTACTTTCCTATAAGCCCTTCCCCTCCCTACTCCTCCCCCCCCTTTACCCTTCTCTGATCCTTCTAAACAATATCATACCTACCCCAACCCTCCCCATCCCCCTCCCGCCTCTGTCCTCCATCCATCTCCTTTCTTCTCCTTAACCACTAAACATAGAAATGCCGCCTGAGTCGTGAGGGAGATA
The DNA here is from genome assembly GCF_042186555.1 of Aquarana catesbeiana. Lineage (NCBI taxonomy): Eukaryota > Metazoa > Chordata > Amphibia > Anura > Ranidae > Aquarana > Aquarana catesbeiana. Next base: position 146,255,203 of record NC_133332.1, on the reverse strand, counting down.
TGCTCAGGTAAGAAGTCCATGTCTCCCCCACCATTACTAGAAGTACCTCATATGGTGGAACAAATCCAAACTCTTAGCTGCTGCAAATCATACATCGCCCCACTAAAACATGGGGAGACACACATACTTAATGCCATCTCCAGGACCAAAGCTGAACATGTCTCCCTCAGACTAAGACATAAGGGCCCGACAACAACTCACCACTATACCCACAGGTATTCCTCCCCCAACGTAAACAATATCGACACCCTCTGAAAACTGCAGTAATAGTTATAAGTTCTATCTTTGACTTATGGACTTTTCTCACACCCTGTGCCATAAAGTTAAGGCTTCTATAGGAGTAACTTTCTAGTTGATTACTTTCTCAGCCATATTGTTCCATGTTTCATGTTTTATATTTCATGTTTACGTTTTCATGTCATTGTTATTGTTATGCTGTTGGCTTACAAATCCAATGCCCTGAACTTAAATGCACATTTAATGACCACTCACCAAACCACCCCATGATTACACCCTATCTCAGACTAGAGATGCCTCCCGTACACCTCTATAAATGTATTGCCTACCATCCTACACACAGTGCCAAAGCCATTTGCCTGATTCTCTCAACTAAGGAAGCTAGGCACTCATCTCCATAGCCTCACTTAAATTCTGCACCATCTCAAGAATTCAAAGAGACTCTCACCTCTTTCAGATAGACCATAAAAAAACTATCCATCACTTCCCTACACAATCCGAATGACCTCACAGGGACGCGGTACTCTCTCCCTTGGACGAACGACACCTACTACCCCCACCAACAGCGAGCTCTGGTAGCTTTCGCTGACCTAATCCGGTTCCCCACGCTACACTGAAAGGAATTGCTGGACATTCCCCATAACCGGTACTATTCCCAGTTCATTCTTCTGGGAGTTCCCACACCTCTCATATCTGTACCTTGCTCTTTCCCACTCCCTTTCTAATCCCGGCCCCCGTCCATCCCTTTCCCTTCTTCCCCTCGGTGCCAGGTCCCACCCCTCTTTCCTTGTCTCTGGCTTCCCTTCCAATACACGACTTTGTGAGGTGCCAACCCAAGCAAACAATCGAAATGGCTCAACTTATAACAAAATCCTCAATTACTTCGCTGAAAGTAATCTCCCTCAATACCAGGGGTTTGAACACCCCAGGAAAGAGGTCACAACTTTTAGCTAATATGCGAAGCACAAAAGCAGATGTGATTTTCCTCCAGGAAACCCATTTCTGTTCCAAAAATATACCAAAACTCAATAATCGCTCTTTCCCCCACGGCTACCATGCAACTTCCCCTATTTCAAAATCTAAAGGAGTTTCCATCCTCCTCTCCAAAAATACTCCCTTACAAATCTTAGACACTTACCTTGATGAACAAGGGAGATTAATTTTTCTCAAAGGTACCTTCAAGAACAGACCGATCACATTAGCTAACGTCTATTGTCCCAATACAGGCCGAGTCCCCTTTCTCTGAACAGTTACAAAACAATTGTCCTCCTTCCAAGAAGGTATATTAATCCTTGGGGGTGACTTCAACGTTCCCATAGACCCTCTCCTAGACACTTCCTTAGGCAAAACCCACCTACCATACAGGGCACTAAGGCAAATCAAGCGCTGCCTTCAAGACCTCTCACTTCACGACTCCTGGAGAACACTTCACACAAATGACAAGGACTTTACCTATTTTTCCGCCACCCATAACAAATATTCATGCATTGACTACCTTTTTATCACTCAACGGGACCTTCCTTCCCTGAAGGTTGCCACTATAGACCCAATGACGCTCTCTGACCCCCACCCTGTATCAATGACTCTCACATTCCCTGACAAAGTTAATCATACATATATTTGGAAACTAGACCCCTCTATTTTGGCAGATGAGATAAACGAACAGGAGATTCGCAAATGCCTATCTGACTACTTCACCCAGACACATCGAAGCTGACACAGTGGGAAGCACATAAATGTGTTGTACATGGTAAATTAATCTCCATAACAACAGCAATAAAAAAAGCAAAGAAAGCAAAACTTGCAGATCTATTCACCAAACTTAAAAAACTAGAAACACTTCACAAGCGCAACTCAGCACAGAAAACACATTCTGAACTGATTGAAACCCTTACACTCATTCAAGATGAACTGAACCATAACATTAAGAAAAATTACTGATGGGGTGTAAGTATGTTCTAAAAGCAAGTGAACCGTCGTATGATATCCTGCCTAGAGTGTTCCTTCAAACCCATTCAGATCTGGAGATCATTCCGAAGGAAATTATGACACGCATATAAGGCATGCAGCTCTCAGAATGATCTGGTCATTTTATTTCTGTGTTTCACTTATATAACCAAAATGACATCACAACAAAAGTTCAACCCTTTCATTAATATATGGTAAAGTTACAGACATACAGAATATTTAAAACAAGCAAAAATAGAATATTAATAACTCATATACAAACTAATAACAGGAAAAGCTTCATACATCATTTCGGGGAAATCAAACCATAAATAAGAAATTGAAACTTAACTTTTCATAAACGTCACATATACATATTATTCTGAAATGGATACAGTCTTTTAAAATGGTGGACAGCAATCTAAAATATCCTTACAATTACATTCTCTCCCAAAAACTCTTTTACGAATACGGAAACAAGAGTGGCCATCTTCTTGCGCCGGCATTACGCAAGAAAAAATCTAACAACACAATCCATCAACTGCATTCTTCCACAGGAAAAAGTCTCTTAAATAACAATGACATTGCATCAGAATTCGAAAAATATTATTCCTCTTTATATGACCTTAACAAATCGGAACCCCCTACTACATCCCCAACCGCAAGATCCAAGGAACTTAATTTGTTCCTTGACCAGTTTACCCCAGATAAAATCCCCACTGACGTAGAGAACACTCTAGAATCCTCGATCACCATATCTGAGTGGGAGCAAGTGATCAAACAATTAAAACCGGGAAAAAGTCCGGGACCGGACGGCCTATCCGCGGTATATTATAAGATGTTCTCGAAAACCCTCCGAGCCCCCTTTTTAAAAGCCTTCAATTCTCTCTCACCCACAACCCCTCTCAACCGGGGGATGTTGGAGGCCCACATTGTGGTCATCCCCAAAGACGGAAAAGATCCCACCCAAACAAGTAACTATAGGCCAATATCACAATTAAATTCGGACATTAAGTTATTCCCCAAAATTCGAGCGAACAGGCTGTTACCACTTCTCCCCTCCATAATCTCACAAGACCAAGTAGGATTTATCCCTGGATGCAAAGCCAGGGACAACACCATCAAATATATCAATCTACATCATCTGATCACCCAAACAAATCAGAAAGGCTTTTTCCTGTCCCAAGACGCGGAGAAGGCATTTGACAGAGTGTCATGGGACTACATGGTGACAGTCCTTCAGGTCATAGGCTTGGGCCCCTTCATGATTGGTCTGATCCTATCACTATACGCCAACCCCTCAGCCAGGGTCCGGGTGAACAACACTCTGTCAAATGCCTTCCCCATCCACAACGGGACAAGGCAGGGATGCCCTCTGTCCCCTATCCTCTTCGTGCTAACTCTCGAACCTTTCCTCCGCAAACTGAGATCCAACACATACATACAAGGAATCCAATCGCCCACGAAGGAATACAAATACGCCGCATTCGTGGATGACATATTGCTATTCCTTAAAAAACCCACAGATAATTTTACCAATTATACTGTCTGAATTTAAACATTTCCAATCTATTTCCAATCTTAAAATTAATCTGTCAAAATCTTATGCCCTTAATATTTTTCTCCCACAAATCTTAGTAGACCAATGTAAAGAAAATTTCCCCTTCCTGTGGAAACACGACTCGATCACTTATTTGGGCATTCAAATTCCCTCCAAACTATCAGATCTCTATGCAAAGAATCACCTTCCCCTTCTAAACAAACTAACCACTGATCTTAAAAACTGGAACAAACCTCTGTTCTCCTGGTTCGGTAGAGCGGCCATTCTGAAAATAAATGTTCTACCGAGAATCTTATATCTACTCCAAATGATCCCCATTCATATCCCACCTTGCTTTTTTAAGGCATACAGGCAACTATGCTCCAAATTTCTCTGGAGCGACCGCACACACAGAATTAGCTATATCCAACTCACTCGCCCAAAACAACTGGGAGCCATAGGCCTGCCAAACCTCTGAAACTATCAAATCGCTTCACACCTCACTAGGATAGTGGACTGGAATGTCCATGTTCTCCAAAAGGATTGGGTCACTCTGGAAGCCTCCTTTACAAACCTATCTTTAAGTACACTCCCATGGATCTCACCTGGCCACGTTCCTCTAGAGATACGCCTCCACCCACTAATAGGTCCCACCATACAATGTTTCCACCAGACATGTAAAAATACGGCCATCTCCTCCATCCCTGGCCCTTTGACTCCAATAAAACTGAACCCTGGCTTCCCTCCAGGCATGCACCCTCTATTCCTAACTGACCACTGGCCATCAGACCACATTAGAGCCCACCACTTCTTCCACCAAGGTAAGCTACTCTCTGCAGCACAGATTGCCATTAAACTAAATAAAGTGCCTATCCCCCCGGACATATTTACTAATTGCCCACTACCTGAAGTCCTTGAACAAAATTTCCCATTACTCAAGGCAGCTCTCCCCCTTTGAAATTCTTTGTAATAAGACAACACCCCAAACTCATCTCATCTCTTATATACACAATCTTCTCTTTGCTGACCTCAAAGCCAATGACAATTTAGCATGTAAAAAATGGGAGAATGACCTCTCCATCTCACTCACAGAAGAGAACTGGGAGAACATATTTAAGACCATACACAAAGGGTCAATAAATGTAACCACCCAAGAAAATGGATTCAAAATCCAATCCAGGTGGTACCGCACCCCTGCTCTCCTACACAAATTCAATCCTGAAATCCCTGAGACTTGTTGGAGATGCCACCAAGAAAGAGGTACTCTACTTCACGTTTGGTGGTCTTCTGGTCTGAAGCACGTCGCATCACAGCTCAAATTACCTCCTACAGCCTAGACTTGACCACCGCCTAATTCCTCCTCCATCACTCGCCCTTGTCACATTTCATACCACAAATCTTTGTCAATGCATATGATCAACGCCGCTAAATAATGCATCCCGGTTCACTGGTACTCAACGCAGATACCCAATCTCAAAGAATAGTTCACAAGGATTCATAAGGTAGCAGAAATTGATTATCATCCAAATTTCACGGGACACCCCGACAAAATCCAGCCAAAAATGGGCCTGCTGGCTACATTATCAGACGACACATGAATACTATAATACCATAAACGCACCTTCATAACTGGATCACCTAACCTTGACTGAACTCACACTACTATCTAAACATCACCTCACCTTTTCAAATATGAAGGAAAACATCTAAGGGAAGCCAGAGACACCAACCCTACCCCTCCCACCCCTCCCCTTCCCCTCCAGCCCCCCTCATCCTCCTCCCCATACCCCACCCATCCTGCCCCCCTTCCTTCCCTTAAAGGGGTTGTAAAGGTAAAAATTTTTTCACCTTAATGCATTCTATGCATTAAGGTGAAAAAACTTTTGACAGTACCGCCGCCCCCAGGCCCCCCGTTTTACTTACCTGACGCCTCGAATCTTCGCTCCTCGTCCTCGTCAGCTTCATTGCAGCTCAGCCTGGTCGCTGATTGGCTGCAGTGGATGGATTGAAAGCAGCGCAGCCATTGGCTCGCGCTGCTGTCAATCACATCCGATGACGCGGCGCGCCGGGGGGCGGGGCCAAGTGATACAGCGAGCGGCTGCTTGCGGGGAGGAGCTGAAACAGCCGCCGAGGGACCCCAGAAGACCAGGTTCGGGGCCACTCTGTGCAGAACGAGCTGCACAGTGAAGGTAAGTATAACATGTTTGTTATTTTTTAAAAAAAAAAAAAATAACTTTACAACCCCTTTAATACATCAGCGCTATACCCGCCTAACTGATTTTTATCCTCACTTCACAAGACTGTTAAACACCCGCCTCAGAATCCTATTACAAATAGAATACAAGTTCATTTTTTATAAACACAATATACACCCGATCTCTACTTACCCCTCTTGCTCACTACCCCCTTCTTAACACTCAATGCCTCTAAACTATAAATCCCTCCGACCCATACGGAAACCAAACGAACTTCAACATCACCTATACACTGACTTGATTGATCCTACCTAGTTCCAAATGAGTCTACAGGCTGGGTCATTTCTCTCACCATGTTCGACTTAATAATGAAGTGATTATTTATCTGATGTACAATGGTATACCAATACTTTGTAATTCATTTTTGCTTTACCAATGTTTTCATTTTCTGTACCTGCATGCCTTTTTCTCAATAAAAGAAAATTACCTGGAAAAAAAAAAACCTTGAACTGCCATGATTCATTATGATGACTTTTTTTACGGAGTATTGGGCTGTATTTTCTCCCAAGCACGACAAGTTACAGGTGCTTTTGGAGAGTTTTTTCTGAGCATTTTTGCATGTTTTATCAGGTGTATTCAGGCTTGAGCCTTTTTGTTTTAACCAAAGAAAAGCTAGTTACCAGGAGGAGGAGATGGTTCTTAAGCCTTAAAAAAATGCTAATTTTCTGATGTCTACTGATGTTTTTCAAGGGCTCCAATTGAAGTCTGTAGGGCCAAAAACACCCCACTCTGCTTGGAAAGTAGCTCATGTACCTTTTTGAGCGTTAAAGTGTAAGTTCACTAGGGATGAGCCGAACACCCCCCGGTTCGGTTCGCACCAGAACCCGCGAACGGACCGAAAGTTCGCACGAACGTTAGAACCCCATTGACGTCTATGGGACTCGAACGTTCGAAATCAAAAGTGCTCATTTTAAAGGCTAATTTGCATGGTATTGTCCTAAAAAGGGTTTGGGGACCCGGGTCCTACCCCAGGGGACATGTATCAATGCAAAAAAAACTTTTAAAAACGGCCGTTTTTTCGGGAGCAGTGATTTTAATGATGCTTAAAGTAAAAAAAAAAAAGTGAAATATTCCTTTAAATATCGTACCTGGGGGGTGTCTATAGTATGCCTGTAAAGTGACGCGTGTTTCCCATGTTTAGAACAGTCCCTGCACCAAATGTCATTTTTAAAGGAAAAAATCTCATTTAAAACTGCTTGCGGGTTTAATGTCATGTCGGGTCATGGCAATATGGATTAAAATCAGTGAGACAAACGGCATGGGTACCCCCCAGTCCATTACCAGTCCCTTTGGGTCTTGTATGGATATTAAGGGGAACCCCGCACCCAAATTAAAATAAGGAAAGGTGTGGGGCCACCAGGCCCTATATACTCTGAACAGCAGTATACAGGCGGTGCAAACAAGACAGGGACTGTAGGTTTGTTGTTAAGTAGAATCTGTTTGTAATTTTGAACATTTTTAACGTGTTTAGCTCCAGCCAAAAAATCTTTTCTAAGCTTTTTGGAAAACATAGGGAAGGGTTATCACCCCTGTGACATTTGTTTTGCTGTCTTTCCTCCTCTTCAGAAGATTTCACCTCACTTTTTTGTCCCAATGAAAAATGTTTTTTGAAAATTTGGGTTTTTTTGTGGAACAAGGATTGGAAAGCATCAGTGGAAAGGAGAACTTGTTTTCCCATATTAACTCTTACAGGAGAGAATTTCCCTTCCTAGGGGTAGATTTCATCTCACTTCCTGTTGTCTCCTTCCGTTTGCAAGTAGGAGTCGTTTGTAAGTTAGATGTTTGAAAGTAGGGTCCTGCCCTATATACTCAGCAGAAATTTGGGCCTTAGGTGTTGCTGTGGCCACAACACTGTAAGCCCTCACAGGGCCCTGCTGTGAAATATTAGATCAAGAATTGTAATTACATGCCCCTGTTGAACAGGAGCTGAAAAATTAGGCCTTAGGCACTGGTGCTGGTGCCACAACACTGCAACCCCTCACAGACACTCTAGTTGGAACGCAGGAACGAGCCCTGCTGCAAATTATTGCTTCAAAAATTGTAATTACACGCCCCTGTTAGACAGGGGCAGAAAAATTGGGCCTTAGGCACTGGTGCTGGTGCCACAACACTGCAACCCCTCACAGACACTCTAGTTGGAACGCAGGAACGAGCCCTGCTGCAAAGTATTGCATCAAAAATTGTAATTACACGCCCCTGATAGACAGGGGCAGAAAAATTGGGCCTTAGGCACTGGTGCTGGTGCCACAACACTGCAACCCCTCACAGACACTCTAGTTGGAACGCAGGAACGAGCCCTGCTGCAAAGTATTGCATCAAAAATTGTAATTACACGCCCCTGTTAGACAGGGGCAGAAAAATTGGGCCCTAGGCACTGGTGCTGGTGCCACAACACTGCAACCCCTCACAGACACTCTAGTTGGAATGCAGGAACGAGCCCTGCTGCAAAGTATTACATCAAAAATTGTAATTACACGCCCCTGTTAAACAGGGGCTGAAAAATTGTGCCTTAGGCACTGGTGGTGGCGCCCAGAACCAAAAATGTTCTTACAAGCTATCAGCGTGATGATTGAGGAGGAAGAGGATAATTACTCAGGGATAGTCACTCAGCATCAGCATAGGCAGTCTTTGAAGGGATCTGAGATTTCAAAAAAAATTATTCGGTTACATCAGCATCAGGTGCTTGGTAGCTGGTGGTGATCCAAGACTCATTCATGTTTATGAAGGTCAGCCGATCGACCGAGTCGGTGGACAGACGCACCCTGTGATCGGTTACCACGCCTCCAGCAGCACTGAATGTGCATTCCGAAAGAACGCTGGATGCAGGACAGGCCAGTAGCTCAATTGCATACTGTGCAAGCTCTGGCCAGTGATCCATCCTCAAGACCCAGTAACCCAGAGGATTTTCGGTGGGAAAGGTGTCCAAGTCTGATCTTGCCCCTAGGTATTCCTGCACCATGTAAAACAGACGCTGGCGATGGTTGCTGGAACCGATCATACCTTGGGGCTGCGGACCAAAAAATTGTCTGAACGCATCGGTCAGACGGCCACCTTCTCCACCGCTCCTTCTTTGACTGACCGAAGCCTCAGCAACACGTTGTCCAGAAACAGGAGTTTGTAACCTCCCAGTCTCTGGGAACGCGTTGCACAGACCTTTCTGCAAGGCCTCCCGAAGATGTTTCATCCTCTGCTCTCTCTGCGATGGCAAGATAAGGTCCGCAACCTTACCCTTGTAACGTGGATCAAGGAGGGTTGCCAGCCAGTATTGGTCCTTCTCCTTGATACCACGAATACGAGGATCCTTACGCAGGCTTTGCAGGATCAGGGAGGCCATGCAGTGTAGGTTTGCTGAGGCATTCGGTCCGGAGTCCTCTGGGTCACTAAGAACGACATGGTCCGCAGCCACCTCCTCCCAGCCACGTACAAGTCCATGTGTTTCTTGGGACTGATCCCTTAAAGACTGCTGCTGATGCTGAGTGCCAGGCTCCACCTCCATACTGACACAATCTTCCTCCTCCTCCTCTTCCTCCTCGTCCTCTTCCTGTGTGATCGGCGGGCACGCAGGAACACTGTCTGGATAAAGGGGGCCTTGAGAGCTAAGGAAGTCCTCCTCTTCCTGCCTCTGTTCTGCCTCAAGTGCCCTGTCCATTATTCCACGCAGCGTGTGCTCCAACAGGTGGACAAGGGGGACAGTGTCACTGATGCATGCACTGTCACTGCTCACCATCCTCGTGGCCTCCTCGAATGGTGACAGGACAGTGCATGCATCCCTGATCATGGCCCACTGGCGTGGGGAAAAAAAACCAAGCTCCCCTGACCCTGTCCTGGTGCCATAGTCGCACAGGTACTCATTGATGGCCCTCTGCTGCGTGTGCAGCCGCTGCAGCATGGCCAACGTTGAGTTCCACCTGGTGGGCATGTCACAGATTAGGCGGTTCTTGGGCAGGTTAAACTCCTTTTGGAGGTCCGTCAGCCGAGCACTGGCATTATATGACCGGCGGAAATGCACACAGACTTTCCTGGCCTGCCTCAGGACATCCTGTAAGCCCGGGTACCTGCCCAAGAACCGCTGCACCACCAAGTTAAGGACGTGAGCCAAACAGGGCACATGGGTCATTTGTCCCTGTCGGAGGGCAGAGAGGAGGTTGGTGCCATTGTCGCAAACCACCATTCCTGCCTTAAGTTGGCGTGGCGTCAACCACCTCTGAACCTGCCCCTGCAGAGCTGACAGAACCTCTGCCCCAGTGTGGCTCCTGTCCCCCAAGCACACCAGCTCAAGCACCGCATGGCATCTTTTGGCCTGCGTACTTGCGTAGCCCCTTGAACGCCTACGGAGCACCGCTGGTTCCGAGGAAGAGGCCATGGAGGAAGAAGAAGAGGAGGGGGTGGAGGAGAGAGGTGTGTCACAATCAGCATTTTGGAGGCGTGGTGGCGGAACAACCTCCAACACTACTGCACCTTGTCCTGCATCCTTCCCAGCTGCCGGCAGAGTCACCCAATGCGCCGTGAAACTTAGGTAACGTCCCTGTCCATGCCTGCTGGACCATGAGTCAGCGGTAATATGCACCTTACCGCTGACCGCCCTGTCCAGCGAGGCATGGACATTGCCTTCCACATGCCGGTAGAGAGCCGGAATCGCCTTCCGTGAGAAAAAGTGGCGTTTGGGTACCTGCCACTGAGGAACCGCACATTCCACAAACTCACGGAAGGGGGCAGAGTCTACCAACTGAAAAGGCAGCAGTTGAAGTGCTAGCAATTTTGCCAAGCTAGCATTCAACCGCTGGGCATGTGGATGGCTGGGAGCAAACTTCTTTCGGCGGTGCAGCAGCTGGGGCAGGGAAATTTGCCTGGTACAATCTGACGTCGGTGTACCAAAAGCAGATTGCCCACAAGTACTTGGCTGTGACACACCTAATTCTACACCTTCATTCCTCTCACTGCAGGTCTCAGAGAGGACTGAAGGTCTAGTGGGGTTGGAAATCTCAGCTGATGAGGAGCAAGGAGAGATCCTCTTTGTTCTTTGGTGTGGGTCTTTTAGATACGCTTGCCAACGAACTGCATGGCAGGTCAACATATGTCTGGTCAAGCATGTGGTACCCAAGCGGGAGATATTTTGGCCACGCGAGATACGCTTGAGACATATGTTGCAAATAGCAGCGGTGCGATCTGATGCACTCGTCTCAAAAAAGGCCCACACCAAAGAACTTTTTGAATAACGCGCAGAGACTGCAGCGCCCTGCACATGTGGAGCTTTGGGGTGTGATGCAGTCAATGTGCTGCCCTTAGGCTGGCCCCTGGAGGGCATCCTGCCTCGTTGGTGATGTGCTGCCGCCTCCTCCTCCTCCTCCTCCTCCTCCTCCTCCTCTCTCCTATCAGGCACCCACGTTGAGTCAGTGACCTCATCATCCCCTCCCTCCTCATCACTGGAGCAAACCTGGCAGTATGCTGCAGCAGGGGGAGCATGACTGCCAGATTGCTGTCCTTCTTGGGCACCCCCTCTGTCCGCGCTCATGTTACTGCCTTCATCGAGCTCAGTATCGTCATCAGAGCCTTCCAAACGCTGGGCATCCAAACAGTTCGAGGGAATCCTCATGAGGACATGGTGGAGCTAGGGAAGGAGTCACTGATGACATTGAGCTGAGGGAAGAGGCCGCTGCTTTGCCAGACAAAGCACCCTGGGCATGGGTGAGAGAGGATGAGGAGGATGAGGACGGCTTGGTCATCCACTCGACCAAGTCTTCCGCATGTTGCGGCTCAACATGGCCAGCTGCCGAAAAAAAGGCCAAGCGTGTCCCATGGCCACGTGCTGATGAGGATGCACCGTCTCCACGACCAGCACTAGACACAGAGCCTGCTTGCCCTCTCTTATTGGCTTGTGACTGTCTGCCTCTCCTTCTTGGCCTTCCAGACATACTAATGGCCTGTAGCTGCACTAAGCTGGGATAGAACACCTGTAATTTTCTTCAAGTAGCTTTATATACTGTAACCAGACAAGCCTGCCTGTCAGTAGGAAGATAACAGGAACGGATCTAGCTGAACACTGTGAGCAGGACGCACTGTACTAAATGTAAATAGTCTAGCTGCCTGACCGTGGTACTAATAGGATCAAATAGAACACCTGTAATTTTCTTCAGGTAGCTTTATATACTGTAACCAGACAAGCCTGCCTGTCAGTAGGAAGATAACAGGAACGGATCTAGCTGTACACTGTGAGCAGGACGCACTGTACTAAATGTAAATAGTCTAGCTGCCTGACCGTGGTACTAATAGGATCAAATAGAACACCTGTAATTTTCTTCAGGTAGCTTTATATACTGTAACCAGACAAGCCTGCCTGTCAGTAGGAAGATAACAGGAACGGATCTAGCTGAACACTGTGAGCAGGACGCACTGTACTAAATGTAAATAGTCTAGCTGCCTGACCGTGGTACTAATAGGATCAAATAGAACACCTGTAATTTTCTTCAGGTAGCTTTATATACTGTAACCAGACAAGCCTGCCGGTCAGTAGGAATTTAACAGGAACGGATCTAGCTGAACACTGTGAGCAGGACGCACTGCACTAAATGTAAATAGCAGGAACGGATCTAGCTGAACACTGTGAGCAGGACGCACTGCACTAAATGTAAATAGTCTAGAAGATAACAGGAACGGATCTAGCTGAACACTGTGAGCAGGACGCACTGCACTAAATGTAAATAGTCTAGAAGATAACAGGAACGGATCTAGCTGAACACTGTGAGCAGGACGCACTGCACTAAATGTAAATAGCAGGAACGGATCTAGCTGAACACTGTGAGCAGGACGCACTGCACTAAATGTAAATAGTCTAGAAGATAACAGGAACGGATCTAGCTGAACACTGTGAGCAGGACGCACTGCACTAAATGTAAATAGCAGGAACGGATCTAGCTGAACACTGTGAGCAGGACGCACTGCACTAAATGTAAATAGCAGGAACGGATCTAGCTGAACACTGTGAGCAGGACGCACTGCACTAAATGTAAATAGCAGGAACGGATCTAGCTGAACACTGTGAGCAGGACGCACTGCACTAAATGTAAATAGCAGGAACGGATCTAGCTGAACACTGTGAGCAGGACGCACTGCACTAAATGTAAATAGCAGGAACGGATCTAGCTGAACACTGTGAGCAGGACGCACTGCACTAAATGTAAATAGCAGGAACGGATCTAGCTGAACACTGTGAGCAGGACGCACTGCACTAAATGTAAATAGCAGGAACGGATCTAGCTGAACACTGTGAGCAGGACGCACTGCACTAAATGTAAATTGCAGGAACGGATCTAGCTGAACACTGTGAGCAGGACGCACTGCACTAAATGTAAATAGTCTAGAAGATAACAGGAACGGATCTAGCTGAACACTGTGAGCAGGACGCACTGCACTAAATGTAAATAGCAGGAACGGATCTAGCTGAACACTGTGAGCAGGACGCACTGCATTAAATGTAAATAGTCTAGATAGAAGATAACAGGAACGGATCTAGCTAAACTGAATACAGTGTATATATATATATGCAACACCTGGGATGCATATATATACACAATACACTGTAAGTGCAGCTAACTGACTGACTGTTCTGCCTAATCTATCTAACTCAAATCAAATGACACTGTCTCTCTCTCTCTCTATCTCTCAGCACACCGGAACACACACTACACAGGGCCGCCGTGCAGGCGGCCTTATATAGTGTGGGGTGTGTACTAAATCCCCTGAGCCATAATTGGCCAAAGCCACCCTGGCTTTGGCCAATTACAGCTCTCTCTACTGACAGCGCTGTGATTGGCCAAGCATGCGGGTCATAGTGCATGCTTGGCCAATCATCAGCCAGCAATGCACTGCGATGCCGCAGTGAATTATGGGCCGTGACGCGCCACACGAATTTAGCGCGAACGGCCCATAACGTTCGCAATTCGGCGAACGATCGAACAGCCGATGTTCGAGTCGAACATGGGTTCGACTCGAACACGAAGCTCATCCCTAAAGTTCACCTTTACAGAAAATCTGTAGGGGGAACTTACACTGGAGCCCCTTCCCATCGCACCTGGTCCTGTTAACCTGGAGTCTGGTGATCTCCCGTTCTGACAGATCGTATCACTGCTTTACCAGACCGGGGATTTGAAATCCCCAAGGCTTTCTCTGCACCTGCAGTGACAGGATGGGCTACGCGGGTTTTGATTGGTCAGCGCCGCCCATGTGACAGCGCCAACCAATTAGAATGCTCCTATACGTACCTCCTGACAAGGTATGCTTAGGCGATTGTGAAGCAGGGGATTTCTAAGCCCCCGGCCGGTGAATCGGCAACCCAATGTATCAGTGCGGGCAATCGCCCCACTCCAGGTCAGCAGGACCGGGGGATGAGGAGAGGGTCCAGTGTAAGTTCACCTTACAAATTTTTTGTAAAGGTGAACTTACCCTTTAAGCACTGAGTTAAAGGTACTTGAGCACTCAAACATTATGTAGACAAGCCCAATTTTAAAAGCATCAGATTTTGGCTGCTGAGCATTTTGGAGCTTTGAACTTCAAGCTACAAAAATGCTCAGGTGTGAATCAGAGCATAGATATCTTCCTTTCCACTGCCTGTAAACTATCTTTTGGATTGATAAACAATTATAAAAAAAATTCAGTATAATGTAAAAGTATATTGAAAATAGGATTTAAAGGATATGGGTTCAGTTGCCATTATTTGCAGTTGGCTGTATTAGTCCCTTGAGATAATAATCAATACATTTTTTATTAAACTTTATAAATTGTTGGCCTGTGTAAGACAGCCCATACATTGGTCATTTTTTTTTCTTTCAACTAATGGGTTAAATGTAAAAAAACGGACCGGATTCCCACATCCACACAGGTCGATGGGGGAATCCTCCCCACAGTGTCATTGTATTCTGACAGGGGGGGGGGAGAGCGGGGATAACTCAACAGGGCAGTTGTACAGAAGTTGATAGGAAGATTGACTTCTGTACAACCATAGTACAATACTACATAGATCGGAATTCAGCCAGTCAATGCTGAACCAGACATTTTTAGATCCATGTATGGTCAGCTTAATTGTCCTAAGCTGACAAATATTTTAAAACTTTTCTAGCATATTTTCACATGTGGGCTGTGTAAATATAACTTTTGTTTGGAGCACTGCAAGCAATTCACTGTTTTCTCTGACAGGTTATGCTGATTCCACGGAATCTTAGAAGAAATCTCCATACCTCCTCCAGCACACAGAAGGTGACTGAACACTGCTGTTGTGCATGTTTCCCTATCAGACTGTGTATGGGGGGTGTGTCCATTCCCTCCATCAGCTCTCGTTACTATGCTGTGCAGTGTGTGATATCAGATCCCCACCCCCTGCCGGCTGGAGCTGAGAAATAGCCTTTGTTCTGTGTTTTATAAGCCTCTAGTGAAGAGAAACAGGTACAACTAATGCAGGAGCCTATTCTTCATCTCTGTGTATCACCTGAGGCTACTCTCTTCACTGGATATATGTAAGGATTTACAACCACTTTAAACATCAGCAAAATGATTGGTTAAATTCCAAATAAACAACTGCATGCTTTAGCAGTTTCAATTCTAAAATTGTTGTTAATAAACAATATGTTGGCAAAATATCAACCTTATTAACACCACAGGAAACACCTTCCTGGGAAGCTACTCTGTCTTTTGATGTGTAACTTAAAAATGCAAACAAGTGTGGGAAGAAAATAATGATGTTTAGAATAGATTCTTTGAGATTTTTTTTTAAATGTTCAGTTTCTGGTGCAAAGGAAAACAAACACATAGTTTGTATACTTGTTTTATTTCTTGTCTAACTAAAAATCTGCACATAAAAATGTACTGCATAAACAGTATCCATGTGAACCACAAGCACATCAAGTAAGTGTTTTCATTCTTCAATAAAATGGTCTGTGGTCAGTGGCCACATGTATTCTAAGGCCAAAACTGCACTTTAGTCTGCTAAGGTAAGCCATCTTATTGTAACAATCTATAGACCCTCTTGGTCACTGATTATTGTTTATTAATAAATAATTATCGGAGAAACAAGGGGTCTGAAATTTCTGGTCTCCTTCTGAAAATTCTATATGCCTTGCTGCTTGTGGTTTAAGTACTCTGAGGCAGGCCATACATTATGCAACCTATGTTTGAAGGAAAGAAAATTGCTCAATTCCCCCATCAACGTAGTCAGTGTTGATGGGGGAATCCCTCCTGCAGTGCTATTGTGTTCTGCTATCAGGGAGCATGGGGACACAGGAGAGCTCTCTCCACTGGCAGAATGCAATGATCAAAATTATAAAACCACCAACAGGCTGGTTGTACTCAACCTGCTCATAGACAGATCAAAATTGGGCCGGTTCAGCTGGAACCAGCCAAATTTCAATCTGTTTATGGTCGGCTTAACTAGGAAGAAGCATGATGTCATAGTGAAGCTCATTTTCAGATGGACCAACAATTTCATCTCAGTATTTTTCTCACAACAGGTTTTCTTCTAAGTTTTCTTCTAACTTTCTAAGTTTAAACTGCCGGGGGCTTTTTCCTATAGAAAATAAAGCCAGAATCTAGACTCTGAACCAAAGGCATAACTAGAACCTTCAGGACCCCAGTGCAAGAAACCATGAAGGGCCCCATTGAACCCTTCCCTCTGAGCCCGGGCCCTTCCTTTTGAGCCTGGTGTCAGTAGTTTTTATTTTAATTTTATTTGTAATTCTTTTTTATCATTTTATTTTATTTATTTTTTTTTTTACAATTTACAATTTTATTTTCTATAATTTTTTTCAATTTTTTTAGGAGTTACATTGTGGGGTTTTAGTTAAATATCAGGGTTTAAACTGACCTCTAATGCTTCACCTTTGAGATAGAAAAAAGAAGATTGAGGACACAGTCCTCAATCTCCATCTCTGCAGCCTCAGCAGCCCAGAATGGACAGAAATAGCTCTGTACAGAGCTTCAAGTTCATTTACAAACTGAAGCATAACAAACACAGCTTACTATGCTTTATTTCTAAATAAACAGAGTAAGTGATCGGTATTGATCACTGACTCTGTCCATTCAAAAGAAGGGGCCAGTAAATTACATATTTATGGGCCCCTTCCCGCTCTCCATCTTGACACATTCCCCACAGCAGCTTGTGTGAGAGGGGAGGGTGGAAACTGGAATTGCTTGGGGGGGAGGGGAGCAAACAGGGGCCTGGGAACAGCAGAAATAAAGGGAAGCTAGATAGGAGGGGTTATGGGGATAGTATATAGAAGAACTGATCCCCTCCATTGCTAAAAAAAAAAAACCCTTGGGGGAACCATCCCATTTTGCAATTTTTTGGGGTATGTAGCTTAGTAGCTCTCATATGTGTTTTCTCGATCTATAATGATCCCCTCTATTTTTCTCCTGCAGCTGCTGAATGCCTGCAGGAGGGAAAGGAGGAGAAGCGGGTTTTCAGCGGCTGCAGAAGGAAAATTGCGGGGGGGACTAGTTCCTCTATATGCTGCACCCACTGTCCCTCCTTTCCAGGTGTACAGGAGAGCCACACTGGCCCCCTGGAGCATGGGGCAGGTGCAAAAACCCCTGCAACCCCTATAGTTACGCCCCTGCTCTGAACAAATACCACCGTCCACAACTTTCATTAAAGCTATTACTAGCACAGCTTAAAACTGCTCCCAACTCTTCTCACTCCTATTCTAACTATTCTAGCTACCATGTAGAAGCATGATGCTTATACATACTTATTCTCAGGGCAGTGAAATTCCTGTTCAGACCAGTGCGGTTTTCAGACCAGTGCCGTTTGAACATGGCGCTGGAAATGCACATGGAACTTATTATGTAGATATTAACCACTTGCCTACCAGGCACTTACACCTCCTTCCTGCCCAAGCCATTTTTCAGGTTTCAGCGCTGTCACACTTTGAATGACAATTGCGCGGTCATGCTACACTGTACCCAAACAAATTTTTTATCATTTTCTTCACACAAATAGAGCTTTCTCTTGGTGGTATTTAATCACTGCTGGGTTTTTTATTTTTTACAAAAAAAAGACCAAAAATTTTGAAAAAAGTTTACTTTTTTTCTGTCAGTAAGTTTTGTAACTAAGTCATTTTTCCCCTTTACTGATGTTGCGCTGAGGTAGCACTGATGGGCACTGATAGGCTGAACTGGTGGGCATTGATGAGGTGGCACTTATGGGCACTGATGAGGAGGCACTAATATGCCGCGCTTATGGGCCCTGATAGGTGGCACTGATATGTGGCACTGATGAGCACTGATAGGCAGCATTGATGGGCACTGTTGGGTGGCACTGATGGGCATGGATAGGCGGCACTGGTGGGCATGGATAGGCGGTACAGATAGGCATTGATGAGTGGCACTGATGGGCGACACTGATGGGCATTGATTGACAGCAGTGATGGGCAGCACTGATAGGCAGCGCTAATGGGCACTGATTGGTGACACGTGGGCAGTGGTGGGCACTGATTGCTGCCACTGGTGGGCACCATATGCTGGCATTGGTGGGCACTGTTTGTGACATTGTATTTATTTATTGTAATCAGGGCCCTGATGATCAGTGCCCTGATTACATCCATGGATGTACCCCTGTGAGGAGATACCGCTGATCGGCTCTCCTCTCATCACACTCTGCCGATTACCGGCATCTCCTTGTTTACATGTGACCGGCTGTGATTGGACACAGCCGATCACATGGTTAAAGAGCCGCGGATGCGTCTATTTACACAGATCGGGGTCGCGCCTCATCCTAGAGACACGGCCCGGCCACGCTGAGTGCCCCCGCATGAGAGTGGAGGCCCAGAACGAGAGCTGCACCGCCCCGCCGTCATTTGACGGTGGGCGGGCAACAAGCAGTTAAAGTGCTCCCACGCATTGCTTGGATTTATTTTTTAGGGTGTGAGCATCTTTGCAACCCCTTATGTAAGGTGGTCTAACTATAGATGAAGAGTTCTTACAAAGAGCAAAAAGTAAAACTATAGGTTGTAGGTATATTTTTTTACAGGAACATCATACCCAAAAAATTGGGTATTGTATTGTTTGTATTAAAATTTAAGTATATTTTTTCCTGACAATTTTCACTTGATAAACCACTGCGCAAATATAGTGCGACAAAATTGCAACAAAAAACATTTTCTAAACAAGGTTCTAAATCATTTTCTAGCAAGTAAATGCCAATATGTAGGAGAGGAATATCAGAATTATCAAAATTCATGTTTCATGTTTCAGAGTCATCACATTCTTTAAATAAGACACCCTCATTTGGTTCTGTCTGCTCTACAGAAAATCTTAAATACATTATCAAAAATAGAAAACTAACAAGTGAATAGTTGTGGAAACCCCCTATGTGAATGTGAAACACCAGAATGCTGTATCCAACTTATACTGCTGAAACTTTTATAGCTGATATATAACTCAAACAAAATAACTAAGCGTACTGCAAATGTGATAAATAACAAACACATATACAGTATATATTCTGCATAAAAGAACACCATAAAACTGCAAAGTGCACTTCAAAATAATTTAATGTACATACAGTATATATATATATATATATATATATATATATATATATATATATATATATATATATATATATATATATATATATATATATATATATATATATATATGTATACAGCACATAGTAGTGAATGATGGTGGAGACCTGCTTTGTGTGAACACAAAATAATAAAAAAATCATAAAACTGCAAAATGCCCTAAGTGCAATATAAAATAAACTTGGCGCCTGTGATAACAAACAGCACTGCAAAACAAATATATATATACAAAAAATAATGAATGATGGTGAGAACCTCCATTGTATGAATATAAAGTCAATAAAAAGATGTCTCTCCAACTCAACAACATAGTGAAATAAACTCTCTGTTATGAAAAAGAGTCCATTTAAAAATGTGCTGCTCAAACAAATATGTGTTCAATAACACTGCACCATGAGATTTCCACCACCAGCAATCCTCTGTTATGCCGCGTACACACGGTCGGACTTTTCGTCTACAAAAGTCCGACAGCCTGTCCGACAGACTTCCGGCGGACTTTCGGCGGACTTGCAGCAGACTTTCTAACGAACGGACTTGCCTACACACGACCACACAAAAGTCCGACGGATTCGTACGTGATGACGTACACCGGACTAAAATAAGAAAGTTCATAGCCAGTAGCCAATAGCTGCCCTAGCATGGGTTTTTGTCCGTCGGACTAGCACACAGACGAGCGGATTTCAGGTCCGTCGTAGTTACGACGTAAAGATTTGAAGCATGTTTCAAATCTAAAGTCCGTCGGATTTGAGGCTGAAAAAGTCTGCTGAAAGTCCGGAGAAGCCCACACACGAATGGATTACCAGCCAGCTTTAGTCCGTCGGCGTCCGTTGGACTTTTGTAGACGAAAAGTCCGACCGTGTGTACGCGGCATTAGATTAGACCTCAGAGGGTCACTGCACACCTTCCCCACCCTGGTGGCAAATCCACTGGTATAAAATATCATCTGCTTCATCAGCTGATTCTGGTTCAATAAAATGGATCCTCTAATGAACAAGGCTCCAATGGAATAAAAAAAAGCCATCATCGTGTTTTACTGTTTTAAAAGATTCAAATTGTATTAAAACCCCAAATTTGAACTTGCATGGAACAGTGCACTTTAAACCATTCACATGGATACAATATGCTGTCCACCTTCTAACCATGCATTCTAACCCCACTTCTTATTTGGCTGAACTCCGCCTCTGATTTTCTCCTTGTTCATTTCTTTTTTTTTTTAGTCAAAGAAAAAGTTGTTTATTTTGATTGTTCATTGAGTCAAATATACATCATACAGCGTAGTGCAAAGCATGCTATGAAGCAGTAATTGACATGTTATACTGTCAGATTTTTTAAAACATGCAAATCAAACATATGGCAAAACTTACACATAATATATAATGATACCTGAGATAAGGTATAATGAGTGTAAATAAACAAACCAATTAAACCATTAAAGATTTAGTGCAAGGAAAATAAAACTGTCAAACAGCTTGATCGGGTTCTGCATTCCTCCAGGACCCTGTAGGCAAGCCGGTCCCCAACATTCTACTCAACCCACCAGAGTTATGACTACTGTCACATTTCAAAATTATGTCAGTTCTTTTTTTGTTTTTGTTTTTTAAACCTTTTGAAAATGTTAGCCCTGTAAAAGTCTATCCTTGACTAATTGATGCAGTGCTAACCCAGGAACCTCCAACCAGGCCTGCCACATTGTAAAAAATTTGCGGAGTGCATTTCTGTGCTGGTATGTCAGTTTCTCTCTGACTAACATGTTATTGACTTTCTCAACCCATTGACGCCTAGTGGGGACCCTGGAAGTTATCCAAAGTTGTGCAATTAGTTTGCGAGCCATATATAACAAGCGAAGAATCGCTGTGTGTATGGATGGGGACAACAGCTCTTCATCCAGGGCACCCAGTAGGCATGTCATAGGGTCTCGTGAAATAGTAAAAGCATTAACCTGAGAAATTGTATCAAGGACTTCCGTCCAATAGCGAAAAAGTTTGGGGCACTTCCAGAGCATATGTAAAAGGTCACCATTGTCCCCCCTGACAATTTGGACATAGAGGTGAGTCACGCACTCCCCATTTGTAGGGACGTACTGGAGTCCTGTATGCCCTGTGTAACAAATAGAGGTGAGAAAGCTTTTGAGAGGCAGATACCGAGACCAGGGAAGCAGATGCGAGGCAAAGGTTCCAGGTCTCCCAATCCATGGCTCCCACATCCTCCTCCCATTTGTGTCTACATGGTAAATTGACTGGGTCTTGAATTGTGTTAAGGAGCATATTATAACATCTAGAGATCATGCCCTTCTTTTCTCCTTCCAGTAGGATCCCTTGCATTAGCAGGTGGTCTATCAACCTGAGTTCTGTTTGTCTTGACTGTGTTTGTAGTGCATGTTGTAGCTGCAGATACTTGTAAAAATGAGTATGCGGTATGTCAAATTCCGCTTGTAGCTCCATAAATAATTTAAGGATAGTCCCCTTGAACATTTGGGCAATGTACCTTATGCCTGCCCTTTCCCAATTCCCGAAGCCTTGAAATTTGCATAGCTCCTTAAAGTTTAGGTTTCGCCATATGGGAGTATGGGACAAATAGCCCTTTATCCCTAGCATCTTTTTAATGTAGGACCACAGAGTTTTTAAAAGGAGTACCGTCGGAGCCCCAGTATTTAAATATAGATAACCCGCCTCTAGACACGTCAACGCCGTGATATTATCATCAGTTGTGGGGTGGAGGAGCCTGCGTATTGTGACGTGTCCATTAGTCCCCAGCCTCCCAGTTGTTGCAGCTGGGAAGTAAGGTAATAAACTCTAGAATGAGGTGCCGCTAACCCCCCTTCTTCTTTAGTATATTGTAGTGTCGATAAGCTGATTCTTGCCATTTTTTTACGCCATATAAGTTCTCTGAACTGGGAGTCTATTTTATCAAACCAGCGTCGCGGGGTCCAGATTGGGGCGTTATTAAAAATGTACAGTAATTGGGGGTCCCATACCATCTTTATTATATTTATTCTACCTACTACGGATAAAGGCAGTTTACACCATGCATTAGATTTATCCCAAAATTTAGCTAGCAGAGGAAGTAAGTTAAGGGATATGTATTGAGAAACATCTGGAGATATTTGAATACCTAGATAGCGAAAGGAGGACACTACCTGCACCATTGCCACGCACTCCGGAAGGGGGCTTGTAATGGGGTCTATTGGCATTAGTACCGACTTATTCCAATTAATGGAGAAGCCAGATAATGCTCCAAAAGCCTTAATGAGAGTCATCACAGCACTCAATGAGTTCTGCGTGTCACCTAAATATAGCAAGGTGTCATCAGCATATAATGACACTACATCAGTACCCGAGGCAAGCTGGAATCCCACTATGTCACTGTCCCCTCTTATTCTCGATGCAAGAGGTTCCAAAGCCAGGGCAAACAGCAGGGGTGATAATGGGCACCCCTGTCTGGTGCCCCGGAACAGTGGAAAGGACTCAGATAATTCCCCATTCACCCTAATCCGAGCCGATGGTTGGGTGTACAGCAATTTAACCCAGTTAATAAAGTTGGTGCCCAGTCCTAAATGATCCAACACCTTCCACAGGTAAGGCCACTCAACACTGTTGAAGGCCTTAGCTGCGTCCAATGAGAAGATTGCTCTATTTCCTGTGTTATTAACAGGAATCTGTAAATGTAGAAAAAGTCTCCTGATATTTTGAGCCGTGGACCCCTTGTTCATTTCTCAAACTGTTAATTGCTGGTTGTTTGTCTTTCTGTGTCCCTGTCTTCATGAAGGTATTCTTTTCCGGAGTAGTGGTTGTGGCATTTACTTCCTTCAATTTGGCTTGCCACATGAATACCTGGTTTGCTTTAAAATCATTAACAACTCTGATATTTTTTTGTTTTATGATTGCTTGTTTCATGATTAGCCTTATCCAGATTCTTATTGATATCACTGGTGAGTCTATTATACTCATTGAGCTCTTTGTAATGTTCCAATTTCTTTTTATATCCTTTGATCTTTTCTTCAATTAATTTAATTTTCTTTTTTTTTCTTCATTAAAAATGTAATCACCTCCTGACCTTTTTTTTGTTAAAAAAGGCATACCATTCTTTGATAGACTCTTCATCTAGTAGACCATCATTAATTTATAAATCCTAAGTTTTCTGGGCACTATCTCTTATTTTATGTATCTTTCAATCTTTCTCATAGAGCTTCCTAGGTCTCCATTGTTCTCCTTTTTATTGTTAAAAACCTTAATATTACAGTGTGTGTGTGTGTGTGTGTATATATATATATATATATATATATATATACACACACACACACAATATTGGCAAAATATATACTGTATAATGGGCCTGCTGCTAATCACTGAAATGTGTTTCCTCACCTAGAACTGAATAGCCAAAAATGAGCCAGCTTAGGAGTTGACCAAGCACACAAATAATATTTAAGTATTCAGTGCTCACAAATATGTATATTTATGGGGGGGGGGGGCAAGAGAAGTATAGATGGTAAAAGCCAGAAGTAAAGAGAGAAGGGTAATGATAAGAGATAGGGGTGGGAAAGAGGGCAAGCTCAATGTTTCAAATCCCCGCACAACAGCCGGTTCCTTCATTTCCAAAAAACTGTGACAAAAAAATAGATCGCCTTGGGGTGACAACTTCAAAAAAGTAATCATATCTGGGGGTTCACACTGACCTGGCATTTTTATATCAACAGAAAGTAAGGGAAAGGGAAAGGAAAAAGGGGAACAATTTTATTTAAAAATTTGGTCTCTCCTTTTTTTTTATGGTAAACAAAGTTGTTATTAAAAATCACTAAAAAGTTTTATCTGTCAAAAAAGTGTATAAATTAATTTGGGTAAAAGTGTTGAATGTAATTCTTAATGAAACTATCACGTCTATATAAACTAAAAAAATAGCCCGGTAATGAAAGATTACTCAAGTGGTTAAAGGGATTGTGGGATTGTTTTGGTGGGGATTTAAAGTACCAGTGACCACCAATTATGGGGGATGAGGTGGGTGATTTCAAAATGTTTATACCCACCACTGATTGTGGGATTGTTCTGTGGGGGGAAGGTGTTATGTGTCACTGACCACCAATAATTGCGGGATTATTTGTAGGAGTTAAAGTGTTTTGGGTTTATCCATGACCTCTAACCATTGCACACAACTCAGTTTCTATGCAATGCAATTTCATCTTTTCCTAATATCAGAAGACTTCAGCGGAAGATCTTTAAAGGCTAAGTGCACCCTAGTCACCTCAATATCAGCTTGTTTCTTTACTTCCAAGAACTGTGGCAAAGTATAAGATTATCTTGTTGTATCCCTTTTAATTAAATCTTTAAATCTTAGCTTCCGGTTCTGGCTCTGTATAGTAGCAGCTCCACACACTAGCTCCTACTGAGCTATGGGGAAAACTGCTTGTAAAGCCAGCATATGCCACTTAGTCTGCCCCCCCCCACTCCTCCAGCCAGCTATGGAGGGATTCCTTGACAGGGGCAGGTCCTGCTCTCCCCAGCCACTCCGTCAGCCTCTTCCTTCAGAAGTGGCCCTGGAATACAACATGGTTTTGATATCTGATATGGAGCAGGGAGACAGCAGCTCACAGACCCCTACTACCTTGTCTCCCACAGGGGCAATACTGCCTATGAGAAGATTGCACAGGCTGTAGTCATCCCCATCCTTCACAGCAGCTGTGGAGAAAGCTGTGCATTCAGGTATGGAACAGACTGAGAAGGAGTTGAGGGATCTTTCTAACCTCTTAACTGAGAATAGGATCTGGAGGATTTAGAAAACTGTTCTTGCTGCAACAACTTAAGGGTTATTGGCCTGCCTGAATCCTATAAATCATCTTTCCGCTCTGATTTCTGCACCACACACATTCCTGAAGCTCAGGGTTAATCTCTTCCTGTCTGTTGGAATGTGTTCACCGCCTGGGTGCTTATTCCAAAGACCGCCCAGTGCCCCACCCTGTGATAATGCAATATTTAAATTATGAATCAGCCATTATGCAATGTTTCTGCCATAACTGCTCTCTATCAATTGATGGCATTACAATCATGCTCTTTGATTACTCGCTAGTGGTCTCAGGTGTTGCCTAGTTTATGTGACTATGTGACTATGCGCATACACCTCAATCATTGTAGTAGTATGGACATATCTAGATCTGAGAGATCTTACACAAAATAGGTAGTTCCATCCGCAATACACATTTATTGATAGGGTTACATAATATATACAAATTACACACCAGACAGTATTTACAACTGTCAGGGCTGGGCTCAGCCTTACCTTCTCAGAGCTGGCCGCTCAGCTGTCGGCTAATTGCCAGCTCCTATCTCTCCACAGTTACTCAGCTGTTGATGATATCCTGCTCGTCAGTCCTGCCTACATAAGCCGTTCAGCCCAGTGGATCTCTGCCTTCGCCTTAGTCAACATCACAGAGACGCTCTCCTGCATTCCTGTTAAAAAAAAACTTGCTTGGCTGACATCCCTTCTGGCTCCAGATCCTGCTTGCTGTTTTACTATGCTCATCTCCGGCTCCCTGACATTTGGCTTGTCTAACTATCCATTCTGGGTCCTGAACTATGGCTTTGTTTTGACTACGTTTTGTTCTATTTACTTTTATTATTAAACAAGTGTGATTTAACTGTACTTCTGTCTCAGTCTGATTTCATGGTTTCTGAGAGTAGGCGAAGGCCATGAATTCAGAAGATGCAGTCAATCCACTTGTTTGTAATATTTTTTTCCAGATCGGATGAACTGGATCACCTCATGGATCAGTTTGCCATGGCAATACAAAAGCTCCTGAGTCACACGGCTCACCTGAAATCTCCCACCGTGGCCACCCCGGTACAACCTATGTTGCAGGTCATCCCTGCTGCTTCTCCAGTCTCTGTGCAGGCACCCGCCTCGAGTATCACCTGTATAAGAGGTATGTCTGATTCCGCTCCACTTCCCCAGCAATTTGGGGGCAATCCAGTCCAATGCAGGGGGTTTCTGAACCAGGTTGAGACATACTTTGAGATGCTGCCCCAGGCGTTTCCCACGGACAGAAGCAAAGTAGGTTTTGTGATATCTTTCTGAAAAAGCCTTGGCCTGGGAAAATCCTCTATGGGGGATACCGTGAGTTTGTGGCTTTGTTTAAAAGGGTATTTGACCTTCCTGCATGCTCCGCTTCTGCTGCCAAGTGCCTCATGTTCATCGAACAGAGTACAAGAACTGTTGCCGTCTACGCCAATGAATTCCGTACTCTGGCAGCAGAGGTTGCGTGGAACAATGAGGCCCTCGTGGCTGCTTTTTCTCATGGTCTCTCAAATACCATCAAGAATGAGATAGCAGCCCAATATATTCCCACTGAGCTGGAGAAGTTGATCATGTTTGCCATCCTCATTGACTCCAGACTCAGAGACTCTTTTTTAAGGAGCGCTTTTGGAAGCCTCCTGTACGTTTGTCTCTGAACATTGCAGTCCCACCCGTGCCTTCTTCACCTCCCATACCTCCTAGTACCGAGTCGGTCAGTGAAGGTGAATTCATGCACTTGGGTTTCATGCGTCTCTCTGCGAATGAGAGAAACTGTAGGAGGAGGGAGAGATTGTGCCTTTATTGTGGCCAGGCAGGTCACTTTTTGAAGTCTTGTCCTACCCGTCCAGGGAACGCCCGAACCTTGAGGTCCTGTCACAGACAGGGTGACAGAATTCTTGCTGTTCAGGTCCATGCTCTGCCTGAGAAACCTTGTGACTGCTCTTTGTCCCAGAGAGTCTCCATACTGCTGTGCTCCAGACTTACCATTCTCCCAAGGCTGCTGGCCACCCTGAAAAGAATCGATTCTTTTGGGCCATTTCCTAACAATTCTGGTGGCCTAGTCTATGATGATGTAACTGCCTTCGTAGCTGCCTGTTCCATGCGTGCTCAGAGTAAGACTCCAAGACAGCTTCCAGTGGGCCTCTTACATGCCTTACCCAATGGAGAGGGGCCCTGGACCCACCTGTCCATGGAATTCATTGTGGAGTTACCCGACTCCCAGGGCAACACAGTTATCCTTATGTTGGTTGATCGGTTCTCAAAAATGTCTCATTGTATTCCACTTAAGAAGTTGCCCACTTTGAAAGAACTGGCTTCCATTTTGCTCGGGAGATCTTTCGCTTGCATGGGCTACCCAAGGTGATTGTCTCGGACATGGGTAGTCAGTTTGTGCCCCGGTTCTGGTGAGCCTTTTGTGCACATTTGGGAATTCAGCTTGCCTTCTCCTCAGCGTATCACCTGCAGTCTAATGGGGCCGCAGAACAAGCCAATCAGTCCCTGGAGCAATTCCTACATTGCTCTATTTCTGACCATCATAACAACTGGTCAGACCTATTACCATATGCAGAGTTTGCTCACAATAGTGCCTTGAATTCTGCTTCCCAATTGTCCCTGTTTATGGCAAACTATGGTTTCCAACCTTCCATGTTGCCTGACTCATTTGTTCCTCAGAGTATTCCTGCATTAGAGGAGCATCTCTGTGGTCTTCGTTCCACTTAGGCACAAATCCAGGAGGCTTTGCGACATGCTAATGATACAGACTCCATGATGACCGCAGACGCCTGCCTGCACCTTCCTACCAGGTTGGGGACAGGGTCTGGCTGTCATGTCGCAACCTCCAACTTCGTGTTCCCTCACTGAAGTTCACACCTTGGTTTATTGGGCCTTTCTGTATTCTTCACAGGATTAACCCAGTGGCTTACACATTAGACCTTCCTTCTAATATGCATATTTCAAATGTATTTCATGTCTCCTTATTAAAACCTTTGGTCTGCAACCGCTTTACCACCTTGGTGCTATATCTTCACCCTGTACAGGTTGGGAACCATGAGGAGTATGAAGTACAGTCCATTGTTGACTCCCATAGGTTCCGTGGGTGCATACAGTACCTGGTGCATCTGAAGGGGTACGGTCCAGAGGAACGCTCTTGGGTCTCATCCTCAGACGTACATGCCCCTGCCCTCCTCTGTGATTTCCATAGTCATTTTCCCCTCAAGCCTGGTGGTCCTCCAAGGGGTAGGGGTCGTTGAGGAGGGGGTACTGTCAGGGCTGGGCTCAGCCCTTCCTTCTCAGAGCTGGCCATTCAGCTGTCGGCTAATTGCCATCTCCTATCTCTCCATAGTTACTCAGCTGTTGATAATATCCTGCTCGTCAGTCCTGCCTACTTAAGCCGTTCAGCCAGTGGATCTCTGCCTTCACCTTAGTCAACATCACAGAGACGCTCTCCTGCATTCCCGTTAAAAGACTTGCTTGGCTGACATCCCTTCTGGCTCCAGATCCTGCTTGCTGTTTTACTACGCTCATCTTTGGCTCCCTGACATTTGGCTTGTCTGACTATCCGTTCCGGTTCCGGAACTCTGGCTATGATTTGACTAGGTTTTGTTCTATTTACTTTTATTATTAAACAAGTGTGATTTAACTGTACTTCTGTCTCGGTCTGATTTCATGGTTTCTGACAACACAATGTACAGTGCAGATTCCCAGGCTTATATGATATTTATAAATTACCCACAACAACCATATTTACAATATAATATAAGATGCAAGTATAGCATTAGATTACCTGTTAACTTCAGGTCTGCCCATGGTGACAGCTGTCTGTCCCCACACAAAAGAGGGACTTAGCTTGGTCACAAAGCATTATATCTCGCCCCTCCTTTCTGTACTGTGGCTAATATAATTCTTCCTTATTGGTCACTGTACCTAGTAAATGTATATTGGGCACAGCTTGATTGGATGAGTCAAAGAAGGCTGTTGTTTACTACCCATGTAAGATGTGATCAGGGAAAAAAAAGGGCAACCTTAAAAGTTGAACTAATTACAGTAACAGCAACACAACACTCAATACTTTAAATATATTTCCTTCTAACTGAAATATATTTCTAATTTCAATATTATTTACAGCTGTTATTGGAGTTTTCACATAAACTCATTATGTAACACAGGTAAACGCAGAGCCATCCAGAATGTCTGCTCCAACCTATTCCAACACCAAATAAAATTCACCCTGACCTATCCAGTTTCACTATACTTTCCTCACCAAATGGCAAGCAAATCACCTTCCATTACCCTTCAGAGACAGAAGCTTTCTTGTAATCCCTAAATGCAGGAGCCACCGGTAACCACACCTCCAGGGACCCAAACTCACCTTAACCTCTGGATCAACGCAGCCCCAAAAAGGACCCAGCAAAATTACCTAGTTTATCCTCTTCAGATGGGCACGCTGAACCTCACTGAAAGTGCAAGGACCGCGTTCATTTCCCCCTTTTCTCTGAAGTGATCCTCCCAGGTCTGTGATTTTTTATTTCATCTAGGTGATGTCATCCTCATGAGCATTGTGGGCATCTATCAAATAGTTAAATGTGGAGGCAAATTCACCCATTTTGTGTTCAACATGAGGTACTCCCTCACCAATTTCATTAACTTCTGATTTGAATTGCTGGGCCATAGACATGATATCTGCATGGAGTGTGCTTCTCAGAGATACTAACATATCTTTTAATGTAGTATCAAGTACTGGTGGGTTTGCAGTGGGAAATTCAGCAATAGAGTCCTGCAGTTCCCTGGTATCATCCAGGGAGCCTGCCATGTCACTCACCTCCAAGGCTGGATCAGGCGTATACTGGTGCTTGTGCTTGGCTTTTACTGGGCTGGAGGAACAAGAGGAGGACTTAGAAGCCCTGACGTTAGCATGCTGAGGGTGAGTGAAATCTGGGGAGGAGTGCTGCAGACGCTTCTCTATGGCACTGGGAAAGCCACGGTTGTGCTGTTGAGATCCGCTGGCGCCATCTTGGCTGGAGAAGCGATGGGGATATGTGTAAAAGTCCGTCATTCTTCTTGAGGGATTCCGGTCTTTCCTTTTGTGGGTCATGTAGTGGAGGGATTCCCAATCCACCGTAGGCTGGAATCGCCAGTTTTTAGGGCGCTGGACTGCCGTCAAATGCTCTGGTGAGCTGACTGTATGTGGAGCAGTGTCTTCAAGCAGCCATCTCCCATGCCAGCCCGCCACACTTCCTGAGCTCTGTCATTTTAAAGCCATTATTTATAATCTTTAGGGACTCTTTAATGACTGGAATAGTACCACTTGATTGGTGTAAGGCCAATGTGGTGCCTATATTTAAAAAGGGATCAAGGTTTTTACCAAGTAACTATAGACCTGCTGTTAGTTTAACTTGTACTATATAGTTGGGAAGATACTGAAGATTTTATTAAAAGACCACATTGATGAGATCTTGTTGGAAAAAAATATTTTAAGCAACAAACAGCATGGATTCATGAAAGACAGAAGTTGTCAGACAAATCTGATTTCTTTTCATAAGGAGGTAAGTAAAAACACAAAGGAGTGGCTGTGGACATAGTATACTTGGATTTTGCAAAAGCGTTGGACACATGGCTAATGTGTAAGGTAAAGTCTACAGGCTTGGGAAAATCAGTTTGTAAATAGATAGAAAACTGACTAAAAGACTGTATTCAGAGAGTAGTGTTTAATGATTCATACTCTGAACAGTCTAGGGTTGTTTATTTTTTATATTTATAAATGAAATAGGGTTTGGGATTACCAGTACCATTCTTTGCAGGTGACACCAAGCTATACAGTCGAATAACATTGAGTCAACCTCAATGCACTGTTTAATTGGGCAACTGTGTGGCAAATAAGGGATTTAATGTTAATAAATTAAATCATACATATTCTAACTAGAGGGAGTACAACTGGGGGAATCAATGGTGGAGAAGGATCTGGGTGTTCTGGTAGAACCTAAGCTTTATAATGGCATGCAATGTCAAGCTGCAGTTTCCAAAGTGAGCAAAATCATTTCTTGAATTGAGAGAGAGAGAGAGAGAGAGAGAGAGAGAGAGAGAGAGGTGAGAGAGAAAAAGAGAGAGAGAGGTGAGAGAGAGAGAGGGAGAGATAATCTTACCCCTGTACAAATCATGACTAAGACCTCATCTGGAATATGCAGTCCTGTTTTGGGCACTGGAGAAAGTGCAGAGAAGAGCGACCAAACTGCTAAGGGGCATGAAGGAGCTCAGTTATGAGGCAAGATTAGAGGAACTGAATATATTCCCTTTTGAGAAGAGGAGATTAAGGGGAGATATGATCAACATGTATAAATATATAAGTGGTACATAAAGCTCAGTAGAGTACTTTAAAAAATCCTGGATTCTTTCCTAAATGTACAAAATATAGCTGGATACTAACATTTATGGATAAAGTTGATCCAGAGAAAATCTGATTGCCTCTTGAGGGAACAGGAAGGTATTGTTTTTCCCCTGTTGGAGCAAATTGGATCATGCTTTGCTGGGGGTTTTTTCCTTCCTCTGGATAAACTGTGGGTATAGGATTGTGTATATAGGCTTATATTTTTTCCCATTTTTATTGGTTGAACTAGTCTTTTTTCAACAAGGCCAGCTACAGTCAGGTCCATAAATATTGGGACATCAACACAATTATAATCTTTTTGGCTCTATACACCACCACAATGGGTTTGAAATTAACAAGATGTGCTTTAACTGTAAACTTATAGCTTTAATTTGAGGGTATTTACATCTAAATCAGGTGAACGTGTAGGAATTACATCAGTTTGTATATGTGCCTCCCACTTTTTAAGGGACCAAAAGAATGGGACAATTGGCTGCTCAGCTGTTCCATGGCCAGGTGTGTGTTATTCCCTCATTATCCCATTTACAAGGAGGAGATACAAGGTCCAGAGTCCATTTCAAGTGTGCTATTTGCATTTGGAATCTGTTGCTGTCAACTCTCAATATGAGATCCAAAGAGCTGTCACTATAAGTGAAGCAAGCCATCATTAGGCTGAAAAAAACCCCAAACTTATCAGAGAGATAGCAAAAACATTAGGTGTGGCCAAATCAACTGGAACATCCTTAAAAAGAAAGAAAGCACCGGTGGGCTCAGCAACACCAAAAGACCTGGAAAACAACTGTGGTGGATGACCGAAGAATTTTTTCCCTGGTGAAGAAAACACCCTTCACAACAGTTGGCGAGATCAAGAACACTCTCCAGGAGGTAGCTGTATGTGTGTCAAAGTCAACAATCAAGAGAAGACTTCACCAGAGTGAATACAGAGGGATCACCACAAGATGTAAACAATTGGTGAGACTCAAAAACAGGAAGGCCAGATTAGAGTTTGTCAAACAACATATAAAAAAGCCTTCACAGCTCTGGAACAACATCCTATGGACAGATGAGACCAAGATCAACTTGTACCAGAGTGATGGGAAGAGAAGAGTATGGAGAAGGAAAGGAACTGCTCATGATCCAAAGCATACCACTTTATCAGTGAAGCATGGTGGTGGTAGTGTCATGGCGTAGGCATGTATGGCTGCCAATGGAACTGGTTCTCTTGTATTTATTGATGATGTGACTGCTGACAAAAGCAGCAGGATGAATTCTGAAGTGTTTCGGGCAATATTATCTGCTCATATTCAGCAAAATGCTTCAGAACTCATTGGATGGCGCTTCACAGTGCAGATGGACAATGACCCAAAGGATATTGCGAAAGCAACCAAAGAGTTTAAGGGAAAGAAGTGGAATGTTATGCAATGGCCAGGTCAATCACCTGACCTGAATCCAATTGAGCGTGCATTTCACTTGCTGAAGACAAAACTGAAGGGAAAATGCCCCAAGAACAAGCAGGAACTGAAGACAGTTGCAGTATAGGCCTGGCAGAGCATCACCAGGGATGAAACCCAGCTTCTGGTGATGTCTATGCATTCCAGACTTCAGGCTGTAATTGACTGCAAAGGATTTGCAACCAAGTATTAAAAAGTGAAAATTTGATGGATGATTGTTAATCTGTCCCATTACTTTTGGTCCCTTAAAAAGTGGGAGGCACATATACAGACTGTTGTAATTACTACACCGTTCACCTGATTTGGATGTAAATACCCTCAAATTAAAGCTGAAAGTCTGCAGTTAAAGCACATCTTGTTCATTTCATTTCCATTGTGGTGGTGTATAAACCAAAAAGATTAGAATTGTGTTGATGTCCCAATATTTATGGACCTGACTGTATATAACTATGAAAAAGCTCTGGGTGGGTACAGTAATAAGTTCTGAGTGTGTCGGCCAAAACAACCAGGGTTGTTATCTTGATACATAAGAATCTTGCCTGTGAGCTCAAATCAGTAAACTCTAATGATCAGGGAGGCTAATGCCGCGTACACACGAGCGGACTTTTCGGCAACAAAAGTCCGACGGCCATTGCGGCGGACTTTCATTGGACTTTTGACAGACTTCCGACAGTTTCGGATGGACTTTAGAATGAACAGACTTGCACACACGCGGTCACACAAAGTCCGACGGTCTAGTACACGGTGACGTACACCAGGTCTGACGAGACTATAAAACGGAAGTTCAATAGCTCGTGCGCCACCTGTTGGGCCCCTTCTGCTGATCTCATGTTTATCTCGTGTTAGTAGAAGTTTTGGTGAGAGACGAGATTGTTTAACTGTTGTTCAGTTTGTGCTTGTGAGGTTTGTATCTGCTTTTCAGTGCATGTAGTCAGTTCACATTGATTTATTCAGTGTGTTATTGTCCGCTCATTGCTGATTTTCAGCTCGCTCTTCACAGGCCTTGCTGTTCTTGAGTGCGTTCTGCTAAGTTCGTTCTGACCAGCCGACCATTTTGAAGCCATGTTGCGTGTATGTACTCATCGTAGAGCTCATGCATTGTATGTGCTTGGTGCTGTAGTTCATTCTTCAGCCCAAGCCCAGTCCATGAACAGGGTGAGGAGGAGTTCATGGACAAAGAATTGGTTGCTCCAGCGTGACCAATTTTCTCACATGCCTTTGCTCCGTGAGATCCGTGAGAATAACCCTGATGATTTCAGGAATTTTCTCTGGATGACGGACCCCATTTTTCACCGTTTGTTGGCTTTGCTGACCCCTTATATCAGCAGGCAGGATACCTGCATGAGGCAAGCCATCACTGTGGAGCAGAGGCTAGTCACCACGTTGAGGTACTTGGCGACGGGGAGAAGCCTGCAGGACCTTAAGTTCTCGACAGGCATCTCCCCCCAGGCTCTGAGGATCATTATCCCAGAGACCTGTTCTGCCATCATCCAGGTCCTGCAGAAGGACTATATTAAGGTAGGAATTTTTATCCTTTAATATCACATTTTATTGTATTTAATGTTTGCTAATGTAATGTATTTCTTTACTCAAACACTAATTACCATGATTGCAATATAGTGTGAATGTCTCCTTTGTCCTCATGCATGCTGTAGTTTTTTTAGGATCTTTTTTGTACTAAATGCATATTAGCATTCACCAACCTCCCCAGCATGCTATGCTGGGCCCATATCCACCTAGTGTAGTCACTTAATAATATATTTTGTCAGCTCCATTGTATTGCTTTACCCTAAAATGTCAGCAAATGGTCTGTGTGTCCTTAAATTGATTTAGAATCCCCTCCCCCCCAAAAAAAATGTCAGCAAATGGTCTGTGTGTCCTTAAATTGATTTAGAATCCCCTCCCCCCCTAAAATGTCAGCAAATGATCTGTGTGTCCTTAAATTGATTTTGAATCCCCTCCCCCCCTAAAATGTCAGCAAATGGTCTGTGTGTCCTCAAATTGATTTTGAATCCCCCCCCTAAAATTTAGCAATGTGCCATCAGAGGGGGTGATGAATCTGATAAGTGGGCCTTATATTTTAGTCTTTAAATAATACTTATTATAATTAATGTTATACTGATGCTGGGCAAGAATTTTTTTTGTGTAACGTGCTTGCAATGTTATGTGCAAAAGTACTTATATTTTTTTTTTTTTCCTTGTTTGACTCCCCAGTTTCCTTCAACGCCACAGGAATGGCAGACTATGGCATCCCATTTTGCTACCCTTTGGGACTTTCCCAACTGTGGATTGGCTATAGATGGGAAACACGTCCACATTGTGCCACCACCCCATTCGGGGTTATACTATTTTAATTATAAGGGGTTTCGTACCTATTAAAGGATTTTTTTAATAAAAAATAATGTATACATATAAATTGACAGTAGTGGACAAAAATATTTGTTACCAGCTTTAAAAAATGCTGGTGTCAGATTTATACTCTTCTATATGTATTAACATTGAATTTGCAAGTCATGAGCTGAAAATTATGTGTCACTGATAAACCAAAAACTCAAACTATGTCCCTTTTTTAAACACAGGATGAGATCAGCCAGGAGAAAGGTGTGGAAAGTGTCATCCAGGAGGAGGCCGGGCCCAGTGTCATCCAGGAGGAGGATGGGCCCAGTGTTATCCAGGAGGAGGTCGGGCCCAGTGTCATCCAGGAGGAGACAGGGGTTAGGATCAGCCAGGAGGTGGCCAGGCCCAGTAGGAGCCTCACACAATCGCACATTCCTCCCCTCCGCCTTCATACAAAAAGGCCCAGAAAGGGTGAGAGCCTCCTGAATCTGAAGAGGCCTATGGCTCCTATATAGCCAGCAGGTTGCTCGAAATGGAGAAGGGCCAATGCCTCCTGTGTGAAAAACTTTTTTCTGATGTCCTTCACAAGGGGCTGAAGGGCGAGTTAACTGTAAACACCCAAATAAATGCGCAAGCCCCTCCTCCTCCTCCTGCCACAAGTCAACCACCAGAGCCCCAGCCTACAAGGAAGGCTGCAGGGAAGGCTGCAGGGAAAGGTGCAGGGCAGCGTGGAGGGAAGGCTGGAATGAAGACAAGAAAATGATGACCTGGCTTCAGTCTAGTCTGACAGAAGACGCAGGCTGGTGTAGTACCACAACCTGGGGACATATATGTCATCTGCTGCTGCTCTTGATCTCTGGGATTCCTGGACCAGAATGTGCTCCCTATTATATGGACTCCTCAAGATCCCAATTTTCTTTTCCACAGACTTGATGTGTGCCCTGGGGCCAAAAGTCTTCACAAATTCGAAACATTTATCCAGCGTTGACTTCATCTTTATTTTGTTAACCATAATAAATGGATATTTTATTTTATGAAAAAACTTGCCTATGTGTTTTTATTAACATCAATTTTTTAGAGACAATGTCAAATTAACAAGGGACAACAACCTCTTGAGGTTCCAAAAACAAAAAATTATATAATGTTCTTGTGGTAACTTTACACCAAAAAATAAAAAAAATAAAATATACAAAAATAAGGTTCTTTGTGGTAACTTTACACCAAAAATAAAAAGATATATGGGGATAAATAGAAAATAATTTTATAACAATCCTAAAAACTGATCTTGATTAAATAAAAAATAATAAAAGATTACTCCAAAAAACAATTGTGTAAACATTAGTATGGAGATATGGCTTCTCGATAGGAACTGGGTCCGGCGAAGTTACAACGTAAAGATTTGAAGCATGTTTTAAATCTAACGTCCGTCATATTCTCGACTGGAAAAGTCAGCTGAAGGTCCGATGAAGCCCACACACGATCGTATTGTCCGTCGGACCAGTCCGGTTGAAAAGTCTGCTTGTGTGTACGCGGCATTAGTGTCAGTTCTTCTTGGTATAGCCTTTAGAGAAATTAGAATCTTTAAAACGTATACTCCTAACTCACCCAGTTCAATTTGTTCATCTGTATGAAAAACTAATTGCTGCGTTCTCCCCTCACCCCTCATCTAGTTGGAGATGACTTCAACTTAGTGATGCACACTCTGGAAGACAAATCTCAGCTGGGGAAACCCCCCCCACATCTCCTACACAATCAACTCTGCTCTCGTAAACAATCTCTGCCCTTAACATGGCTGATATTTGGTGTCTTCACTTTCTTCTCTCCCCCACAGCATGTTTTCCAGACTAGATTACTTTCTCTACCCTGACTCCGTTACAACTCTTATGCAAGAGGCCACTATCTCAGATATAGTATTTGGACCATAGCCTGAAAATGGTAGACCTCAATGAGCTTGGCGCGTAAGGCAATACAGGTGTATGGAAATACCCATCATACTTGGCTCACAACGAGGAGTTCTGATACTCAATTAGTGAGGCATGGCTGGTGTACAAATTCTTTAACTCCTTGCACAGAGATAATCCCCTCTACCAGAAGGTAGGTGCTAGTAAGGGTTATTTTACTAGGTTATTTCAGCACAGGCAAATTTAGGCAGGCCTATACTGCAAGCTAGGCCTGTCTGTTTTGATCTGGGGGCTGGGAGTGGCAAGAGTAGCTGTGGGTGTGACCACCTGTACATCAATTCTGAGGCGCCTCCCCTTCTTCTGAGGAGAATGTTCTAGATAATGGGCTGGGCCTGGAACTGGAGTGACAGGCAGCTTGTGTGTGTGCTCTGACCAATCCCCATCGATATTGGCAGGAGGCGGGCCTCATATATAAGCTGAGGTCACGTGTCACTGGGGAGGAGAATTCGACTGGGTGAAGTGAGGAATGGAGTGCTAGACAGCCGCGGAAAGACACCCCCATCTGGGGGGGTGTACCGATCATAGGAAGAGGCCAAGGGAGAGCTGCGAAGGAACATTGCCTCTACACGGTCATTGGCAATGTCTTTGTCACCACACAGTCGGTGGCAGGGAACTCCTGAAGCAGAGGGGTAGGAGAAGCTGTCGGAATCCATGGTCCAGACAAGTTCCTCATCAAGGGCTGGAAGGACAGTGAGTGTTACCACAGTGGATGGCTGGAGGTGCCAGGGAATCTGTGAGGGAACTCTGCTTCTACACGGTCACTAGCAGAGTCTTCATCATGCACACAGTGGATGGTGAGGAGCCCTGGATCAGAGAAGAGACTGTGGGGATCTGTCTCAAATCAGTGCGGCCGGAGGGCACATGGTTTGCAAGTTGAGCTGGCTGGGAGCAGTAGTCCATTTCCTAGAAGATAGACTTTTAACCTGCTAGGCCTCCGGGGACAGATTCTGCAGGCCTCAGGCCTAGTAGCAGTGAGTCACCAGAGCCAGTAGAGGGGATTATTCAGAGTGAGTTCATACTACCCAATAGAAGAGGATGTGTCATACTTCAATTAGCAACTACAAGTTTGTGCAGGAGGAATCAAGTCTGTACAGGAGGGAGCAAGTTTGGGCAGGAGGTGAAGAGATCTAAGACCATTGCTTTTACATGGTCAAAAGTGATGTTTCTGTCCCTCACAAGGTGATGGATGGAGAACATAGGAACAGTAATCTGCGTGGAGATGCAGAGGGAGTAACAGCATGCATGGAGATGCAGGGAGCAACAGTCTGCAGGGAGCTGCAGGAGAAGATTTATACCTTTTCTAACTTTGATCAAAATGTATTGAATTTTTTAAATATGATGGCAATGATTAATTCCATGGGCATCCCATATCCCTTTCCAAGTTGTACCCCCCAATAAAACAACAAAAACAAAGCTTGCAAAAGACTGTTCATCGTCTCTGGAAAGGATGCATGAAGTCTCGCAGTGGGGTGATTTGGCAGATTGTTTGTCAGTACTGCTAACACCATGGCTACATATGGAACATACATAGTTGCCAACATTGCAAAAAAAATATGTGGGACACTTTTTTGGCTGTAGGCGGAGCCGTGCAATAATTAGGGGGCGGGGTATTCATTTGTAGGCGTGGCCTAGCAAAAATGTGTGCGCATCGACAAAAATGGGCGTGGCTTACATGAGAAGTGGGCTTGGCTTAAATGGGCGTGGCTCAAGAGGGTGTGGTTGGAGTCTGAGATGAATGAGGGATGGAGAGGGAAAGGGGGAGAAGGAAAGGGGGAGAGGGGAATGACGGGGCAGCAGCCCCAGATCCTACACAATAGAAATATGTGTATTCTAGAAAGTTTAACAATCAGCAGATAAAGATACTCCAAACACCAGGTGTTAACGCTTCAATTATCCCGGCACCATGGTTGTTATGGTGTCAGGATGATTGAAGCGCATTATTTCTATTATTACATTGTAATATAAAATTAAATAATTCAACTCACCATAATGCCGAATCAGTGGGATCCCTGGGCGTATCACTAGCCACGTCGCCTGTGACCAGCAGAGTCTGTCCTTGCATCAGGTGCCCCCGGCAGAGTCTGTCCTTGCATCAGGTGCCCCTGGCAGAGTCTGTCCTTGCATCAGGTGCCCCCGGCAGAGTCTGTCCTTGCATCAGGTGCCCCCGGCAGAGTCTGTCCTTGCATCAGGTGCCCCTGGCAGAGTCTGTATAGACCCCCTCAGTGCAGACCCCCTCCATCAGTGCAGACCCCCTCCATCAGTGCAGATCCCCTCCATCAGTGCAGACCCCCTCCATCAGTGCAGACCCCTCCATCAGTGCAGATCCCCTCCATCAGTGCAGACCCCCTCAGTGCAGACCCCCTCCATCAGTGCAGATCCCCTCCATCAGTGCAGACCCCCTCCATCAGTGCAGATTCCCTCCATCAGTGCAGATCCCCTCCATCAGTGCAGATCCCCTCCATCAGTGCAGACCCCCTCAGTGCAGACCCCCTCCATCAGTGCAGACCCCCTCCATCAGTGCAGATCCCCTTTATCAGTGCAGACCCCCTACATCAGTGCAGACCCCACCTCTATTAGTGCAGACCCCCCTCTATTAGTGCAGCCCCCCTCTATTAGTGCAGCCCTCCCTCAGTGCAGCCCCCCCCTCTATTAGTGCAACCCCCCCTCAGTGCAGCCCCCCTCTATTAGTGCAGGCCCCCTCAGTTCAGCCCCCCTCCATTAGTGCAGACCCCCCTAGGTGCAGTCCCCCTCAATTAGTGCAGCCCCCTCAATGCAGCCCCCCCTCTATTAGTGCAGACCCCTCTCAATGCAGCCCCCCTCTATTAGTGCAGACCCCCCTAGGTGCAGCCCCCCTCAATTAGTGCAGCCCCCTCAGTGCAGCCCCCCTCTATTAGTGCAGACCCCCCTCAATGCAGCCCTCCATCAGTGCAGACCCCCTCCATCAGTGCAGATCCCCTCCATCAGTGCAAACCCCCTCCATCAGTGCACACCCCTCCATCAGTGCAGATCCCCTCCATCAGTGCAGACCCCCTCAGTGCAGACCCCCTCCATCAGTGCAGATCCCCTCCATCAGTGCAGACCCCCTCCATCAGTGCAGATCCCCTCCATCAGTGCAGATCCCCTCCATCAGTGCAGACCCCCTCCATCAGTGCAGACCCCCTCCATCAGTGCAGATCCCCTTTATCAGTGCAGACCCCACCTCTATTAGTGCAGACCCCCTCTATTAGTGCAGCCCCCCTCTATTAGTGTAGCCCCCTCAATGCAGCCCCCCCTCTATTAGTGCAGACCCCCCTCAATGCAGCCCCCCTCTATTAGTGCAGACCCCCCTAGGTGCAGCCCCCCTCAATTAGTGCAGCCCCCTCAGTGCAGCCCCCCTCTATTAGTGCAGACCCCCCTCAATGCAGCCCCCCCTCACCCCCCGCTCACCACCGCTCAGTGCAGATGCGGCCGGCTGGTGTTCTGCCTGCCGAGAAAGTTCCCCTCGGCAAGTATGGACCCCCTGTACTGCGCAGGCGCAGCGCTTGCGCAGTACGGGGCTGGGGAACTTTCGGTAAGACACGGCGCCGTCGCCGTTGCCTTCTCCTTCAGTGGAG
Organism: Aquarana catesbeiana; assembly: GCF_042186555.1. Lineage (NCBI taxonomy): Eukaryota > Metazoa > Chordata > Amphibia > Anura > Ranidae > Aquarana > Aquarana catesbeiana. The sequence goes on along the minus strand of NC_133332.1, from coordinate 146,214,169 downwards.
AGGGGAAAGGCCATGCAGCTAAAGAAGCCGCTTCATTGGCTGCACGGATCGAGCCCCCTTCCTCTCTCCACTACACAACACACTGTTACTAGGGGGAAGATCGAGCGGCGGCGCCGGCCGCCATTTTGCTGGAGCCAGCTGCTCCAAAAACAAACAAAAAAACATTCCCGATTTTCCTTATGGAAAATCCCGATTCGGGACAGCCTCCATCCGGGACGAGGGTCCCAAAATCGGGATTGTCCTGGGAAAATCGGGACTGTTGGCAACTATGAACATACAATAAATGGACTTCAATCACATCGGTGTGCAGCCAATCCTATTCATTCAGTCTTCTACGCCTGGTGAGCTGGGGCTTGCACCCGCAAGAGGAGTTCTATCTAATTGATTTAAATTTGGAGTCACTCACCTGGAGCTACGGTTCGCCATGTGGTTTTTTCTAGTGACCCTTCCCAGGCTATTCTCCACCTAGCTAATAAAGCCCCTGGCCCTGATGTGATTCTCCTCCAAATTCTACAAAATGCTAAGAGAAAACCTCCAACCCACCCTATGTTTTTATAATGGAATCTGGTCAGGTGGATCCTATCTTCCCACAGGTAACCAAACTTATATCAAACTCCTTGCTAAAAAAAGTAAAAGATCCTGTGAACCAGGAATCCTATCGACCTATCTCGTTGTTAAACCTAGACATAAATCATCATCCTAGACCAAAATAATCACCTCCCGGTTAGGTGACCTCATCCCATCTCTAATACATCCAGGACAACCTGGATTTGTTAGAAGCAGGACTGCTCTGCTAGCATATGTAAAAGCAATATGATCCTATAACAGTCTAAATGACATCCTTCCGAGAACTATGCCATTATCACCCTGGAAGCGGAAAAAGCCTATGTAGGCTTTCAATATCTTTTCCTGGTCCTCCACAGTTTAGGCTTCCCTGGCACCTTTCACACTTCATTGAATCTATGTACTCCTAACCCTCAGCAAATCCAGTGATATCCAACCATTTGTCAGGCAACATCAAACTATATAAAGGTACTTGACAAGACTGTGTGCTCTCATCCCTTCTTTTTAATCTAGCACTAGAACCACCCTCCAGATGGTTAATTTACTCAGCACCTCTATATGGCATTCAAATTGATGACACTTAACTATGTACTGCCATCTTTGCTGATGACATTTTGATTTTTACATCCCACCCTTCCTTAGACATTCATGTCATCACACAAATTTTTGATGAATCCTGAACAAACTCAAGTCTCTGCACAAATTTCAATAAAAATAAGATAATTCCAAGGTAGTATTCTCAGGAATACTACCAGTACATTCAGCCACACCAAAAAGGCAGAGGGAGATTAGGGATGTAAACAAGTGGCTGAAGATCTGGTGTAGTAAGGAGGGGTTTGGGTTCCTGGAGGACTGGGCCGACTTCTCAGTTGGTCACCAGTACTATAGAAGGGACGGACTGCACCTAAATGAGGAGGCTGCAGATCAGCTGGGAGTAAAGATGGTTAAGAGATTAGTAGGTTTTTTAAACTAAGCGACGGGGGGAGGGCCCAGAGGTTGAGATAGTCAGCGCAGAACATATTCCAGAGGGGAGTATTGGGGCATTAGTGGTAGGTTGACTAAAGCACATAAACCCAAGGTAAGTGACAATAGTGACAAGTCCTAGTTGCAATCTCAGAACACCCTATAAGAGGATAGTATATGACCGGTCTAAACTACGTGGCATGTTCACTAATGCCAGGAGCCTGGCGGACAAGATGGGTGAACTAGAGATACTGTTGAACAAGGAGTATTTGGATTTTGTGGGAATTTCAGAGACCTGGTTCAACAGCTCTCATGATTGGCTGGCAACCATTCAAGGGTATACCCTTTATCGCAGGGATAGAGAAGGTAAAAAAGGGGGCAGGGGTATGCCTATAGATCAAGAATAATGTACAAGTTAATGTGAGAGATGACATCAGTAGGGGGACTAGGGAGGAGGTGGAATCCTTATGGGTAGAGCACCAAAGGGCTGAAGCTAAGGAGAAAATACTACTGGGAGTATGCTATAGGCCCCCTAACCTAAGGGAGGAGGGGGAGATGAATCTCCTATCACAAGTTGGATTAGCAGCAAGGAAGGGAAGTGTTATCATAATGGAGGATTTTAATTATCCAGACATAGACTGGGCAGAGGGAACCATACATTCATCTAAGGCTCGCCAGTTCCTAAATGTCTCGCAGGACAATTTCATGGTTCAGATAATAGATGCACCAACTAGAAATAAAGTGTTACTGGATCTACTGATTACCAACATTACAGACCTGATCACGAATGTGGAAATACAGGGCAATCAGCGGTCACAGGTCAACTGGCTTTAGTATAAATCACACAAATAGGAAACATAAGGGGAATACAAAGATACTGAATTAAAAAAAAAAACTTCCCTAAACTTCAAACCTTGTTAGAAGGCATGAATTGGGATAAAATCTTAGGAACAAAGAACACGGAGGAGAGATGGGTTTGCTTTAAGAGCATATTGAATAAGGGCATTAGCCAATGCATCCCATTGGTTAATAAAGTTAAAAGAGAGAACAAAAGTCCTGGATGGCTTAACTCCAATGTAGAAATGCATATAAAAGCAAAGGAGAAGGCCTTCAAAAAATACAGGGTTGAGGGATCATCATCAGCATTATAAAGAATGCAACAAGAAATGTAAGGGTGCAATTAGGGCGACTAAGATAGAACACGAAAGACATAGCAGAAGAGAGCGAAAAAAATCCCAAGAAATTCTTTAAGTATGTAAACAGTAAAAAAGGGAGGACAGATCATATTGGTCCCATAAAGAATGAGGAAGGACATCTGGTTATGAAGGATGTGGAGATGGTAAAGGTACTGAATTTATTCTTCTCCTCAGTCTTCACGAGGGAATCGGGGGGCTTCAGTAACCAAAACTGCAGTGTTTATCCTTATGACACATCACAGGAAGCACCTCCATGGTTAACAGAGGACAGAATAAAAATTAGACTTGGGAAACTTAACACTAATAAATCACCGGGACCAGATGGCTTGCATCCGAGGGTACTTAGGGAACTCAGTCAAGTAATTGCCAGACTATTGTTCCTAATTTTTACTGACAGTCTACTGACTGGAATGGTACTGGCTGATTGGAGAAAAGCCAATGTATCACCAATATTTAAAAAGGGCCCAAAATACATCCCTGGGAATTACAGACCAGTTAGCCTAACATCAATAGTATGCAAGCTCTTGGAGGGGATGATAAGGGACTATAAACAAGATTTTAGTAACGAGAATGGTATCATTAGCAGTAATCAGCATGGATTTATGAAGAATTGTTCTTGCCAAACCAATCTATTAACCTTCTATGAGGAGGTGAGTTGCCATCTAGATAAAGGAAGGCCCGTAGATGTGGTGTATCTGGATTTTGCAAAAGCATTTGACACAGTTCCCCATAGACGTTTACTGTACAAAATAAGGTCTGTTGGCATGGACCATAGGATGAGTACATGGATTGAAAACTGGCTACAAGGGCGAGTTCAGAGGGTGGTGATAAATGGGGAGTACTCGGAATGGTCAGAGGTGGGTAGTGGGGTCCCCCAGGGTTCTGTGCTGGGACCAATCCTATTTATTTTGTTCATAAACGACCTGGAGGATGGGGTAAATAGTTCAATCTCTGTATTTGCAGACGATACTAAGCTAAGCAGGTCAATAACTTCTCTGCAGAATGTGGAAACCTTGCACAAAGATCTGAACAAATTAATGGATGGGCAACTACATGGCAAATGAGGTTTAATGTAGAAAAATGTAAAATAATGCATTTAGGTGGCAAAAATATCAATGCAGTCTATACACTGGGGTGAGAATCTCTGGAGGAATCTAGGATGGAAAAGAACCTGGGGGTCCTAGTTGATGGCATGCAATGCCAAGCTGCTGCTAACAAAGCAAACAGAATATTCGCATGCATTAAAAAGGGGATCAACTCCAGAGATAAAACGATAATTAAACGGCCACACCTGGAGTATGCTGTCCAGTACTTGGCACCAGTACTCAGGAAGGATGTACTGGAAATGGAGCGAGTACAAAGAAGGGCAACTAAGCTAATAAAGGGTCTGGAGGATATTAGTTATGAGGAAAGGTTGTGAGGACTGAACTTATTCTCTCTGGAGAAGAGACGCTTGAGAGGGGATATGATTTCAATTCATAAAATACTGTACTGGTGACCCCACAGTAGGGAAAAACTTTTTGGCGGAAGGGAGTTTAACAAGACACGTGGACACTCAATAAGGTTGGAAGAAAAGGGGTTTAGCCTTAAACATATTACTTTAAGAGCAGCAAAGATGTAGAATTCCCTTCCACAGGCGGTGGTCTCAGCGGGGAGCATCGATAGTTTCAAAAAAGCTATTAGATAAGCAGATAAACGACCGCAACATACAGGGATATACAATGTAATACTGACATAATCACACACATAGGTTGGACTTGATGGACTTGTGTCTTTTTTCAACCTCACCTACTATGTAACTTTGTAACTTCTCCTAAACACAAAAAAACTCTTCTCACTGGACCACTTCATCCCTTTTCGCTGTGGCTTTTGTAACCTGGAAAGCCAAAGGGTTATTCCAATTTTCTTCCCTGTATGATCTGGACTTGAGTAACCCTAAACTCTTTACTGATCTCTTCAATAGTTTTGATATACTGGGTCATAACAGCTTTTACTACTGGCAGTGTGCTAGCTATGTTAATTCCTGCTGCACAGATAAGCCTAAGAGGTTCCAGATGTCTTTGATTTACTGCCTGCTTCAGAATCAGGCAGTAAATCAAACCTGTTTTTTGACAAAACCTTTCTCATCATCTTCGTCCTCAAATTGGGGCAAAGACTTATCTGATGCTATGCGTGCTGACATTCTACTCAGTGGTTATAACAAGGTCCTAAAGCTACTGACAAATGAGACAAGGAGAGAGACTCAACTAAAACATATTCAGAGCATATATTCCATTTCCCCCATCTAAGGACTGGCCTTGTACAAATGCTTGCACACTTTTTGGATCATCTAAGCCCTCTCTAATGCACCATTTCTGGTCTTGCCCAAACATCTCGAAATTCTGGGACCACGTTGCTTCAGTTTGCTTTGGCATCACCCAATGCCAAAATCTGCTTTGCTCATGGCTCAGTGGCTGGTCAGCCTCCTTAGACTCGGTCTGAGAGTCCCACTCCTGACCCTGACTGGATTAATCTCTGCCTACTGGTAGCCCACAGGGCCATATGCAAAAAATGGACATCCTTAACAGAGCCAAACATTTTGGATGTTAAAAAGGAGCATAAAACCCTGCACTACTGCTAAAAAATTGGAACTGGATTTTCTGTGTACAATCTCCAAACATTTAATTTCCAGATGGCAAGTTTTTATGAAACATGTCCTACCAAGCAACTGCTTTTCTTACTCCATTCCATTTCCCTGAAATGATTTACCTATCCAATTTTCCCACTGTAGCTTTTGACTCAAATTTTCCCTACTCTGGATGCCTAGGATGGATCTCTTATCGACCCAATACTACAGCTCTTCAATATTGATACTCCAGGTTCTATGATTCTTGCTATTATCTATTTTATTGCTTTCCGTTTGATATGTATTTTGTTGTTTTTACCTTGGTCACACTGGGCTCACCCCACCTCCCTGGGTAGAGATGATTTGTATAGACTTTCCCATGCACTTCTCCTAATTACTTTTTTCGGGAAGTTGTCTTTGCTTCACATTTTGACTATGTTGATTACTATGATTGTTTGCCAGGGTCACTTCACCTTGATATGTTACCGTGTAATGGTATGTTGGCTCAAGCTTGTCTTGCATACACACAGTCCCACAAAGTTGTAGGATTTTCAGAACGCCAAGAACGCGGTGACGTACACCACGTATGACGAGACTATAAAAGGGCAGTTCGGTACCAAGCGCAGCACCCTTTGGGCTCCTTTTGCTAATCTTGTGTTAGTAAAAGTTTGGTGAGAGACGATTCGTGCTTTTTCAGACTCGTGGTTTTCAGATCGTATTTCTGCTGTTCAGTTTGTGCTTGTGGGTTTGTATCTGGTCTTCAGTGCGTGCAGCGAGTACCATTGATTTATCTTTGTGTTCTTGTCCATTCGTTACTGATTTTCAGGTCGCTCTTCACAGGCCTTGCTGTTCTTCAGTGCATTCTGTTACTTTGTTCTGAGCAGCCGACCATTTTCTAGCCATGTTGCGTGCACATACTCATCGTAGAGTTCGTGCTGTGCGGGGGCTTGGTGTTGGGGTCCTTACTTTGACACAAGCGCAGTCCATGAACAGGGCGAGAAGGAGTTCATGGACCAAGAATTGGTTGCTCCAGCATGACCAATTCTGTCACATGCCTTTGCTCTGTGAGATCCGTGAGAATAATCCTGATGATTTCAGGAACTTTCTCCAGATGACGGACCCCGTATTTCACCATTTGTTGGCTTTGCTGACCCCTTATATCAGCAGGCAGGATACCTGCATGAGGCAAGCCATCACTCTGGAGCAGAGGCTAGTCGCCACCCTGCGGTACTTGGCGACGGGGAGAAGCCTGCAGGACCTCAAGTTCTGAACAGGCATCTCCCCCCAGGCTCTGGGGATCATTATCCCAGAGACCTATTCTGCCATCATCCAGGTCCTGCAGGAGTATATGAAGGTAAGATTTTTATCCTTTAACATCACATTTTATTGTATTTAATGTTTGTTAATATATTGTATTTCTTTCCTCATTCCCTAATTACCATGGTTGTAATATGCTGTGAATGTCCCCTTTGTTCTCATGCATGCTGTATTTTTTTTTTTTTTTTGTCCTTCATACATATTTGCCTTCACCTACCTCCCCAGCATGCTCTCCTGGCCCTATATCCACCTCGACTACTCAATTAACAATGTATTTTGTCAGCTCCATAGTAGTGCTTTACCCTAAACACACCCTAAAATGTGTAAAAATGTGATGTTTTGCTTTTTTTGCCAGAGGTTTTTTTTTATTGGGTCCCAAAATCATTTGGGACTCTCCCTCCCCCAACTGCTAACTCAGCTGATACCAATCCTCTATCTGCTGACTTTGCCAAACCCATACACACTATACCTACCTCTTTTGTGGTCATGTTTATGGATGAATTCCCCAAAGCATGTAGTGTAAGGGCCTGCCTGAATACTTTCAAATGGTACTGTTCAAAGTTTTTGTATCCTGTTATTATCTTGATAGGTAATAGCAGAATGTAAAAATGTGCTAAAATGTGTACAGTGTGTATTTATATCTTTGTATTATGACACTTCTTACCTGTCCAGTGGGCTGCCAATAGTGTAAGTAAGGAGGGGCTGGCCAAAGTAATACACATTATTTAGGCATTCATCTCTCAATGAAGTGGGGAGGGTTACCTGGTCAAAACATCCCCCCCCCTAAAATTTATAAAATGGCCCATGAGAGGGGGGGAATCTGATAGGTGGACCTTATACCTTTGTCTTTAAATACGCCATAAAAATAAATGTTATACTGATGTTGGCCAAGAATGTTTGTGTCTAATCTGCTTTCCATTTTTATGTGCAAAATGATTAATTAATTTTTCTTGTTTGACTCCACAGTTTCCTTCCAACCCACAGGAATGGCAGACTGTGGCCTCCCACTTTGCCCAGCGGTGGGACTTTTCTAACTGCGGAGGGGCAATCAATGGGAAACACGTCCGCATCGTCCCACCACCCAACTTGGGGTCATACTATTACAACTACAAGGGGTTCAATAGTATTGTGATGTTGACGGTGGTGTCGGCTACTTACGAGTTTCCTGTATGTGGATGTGGGGAAGAATGGCCGGATGTCAGATGGTGGAGTCATCGCCCACACGGAGTTCTACAGGCATCTCCAGAATGGCAGCTTAGACTTGCCACCTCCAGAAGACAATGCGGAGGATTCCCATTCGTCTTCATTGCGGATGAAGCGTTTGCACTGGGGGACCATCTTATGCGGCTATTCCCTATGAGGACCCTCACCCCGGACCAGAGGGTTTTTAATTACCAGCTGGCCAGAGCCAGAAGAGTGGTGGAGAACACGTTTGGAATAATGGCCAGCCGGTTCCGCCTATTTCTTACACCGATACACATGGCGGAATATAAACTCAATCACATCATCCTGGCATGATGTGCTCTCCACAACTTTTTAAGGAGAAATTCTGTGAACTATGCTGGCTCAGTTGGGCCTGAAGCCAGAGTTAATCTCAATAAACCAATCCTGACGGCGCTTGAAGCTGGCCGTCCTGGCTTGCCCCCCCAGAGTGCCCGCAAGGTCCGTCTAAGATACATGGAATACTTTGCCGGTAGGGGGGCCATCAATATGCCAGACAATGTCTGAGACATTTTTTAAATAAAAAAATATTTTAAACTGAACAAATATTTGCTTAGATTTACTGCTTGTCTTTCTTTTAGCTGACCATGACTGAAATTTGTGGAGTCCTGAAAATGGCGTGATTGTGTAAAATTAGAAAGCACTGTCGGGTGTTATTTACTAAGGGCAAATCCACTTTGCACTATAAGTGCACTTGAGACTGCACTGAAACTGCACTTGTAGTGTAAAGTGGATTTGCCTTTAGTAAATAACCCCCATTGTCACTGAAAACACCAACTTTACAACAAAAAAATGCTTTTGAGCATTGAAAGAAGAAGCCACACACTGTTGAGTCTCAATCTTTTTAATCAAAGCACAATCACATGTGCATTTATAAAAGGTTTTTAAAACAAACCAACATGTTTGTTGTATAACAATTTTTTAGGTGACATTAAAAGTATAAATTTCCTTTTAAGGTAAAACAGGCATGTTTCAAACCAACAAGAAATACACAACTCTGGAACTTACAAAGTTCAACTTTTGTAGAAATTGAGGGCAATATCAGACATGAGTATTTATAAACTGTGTTTGATATTGCGTTCAGCAGATGGGGTGAAGTCACCCCTGGAAAAGCCAAATTTTGAAGATGCACACAAATTGCCTAATGTCAACATGTGCTAGCTGCCATCATGGGGGATCAATGGATGTGTTTTGTGAGTGCAACCCCTTCCTCTCAGCTACCTTATTATTGAGGAAGGGGTTGCACCCCCCAAAACGCGCATATTGATCTCCGGTGATGGCAGATAGCACATGTTGACACAGTGTGTGCATCTTCAAAATTTGGCTTTTCTAGAATATGTCAAAAAATTTTGAAAAAATTGTCAGAAAAACAAAAAAAAAAGCAGAAATAAGTTAGGGATTTTGAGGGGTTTTAAACTCTCCCTAAAACATCAGTGATGTTCTTCATTTTGTTTTGAACATCATTGATGTTTTGCTTGATGTTTTCCAAGTCCCTATTACACCCCATTATCTCCCCGATCAGGATCTGGGCACTTTCACTGGTGAAATGACCTTCATCCACAACATCATGATAACCTAAAAATATATAAAAAGCAAAAACACCATGTATTATAAATATGCCGGCATCCATCTCTTACCTGAGCCTGTGGTCACAGACAATCACCTGTTGTGGTGACAATTTCCACCACGTCTCCCTCCTCCTCCTCCTGTTGTGTTTGTGGAATTTCCACTTCTTCATGAGTTGGGGGGTCTGTTGTCTCCTCTGATGAGTGGTGTCCTCCAATTCTTTTCACCCCTATGTAAACAAAAAAAAGGTATACTTAGCAGAGTTGCAAGATGAAGAAATATTTTTTTTTCCTTTGTCAAGCTTGAATACTTACCTGTTTTGTACAAGCTTCACAGATGGAGACAACCCTATAGTATACACTGGAGCACCTGTGTGGGCCCCCTAATAAAAAGGGTGTTCTTATGTCCCACACTAGTGCTCCAGCGTCCAGATGTGTAAACAGCTGCTGAGTGTCCTCTCCTTACACAGAATCTAGTTTGCATTTCATTCTAGTTACAAACCCATCTAGACAAAAAACGTATTTTAAGAGAAGTAGGCCAGAAAAAATGTATTGAAGTGCATCTGGACAAAACATGGTGTTTTATTGGCCGAACAAACAATTCCTACGAACGAATAATGTGTCCATGAACATGAAAGTTGCCATTTTAAACTGTACAACAGTAAAGAAAAGCACATGGAGCAGCATGAACGTAATAAAAATAAAGAATAGGAACACAGGACAACTACTTACTTTTTTTGCAGCACTCTCCTGATCCTTCTATACTGATCGTGCTCCCTCAATTTGAGGTCCGACCACCATTTCCTCAGTTGATCCTTGGATCGCCGTACCCCAAAATTACGGTGCAGACTCTTTACAACTTTAGTCATGATCTTGGCCTTTCTGACATTTGGGTTGTGGTAAGGTCCATACTTTCCATCATAGTCGGCCCTGTTCAGTATGTCGACTTTCTCCACCATCTCAACAAAGGACATATTTGAGGCCTTAAATCGTCTCCTCCGGGATCGTGACGTTACTGGCTCCGGCCTTTCCTCCTCCTCCTCGTTGCTGTAATTGGCACGCACCTGCTCTGTCTCCGCCATGTGCTCTCCCCCACTGCACTGAATGATAAGGGGCGGGGAATAGACTAGAAAGAATGTCAGCGGTGGGCAGAGTTTCACACATGCTCTGTGTATATAAAGCGTAACACGCGTGCATAGTACGTACGATCTGTGAGCAGAGGAAGGAGTAAAGGAAGCGCCAATCGTGGTAATGAAGGTAACATTTAAACTTGGGCCTATACTGCTTAGAAATTGAGGCCTGTATTGGGACAAGATTAGGAGACTTTAGCCTGACATTAGTGTCTGTCTTGTGTTGTGTCTTGCACAGAAAATGGATATATTGAATGATCAGGACTTTATACCCATATTCATTGATCTGTTCAGGGACCTGCCCTATCTGTGGCAGGTAAACCACCTATGTTATATGAATCAAACAAAGTGGAAAGCAGCGCTGGATCAATTGCTGGAATTTGTGAAGCCGGTGATCCCCACGGCAGACACCACCTATTTAAAGGCCCTAATTGATGGCATGAGGAGTACTTATCTAAGGGAGCACAAGAAGGTCCAGGATTTCCAGAGATCAGGAGCTGCAGATGACATTTATGTCCCCAGGCTGTGGTACTATGACAGACTGCATTTTCTGTCAAACCAGACTGAACCCAAGCCAGCACTTTCCAGTCTTCCTTCCATACTTCCTTCCCCCTCAGCTGAGGCTTCTGATGCCCAACCTGGGCCTTCCAGGCAGCAACATGTGGAGGAGCCCAGCTTGAGTCAGGTATAGCATTCTTCTAAATATTTCTGTTGGTCAAATTAATGATGTTAAATCTATGTTAGTTTGGATTACTAACTTATGATTGTGATTGAGGAACCAAAAACTAAAATTATGTCCCTTTTTCATACATAGGAAAGTCTCAGCCAGGAGGTGGCCGGGCTCAGTAGCCTGCCTGATACCCAGGTCCCTCCCCTTTGCCTTCCAAAAAAAAGTGGCAGGAAGAGGAGTAACCTGGAGGAGGCAGCAATTGGCCTATTTTGGAAGGCTACTGAGGCCCTCAGAACCCCCCACAGTGTTGAAGAGGACTTACATTGCATCCATAACAGCCTGCAAAATGCAGTAAATGGAGGAGGGCCAACGCCTAATATGTGAGTATGTCATCTTCCAATCCCTAAATAAGGGGTTGAGGGGCCTACTCACAAGCCAAAGCCACATTTGTGAGCTCAACCATGGTCCCCCTCCTCCAGGTCCTCCTCCTCCTCCTCCTCCTCCTGCCACACCTCCAACACCAGAGCCACAGCCTGGAAGGAAGTGTCTAAGGAAGACCAATGAGTGATGACCTGAGTTCAGTCTGGTCTGGCAAAAGATGCAGGCTCTTGTATGATCACAGCCTGGGGACATGTATGTCATCTGCTGCTGTTCATGATCTCTTGGACTTCTGGACCAGATTGTACTCCCTTATATATGGACTCCTCAGGCCACCAATTTTTCAGTAAAATAATTGATGTGTGCCCTCCTTCTTTGTTTGGTTATGGCCCCTTAATAAAGGTATTTTTATTTCTATTTTACTCGCCTATGTGTGTTTTCCTTCAAAAAGGACAGTTTGTTTGTGAGGAGGCAGGTACATTTAAAAAATACAATGTGGGGGGGGCGTGGCCTGCGCTTGAGCTAGATGGCAGCATAAGTCCGGAGCTCCGGTGATTTACAGGGATATAGCGGCTCAAAACACACCATCGGGTCCCGTTTTTGCGATCCACGGCTGGCGATTCATCCTGGGACAAGACAGAGAGGATGTCCAGGAAAAGAAAAGAGCAAAGAAAGCCACAGCGCCTGACGGACTTCTATAGCATGAAACAACAGGAAGGTAGGCAAGATGGCGCCGGGTCATCCTCTACCCCAGCAAACGTCCCCGCCGGCCATCTGAATTCACAGAACAGCCTTAGGCAAAATAGATCACCTTCAGACAGCCCACACCCATACTCTCCCTCCCCGCCAACGGGTAGCCCTGCTAAGGCTAAGTTTAGACTGGATGGAGAAGGATCCCTTGGTGCGGCAAGTCCAGGCCTAGACTCAGGGGATGACACACGTGAGCTCCCTGACTCCATAGAGACCTTTCCTACCATGCATCAGCCAGTGATAGATACAGTGCTGAAAGATATGCTCTTGTCACTGAGAAGTTCACTGCAATCAGATATGATGAAGTGTATGCATAAGTTTAATACTAATCTTCAAGCTGTAGAAACACGGGTTGAACACATAGAGCAAAAGATGGGTGAATACGCAGTTACCATCAACGACTTAGTGGATTCCCATGAGGAAAGGGAAGGAGACACAGATTGGTTAAAAGACAAAATCGCAGACCTCGAAGACCGCAATAGGAGGAACAATTTAAAAATTAGGGGGATCCCTGAGACAGTCCTGCAACCTGACTTAAGATCCTATGCCACTTCACTATTCAAATCTCTTCTACCTGATCTATCAGATCTGGAGATCACCATTGACAGAATTCATCGCCTGCCAAAACCGACATTCCTATCGGAGCACATCCCTAGAGATGTGATTCTGCGACTACATTTCTACCATACCAAAGAGCAACTGATGTTAACAATGCGCCAGAAGGATCAAATCCCCGTGCAATATCAGCATCTGCAGTTTTATGCTGATCTTTCTCAACACACCTTGCAAAAAAGGAAAAATTTAAACACCATTACTAAAGCATTGAGAAACCATCATATCACATACAGATGGGGATACCCTACCAAACTCACAGTTACTAAAGATGGACGCACCCACGTGGTGAATTCGCTAGAGAGAGGCCTCTCTCTTCTAAAGGAGTGGAAAATAGTACCAGAACAGGAGACCACCTCGGCTAACGTGCCCAGATCAGTGGAACCTGCGTGGAAGACGGTCACTACAAAAAACGCAAAGTCACACTCCTGACTCAGGATGGTTACCTAAAACCTACCAATCCCTGGAAATTGGTCTAGGTGCTCTCAGGCCTGAACTATTTCCCCCACCTACTCGAACAGCACCAAGCTGTACCTTAACAAGTTTGTGTTCTCAGGTTTAGGTTCGGCCTTGTAAAATGCCGACCCCATACAAGTTTGGCAAATGTATTGCCTTTTCGTTTCATGTTTATTTCTTTTTGTTCCCTTTTCCTTTTTCTGCTTTCTCCAAAAATGCAGCAGTCAGAATATGTGTAAGCATCGCAACAGTCATGCCTTACTTTAACGAAATGTACGAAGATGGAACTTTCCTCACAACTCATCCCAACCTGAATCCACCATCATACGGTCACCTAAAAGTGAGTACAATCCAAACTCCATTATGCCATATAGTGCCCATTCCTTGCTATACCTGAAACCGCCACAAGAGGGCAACATTGCCTCAAAAATGTATACTTCTCACCATACTCCAACTAGTACACAATACCTTCAAATATGGGTATAAAACTCTTATCTATTAATGCGAAAGGACTTAACCACCCCGCTAAGCGGAGGTCAATGTGGAAAGAGGCGCTCTCCAACAAATCTGACATCATATGCGTGCAGGAAACGCACTTTTCCACAACAGCCACCCCTTCTTGCATACACAAGAACTTCCCGCACATCTTTTCTGCCAGCGCTCAAAATAAAACAAAAGGAGTCCTCACAGCTATTCGGGACACAGTAGCATTTTCAGCCCATGAAATAATCAAAGACTCTGGGGGAAGATACCTAATCCTGGTATGCGACCTCAACTCCATCACATACACCATTGTCAATGTGTATGCGCCCAATCAACACCAGCTACACTTCCTCCATAAACTTCTACGAAAGATCAAAACACACCAAAAAGGAAGATTAATAATCTGTGGTGACTTTAATACAATCCCTGATGCGAATCTAGACTCTTCATCTGGCACTAGACGCCCGGGTATGTCCCTCCTGGCCACTTTACACGCACAAGACCTATATGACGCTTGGAGGTGCTTACACGCCGGCGAAAAGGACTACACCTTTTTTTCCTCTCCACATAGAGTATATTCCCGTATTGATCTTTTTCTTGTGGATCGAAACACCTTAGCCCAAACGACATCTACAACAATAAATTCCATCACGTGGTCTGACCATGCGTCTATCACTATATCCATCAAAGATGACTCAAACTGTAATGTACCAAATATGTGGAGATCCAATACTTACTTAATGCAGCAATCAGACTCAAAAAATGCTATAAATCAGCATCTGAAAGAGTTCTTCAGTGTCAATGAGTCCTCGGTAAAGGATCAGTTTATACTGTGGAACTCTCACAAGGCATATATGCGGGGTATTTTTATTCAACTGGGGGCAAGAGCTAAGAGGCAGCAGCAACAACGAGTAAAAGAACTAACTGACAAAATATTCTTGCTTGAAACTAAGAACAAACAAAACACATCCCCCATACTATCACAACAACTTACCCAATTGCGTAATGACTTAAGATTATTACTGCTTGAGAGTTTTGAAAAATCATCAAAAAAACTTAAAATGTCTTATTACGCTACAGGAAACAAAGCTGGCAAAACATTAGCATACAGATTGAAAGGCCTCAGACACAAATCAAAGATCCCTTACATTTTGCACCCTACTACTAAACATAAACTCTACCATCCTCAAGACATTGCAGACACTTTTAGTCACTATTACAGTACATTATACAACTTAAAGGACGATACAAACACTATACAACCTAGCACTGATGCAATCAACTCTTTTCTACAACATTTGAACATTCCTTCCCTCACACAAGATCAACTACAGACCTTAAACCAAAAATTTAATTCAGAGGAAATACATAAAACCATTGACTCCCTTCCCAGCAACAAATCGCCAGGCCCTGACGGCTTTTCCGGGGAATATTATAAAACTTTCAAGCACCTATTATCTCCATATTTGGAACGTACCTTTAACTCCGCTGCTGCCTCTGCTTCTTTCCCACCAGAAATGTTGAAGGCAATAATTGTGACACTGCCAAAGCCGGGGAAGGAACCCAATACCCCCCCAAATTTCAGGCCTATCTCACTGCTTAATACCGATCTGAAAATATATGCTAAACTCATTGCATCACGTTTGCTAAATATACTCCCCCTTCTCATACACCCTGACCAAACTGGGTTTACCAAAGGCCGCCAAACGTCAGACGCTACCCGTAGGCTGTTAAACATTATCCATTTAGCTAAGGTGCATAAGAGGCCTTCTCTGCTGTTGGCACTTGACGCAGAGAAGGCCTTCGACCGCATACACTGGCGATACCTCACTCAGGTTTTGGGTAGGTTCGGATTTTCTGGCACCATTCTCTCAGCAATCCTAGCCCTGTATTCCAAACCCTCAGCCCAAGTATTTACATCTGGAGCATTATCTAGGCCTTTTAACATAACAAATGGCACTAGACAGGGGTGCCCCCTGTCCCCATTAATCTTTAACTTACTCATGGAACCTCTGGCTATATATTTCCGTTCACATCCTGACATTGAAGGCTTCTGTATAGATAAATCCACCCATAAGATAAGCTTATTCGCGGACGATATAATCTTGATCTTGACCAATGTGGAAACTTCCCTGGCTTTGGTACATAACGCATTAAATATGTTTACTAAAATATCCTACTACAAAGTAAATGAGAACAAGTCCTACATAATGGGGATAGGCATTGACCCTGGTATACAAGACAAACTTAGCTCAAGATTCCCATACTCCTGGGATATTAATGGGATAAAATATTTGGGCATAACCCTAACTGCAAATTTAGATAACCTAGTAGCTGCTAACTACACCTCATTTTTGGGAACCCTCCAAAAGAAACTAGCAGACATCGCCAAGGTGGAGTTGTCGTGGACAGATAGACTGGCAGCGTTTAAAATGATGGTTCTACCTCAGCTACTCTACTTGTTTAGAACGCTCCCGGTCCCTGTCCCCGGCTCCTTCTTTTCTAGTGCACAATCTCAGATAAACGGGTTTCTCTGGCAGGGCAAGAAGGCTAGATGCGCCTTCATGAAACTCACTAAAACTAGAGATGCTGGGGGAATTGGACACGTTATACTAAAAGACTACTACATAGCAGCAATACTTTCACAAATCAGATATTGGATGTTCCAGCCTCAGGTCCATAGATGGACGGAACTAGAGACAGCACAGGTGCCTAGGGCAAGTCTAACTGACTTATTATTTTCTTCCAGTTTCCAGGCATACACCCAAACACACTTGTCTCCCACAATGGTGGCTACACTACTAGCCTGGAAGACATTCATAACATCCAAATACACGGATCAAACAACTAAAGGCATTCCGATTACTATATCCACCTTAACATTGGTTATACCAGATTTACGTATCTCACATTGGTTATCTAAAGGCATACTATCACTAGAAGACCTAATGAATGGCTCAATACCTAAATCATTTGAGTCCCTACAAGCCAAGTATAGTTTGAAAGACTACGACTACTATAGCTACATCCAGATAACACACTTACTTCAAAGATACCCCTACACTTCTATCGCAGTACCTTGGCGAGTATTCCTCTATTTTACAAACCCCAACACCAACATTAAAGGCATATCCCTGTTTTACAATTTGCTCAACAACAAACAGGTGTTTATCAAAACTGACAACATTTTAACATGGGAACAAGAGTTGGGCACAACCTATTCTGAAGAACAATGGCAAAAAGCCCTACGAAACACATTTGCAGCTACCAAATGCGTGAGCCAGTGGGAGACAACCTATAAACTAACACTTAACTGGTACTTAACACCACACCGAATTTCTAAATTCACACGACAAACCTCACCTTTATGTTGGAGAAAGTGCGGACAGGTAGGAACACTTCACCATATCATATGGGAATGCCCAAGTTTACATAATCTATGGCAAAAAGTGTTTAACCTAATATCAACAATAGCAGGATTTACAGTTATACCGAAAGCAGATCTGGCGGTCCTTTCACTAGGCATAGAAAATATACCGCTGACAACCAGAACTATAATTCTCCATATATTACTTAGCACCAGGTTAACAATTCTCAGACATTGGAAAGATCCTAAACCCCCCACCCTTAGTGAAATTATAGAACTGACGAATACACACGCCTCCTATGAATGTATGTTCGCAGCAGCCCAGGGTCAGTATTCGAAATCACAAGCCAAATGGGCTAGTTGGGAAAAATGGTATGCTCGCACCCATTAGGGTCTAGTTCCTTTCGTGCTGACTACCTGCAAATTACACTCAATCAAAGTAGGCAAAATTGAAAGCTGCATATAGTCTATTTCTGTTTTAATTTAATTTAATTAATTATTATTATTTATGTTACTTTAACACTACTAGTATTAGTACGACCAAACTCTGCCCATGCAGAATACTGGTCCTTTTCACCAGCTTAGTTCCGGAATCACTAATAGGTGTGTATGTATATTTATGTTAAACCTCCAACTGACAATGTTACCACCATATTAAAGATGGTCCTCCAGGACCAACACCTCACTAACTTTGTATTCCACCGGACATGTAGTGTCGCAAAATATTCATGCACTATACTTTATGCGAACTGTACCGTGTATATTATATATGGTCTATATTATGTATCGTTTATAACTTATAAAGTGTGATTCCTTCAAAACAATAAAAATATTGGAATTAAAAAATACAATGTGAAATTAACAAGAGACACCAACACCAAGTAACCTCCTTGAGATTAAATAATACAAGATAATAATGGTGTTGTGTTAACTTGACACACAAAACACACCCAAAACTATTCTGAGGTTATAAAAAAAAAAAAACAAGAATCATAACGACAAAATTTAAATCTAAAAACATAACAAAAACATTTTTTTTGGTAGATGTGACAAATCAAAATATTATTTTGATGAAATCACGATAAATAATAAAGAAAGAAGTTTGTGAGAACTCTTTGTGAATATGAGCAGCAAAACAAATTAATTCTTCTAGCATTATAAAGAAGAAGAGAGTGCACTGCACTAAACTATTTAAAACATTGCAGCGTGACGAAAGTGCTATATCCATTCCAAACGCTAATTTTACCAGACCGAGCAGTTCCGTCTCGGAATTGTCCACACACGGTCGGAATTGACGCAATCGGATTTTGTTGTCGGAAAATTTCATAGCTTGCTCTCAAACTTTGTGCGTCGGAAATTCCGATGGAAAAAGTCCGATGGAGCCCACACACGGTCGGAATTTCCAACAACAAGCTCCGGTCGCACATTTTCCGTTGGATGATCCGACCGTGTGTACGGGGCATAATACTCCTGTTTTCATAAGATGGCTTTGTTGGTCAATGTACATTTTTTTTGTGAAAATTTATAAAACGTATTTAAAAACATATTTTGGTCTTTTTAACTTTATATAGCAAAACAATAAATAAAAAATACAACCAAAAGAAGTCTCTATCTGTCTCAAAATATTGAAAAAAATTATTTTGGGTACAATGTTGCGTGGCAAAGTATTTTTCAGTCAAATTATCACAGCACTGAAAAAATTGTCTAGATAGGAACATGCTGGTATTGATGTGGTAAATGTAGTGCTACAGGATCCAGCAGGCTTAGATATTTTGAAAAACAAGCCTATAACCTTTGGTTACATAATTCTCTACTGTCTAACCTCTGATAGCTTAGAGTTCTTGAAAACTAAGGAACACATTGACCAATATTTTCATAGACACAAGTTTGGAGCTTCTAAGAAAATAGAAAGACTATTGATCAGATCCAGCTGCCCAAGAAGAACAATAAGGACATCTCAGCAAGGAGTCTGTGTCCCCAACAGAGTTGAAAAGTAAAATGTTCATATTTTACCAGAGTATACCTTTAATGTGACATAATATATTTTTTGATCCGCTATTTCCATTAGGTTGCAGAAATGTTCTTCTGCTAACATTTGACTTAGCACTGGTCTAGTTCCTCTTGCTGTGAATATTTTATCTGATTTATTTTATATTAATGGGCAACATTGTATTATCCCTGTAGTTCAACTAAGTTCAAAGACTCTGTTCTGCATAAATACATTCTTGCTGTGGATGCATCTGTGAAATATTCTCTTTCTGCATTAACATTTTGTGCACAGAGCACAATGGACACGCAGTATGCTTCAAGGAAGATTGATCCCATTCACATACTTTGAAAGTGAATGAAAATAAGCTGGTCCAAATTTTTTTTTGCAGGAAGAAGTCTTATTTCTTGGAGAAACCTATATTCTGAATGGTGAATGATATCCTGAGATGTGTCCTGTCTTTACACATTCTTTTGCTTTTATTCTCTGTGCTGTAGCATAAAGCTCCCTCATGAAGCATGAAAATGTGTTTTTCACTTTTCTGTTGCATTTTCTCATGAGTATTGGAGAAATCAATTCAGGAGGATTTTATTTTATTTGTGAGATGCAAACACATCTACATAAATGCATGCTGTCTTCTGAGAATAATGATCTTTGGGAAAAAGATGTCACTACTTTTTACTGACACAAACATATACATATCACACAAATGCTAGCAATTGTTTTAGACCATGTTTAATAAGGCACGAGAGATGGGAAAGAGTTTATTTAAACCAGAGCTATGATAGAACTGTTACCTATAGCAAAACTCAGGTTTTGTCTCTTAAATTAACCACTTGAGTACCTACCTGTATTATTCCTTAACTATCAGGCATGGTTTCATTATACAGTGCTGTGATAGTTGGACTGGCAGTTACTTTACTAATACTGTACCTAAATGAATTTTATATATTTTTTTAGACAGATATAACTTTTTTGTTGGTATTCAATTACCACTTTTTTTTTTACAATATAAAAGTAAAAAAACAAAAAAAAAATCTTTGAAAAAACTGTTTCTGTTAAAATAAAAATCCCAGGGCAGTACCAACACCCCCAAATGACCCCTTTTTGGCAAGTAGACACCCCAAGGTAATCTTGTTTTTTGCCATAATGTTTTGGAAATAAAGAAGGATGCTGGTATAGAGGAGGCTAAAATATAGAGCTTTGCAATGGTGCTTTACATATGGCGCACATGGGTCATACACAGAGAGAGGAGAATACATTCACAGAGAGGGCCTAATGTACAGGTCACAAACAGCGGGGGGGGGGGGGGGGGTGGAGATGAGAGGGTTTATGTGCAGACATGCAGAATAATGAAGGTGAGGGATCAATATGCGCATAGAGAGGCAAGCTGGAGATCAGATGTATAGGAGAGAAGGGAGAGTAAAGGGTAAAAACTATTATGTGCTGTTTTTTGCTAAAACTAGTGAGG
Source organism: Aquarana catesbeiana (assembly GCF_042186555.1). Taxonomy (NCBI): domain Eukaryota; kingdom Metazoa; phylum Chordata; class Amphibia; order Anura; family Ranidae; genus Aquarana; species Aquarana catesbeiana. The sequence continues at coordinate 146,193,434 of NC_133332.1, read as the reverse complement.
ATTGTCAAAGTCTTTTGGAAGTTGATATTTTTTGTTATTACAGCTTTACTTTGAACTTGGTAGTAGTAGTAAACAGAATGCTGTGTAGATTTAATTATAATTAAACAATGACTAAATGGCATTTTACTTTCTAAAGCACTGCCAGGTATTACATTTTATAAAATAATATTTTCATATTTTTTAAAAATTCCATACTACTCAGTGCTGCTGATCTCCCCCAGCAGCTTTCTGCCACTTTCTGTTAACATGCACTTGCTCTATCATCAGCTATAAATCATTGCTCTGGACCAACATTATAACAGTGATGACTGTGGACCAGGCCATGGTTGTTGATACCATCATGTGATACTGTGTATGGATGGACTGCCCATTAGCTGCTATGCTCTTTATGCCATCCTATGCTTTTTTAACTGAGCTGGCAACTTAGACTAATGTCGCGTACACACGATCTGAAATTCGCCAGCAAAAGTCAGATGTGAGCTTTTGGTCAGAAATTCCAACCGTGTGTATGCACCATCAGACTTTTGCTGGCAGAATTCCCGCCAGCAAAAGATTGAGAGCAGGTTCTCTATTTTTCCGTCGGAAAAAGTTCCTATCGGAAATTCCGTTAGTCTGTATGCAATTCCGACGCGCAAAAAAACATGCATGCTCAGAATCAAGTACGAGACGGAATCGCTCGGTCTGCTAAAACTACCGTTCGTAATGGAGATAGCACATTCGTCATGCTTTAAATTTTTGTATCTTTTAATGCAGCGCATTCTTTTGTTGTTTATAATGCTAGAAAAATGAAGTTGTTTTGCTGCTGATACTTAAACAGAGTTCTGACAAACGTATTTCTTTATTATTTCTTGTGATCTCCTTAGTAATATTTTTATTTTTTTAAAGCCAGATCTCCATGATAATGTATAGAATTATTTTTTATACTGATTTTTTTTTCCTTTTTTTATTTAAATCAAGTTCTCCTTTTTTTGATTATTTTAAATTTATTTTCTAGTGATCTCCATAATTTTTTTGTGTATGTGTGTCAAGTTACCACAACAACATTATTATCTTTAATACCCAAGTGTCCTAAATGCTATCGCCCTCTGCACGAGGAACACCTCCACCGCGCCAAAGTTGCCCTCCTAAAAAACTATTATGAACAATACAAACACCAGTGAAAGTGGTATAGTTTAAACTAATCGGTATAGAAAATGTTGAGCTGCCCCTTTAAATGGCAATAAGAAACAATGGTAAATAAAATTTAATCCTATATATCGGCTGTGTACCAAAAATGGACAGCCGACATGCAGGGTAAATTAAAGGCGCTCAGAAACACTTCAAATGTAACTAGGTTGTATCAACATTTATGACAATGTCTGGTGATTATGCAAATTCCCTGGATATATATATATAAAATATATATATCAGTGTGTCTAAATATAAAGTGATGGTGATACCCTTTATCTATAAATCAATCACCTGGATGTGATACACCTCTAATGAACACAAACAAAAAATGAATAGTATTGTATACTAAACCGTATGCAATAGTGGTGACACCCTCTAATACTAAATTAGTGATCTGAATGTGCCATGCTGGATTAACAACATGCCTCAGAAGTGCATATAAAAACCAAAGCAAAACTGTGCTAAACAAATTATATAATAGTGATGTGATCTAATTAGTGAGTCAATTAGTGGGGTGTATCACACCCCTATCAATCGGCTGATTGACTAGGTACAATTCATATGATAACCATAATATTGATACCCCCTCCTAATGAATAAGTTACCTGTGTACGGCACACTAAATGAGTGGCGGACCACACACACAAAAAAAAAAAAAAAAAAAAAATATTGCAAAAATAAGGAAATGGAATAAACGAAAATTATCCACCTCTGTACTGTGAAATAATCACAAACCTTTTAACGTGACAGCAATGTAATTATGTGACAATCATGCATATGGTTCAGTTCATGCTGCAAAGTTCAAAACTCTAAATACAGTCCATGAATAGAACCAGCCTTCAGTGGGCTGTAGGTGATTTAAACTGGTGACGGTGAAAAAAAAATGTTTTTTATAATAAATCCAGTGCTCCACACAAATGATTCTCCAGTGAACAAATATCAACTTGTTGAGTAGCTCCGTGTTTCTTCCACCCCACCACTGTGCTAGTGAATCGCACTCTCCAGACCTGCACTCACCGAAAAATTGCGCCCGCACTCTCATGCAAGGCAAACCAGCTTTCTTTACCACACTCACGGGCAAATATTGTATACGAGGTTTCACAGGAATGATGTTCAATGGATCCACATAAAAGAGAAGGAGTGCTCCAATAGTGTAATTCAGTAACAACAATTTATTAAAATCACTGCAAACTTCATACATAGCACTCACATTTGGAAAACTTGAAAACGCTCAACACTTGTGATAAAATCCAAACTTCAACTCAGTGGATGCAATAATAACAATGGTCACGGCGGACCCGAGGTGTACAGCTACTAGATGTGCTCTCACCCCTCCCTCGGGATACCTCCGTCTCTCCGTGCGCTCGTATCCTATTCTCCTGTGTGGCTACCAGCAAGTACGTCACAACTCACAGCCACGCCCCGACATGTTTCGTCATAGATCGACTTTCTCAAGGGATTGGCTGTGTTAGCTGTCACTCAACTCTTTTATCCCATCTAAAGTGCACGCCCACTGGGTTACGTCATGCGCATGCGCACACCTCGCGTCCCCGTGCGCTCAATACAATGAAATCTCACACAGCAGAAAAAAGGAATACAGGAATAAATAGTGATACTACAAATGATTATGTTTGACAAAATGATGGCAATCTATCAAGGTAGAAGTATATAGAAGTGAAGCGCAAAGCCCCACACACATACAGCTACTGCCTCTATATCAGTCTGCAGTTGTATTGCTCTCTGACATAGCAAACCAACCATCTGAAAATGCTGATAGCCTATGCCATATATACCGCAAAGATGTATCGCTAAGTGAATAACCAGACAACATTATTATCTTGTATTTTTTAACCTCAAGGAGGTTGGTGTCCCTTGTTAATTTGACATTGTATTTTTGAAATGTACCTGCCTACTCACAAAAAACTGTCCTTTTTTAATAAAAACGCATAGGCAAGTATTTGCTGAAAACAAAAATTACCATTTATTCTGGGTCATAACAAAAGAAAGAGGGAAGGCAATTCTGGAGAAACTGCAGACATTTGTGAAGCCTTTGAATCCCAGGGCACACAACTATTTGAAAAAGAAAATTGGTAGCCTGAGGGGGGAGTGGCCTCCTGTGGACTATACTTTCCTCATCCATCCAATACTGGTCCTCCTATGTAGACCAACCACCTCCAAATGAACTGTGGTTGAAAGCTCTCATAACCCCCTTATGTTTATCTCACTGCATCACTCATTGGGAATATTTACAGAAACTGTTTCACAAATGGTACTTCACCCCAGAAAGACTGGCAAGGATATACCCCTCCACTTCACCTAAATGTTGGAGAGGCTGTGACAACATTGGATCCCTATCTCACATCTGGTGGGACTGCCCACCCATCAAAAAATTCTGTGAAAAAGTGAGGAAATTAATCTATTCATTATGTGATATAACTATCTCAATGTCCCCACTAGATCTTCTCCTGGGTCTGTCAATTCCCTCTTGGCCTAGACATTTGCAAACGCTGGTGACACACATCCTAATAGCAGACCGTTTGGCAATTGCAAAAAAGTGGAAATCAACCCACCCTACCCTCCTAAAGGACGCTATCCGGTTACTCAACTCGCATTTCCTGATGGAATCCTCGTTTGCCAAAGCCAACATGTCTGCAAATTATTTTACCAAATCCTGGGAAAAATGGATCAATGACCGCAGAAGCGTGCCCTTGTGTTAGAATATTCACTGTGGACTCACCCATCCCAACTATTATCATTAGACAAAACACTGGACTTCTACCAACCTTTCCAACCAGCCTGATTTCCCATGGCTCACCACTCAGATCTTTTACAACCCCAATGCCTCTATCCGAATACCCGCAAAAAGGTTCCTATCCAAAACATTTCATAATATTAACAAATTCACAGATTGTCACCTTTTGTATATCTGTCTCCTATTGTTTAACGCACTCTTCGCAGTACTATTCTCTCTCTACATACATACTTGATGCAAATCATCTTAACTTCTCAAACCTTGAAGTATTCTGAAGATGTATAATGTGATTATTCTTGTTCTTTATGTTTTTTTTTGTTTTTTTTTCTTTTCTATTTCTCTGGTATGTACACCGAGCCAGGGTATGCCCAATTGGCGATGTTTTGTTAAAACTCATTTTCTCTTTGAGACTAATAAATACTTTAAAATTAAAAAAAAAATTGGTAGCCTGAGGAGTTCATACAATAGGGAGCACAATCTGGTCCCGGACTCCAAGAGATCAGGAACAGCAGCAGATCACACATATGTCCCCAGGCTGTGGTACTACAACAGCCTGCGTCTTCTTTCAGACCAGACTGAACCCAGGCCATCACACTCTTGTCTTACTTGCACGCTTCCCTGCATGCTGTGGCTTTGTTCGTCGAGTTGTGGAAGGAGGTGGAGGAGGAGGAGGAGGAGGATGGATGAACTCAGAAAAATGTGTATTTTCTGTCAGTTGGTCACTTAACCCCTTATTTAGGGTCTGTAAATTGATGTTCTCACAGATGAGGCATTGGCCCTCCTCCATTTCCTGCATTTTCGCTGCTACTATGCAGCCATATCCCTCTTGAATGCTGGGGGGGTCTCTCAGGGTTGCATGAGCATCCCGAATGAGGGCAAGTGCTGCCTCCTCCATGTTCCTCCCCTTCCTGGGCCTTTTGGGTGGAAAGCTGAGGGGAGGGACCTGGGATTGGGTCAGTCCACTGGACCCATCCACCTCCTTCCTGCCACTTCCCCCTGCCACCGCCTGGCTGCCACATTCCTGACACTCATCCTGGCTGAGGCTTTCACAGGTCGTACGTCCGACGCATGCGCTTTACGCTTTACATATACTGCGCATGCGTGAAACTCCGCCTGCGTCGCCCTGTCCCTGACATTCTTTCTAGAATATTTCCCACCCCTTCTCTTTCGGCGCAGTGGGAGAGGACATGGCGGAGACCCAGCAGGTGTGTAATTCCAGTAACGATGAGGAAAGCCCAGAGCCAGAAACGTCCCGATCCGGGAGGAGATATAAGGCCTCAAATATGTCCTTTGTAGAGATGGTGGAGATGGTGAGCATCTTGAAGAGGGCCGACTATAATGGGAAGTATGGACCTTACCTAAACCCAAATGTGAGAAAGTCCAAGATCATGTCTAAAGTGGTGAAAAGTCTGCACAGGAATTTTGGGGTACGACAATCCAAGGAGCAATTGAGGAAACGCTGGTCAGACCTGAAACTGAGGGAGCAGGATCAGTACAGAAGGATCGAGAAAGTGCTTCTAAAAAGTAAGTATTTGTCCTGTGCTCCTATTATTATTACTTGCATGCTGTTTTTCTTTACTGTTGTACAGTTTTAAATGGCAACTTTCAGGCTAGTGGGCACAATAATCGGTCGTAGTAAACATTGTTCGTTCGCCCACTAATAATACAATGTGTTTTGCAGATACAGAGTTAACTACATTTGGTCATGCCTATTTGTATTAAAATAAGTTTCAGATCAAAATAATTTTTAATTTTAGAAAAGAATCAAAAATTTGCTAGCATAGCAATGGCCCCCCTACCTGTAAAATAGTCCAGATACTTTTGCCACACATCACGGGTGCTTTGGGGGGGCATGCCAGGACGGCCAGCTTCCAGGGCCGTCAATGGATTTATGCCCTGAATTGCGGCCTCAGGCCCAACTGAGGCCACATAATTTGGAGCATTTCTCCTTAAATAATCATGTAGAATACAGCATGCTAGCACTATGTGATTCAGTTTATACTCCGCCATGATGATTGCCATATGGAATAGGTGGAACCGGCTGGCCATTATACCAAACGCATTCTCTACCACTCTTCTGGCTCTGGCCAGCCAGTAATTAAAAACCCTCTTCTCCAGGGTGAGGGTCCTCTGGGGAAATGGCCTCATCAGATGTTCACCCAGACCAAATGCTTCATCTGTGACAAACACAAATGGGAGTCCTTCCACATTCTCTTCAGCAGGTGGCAATCCCAAGCCACCACTCTAGAGACGTCAGTAGAATTGGGCAAAGACTCCACCATCCGACATCCGGCCATTTATCCCCACGTCCACATATAAAAACTTATACGTCGCCAACACCACCGCCATCAACATGATACTATGAAACCCCTTATAGTTAAATTAGTATGACCCCGAGTGGGGTGGTGGGATGATGTGGACATGTTTCCAATCGAGCACAAATCTTTAGTGACCTCTTCTCGATCACCCTGGCTAAAAGACGTGTCTCGCGGCCCATCACTTTTTATCTCCAACAACACAGGATTCCTTATTACTGGGGATTCCCGTTCCGTCTCTCTGTCACAAAAAAGGGTGTCCAACATATCCTCCGAGACCTGCAAGAAGGGGACTCGTTCCTCAAGAATCTGGGCCTTCCACCACTGCCAGCAGAAGATGGTCAACCAACTCCCACCACTCCCCGGGCCCCCTTGGTCCCCTCGCAGATTTAGACCCAGCAGTAGGGAAAAGGAGCGAAACCCTACTCCACGCCACAATGCTCTCAACGCCCCCGGCAACTAACCTGATTGTCTGGGAGATGTCCTCCATGGTCCTTCCTCTGGGGTCCTGACCCCTGTTTCCCCATACATGGGTGTGCTTTGTTACCTTCCCCCTTCTCTCCAGATATGAAGGGTTTTTTTTATATCCTTGTTCTTTTGCATTTTGACTTCTCTTTTGTTTTCTCCCACTGAGGTGCCTTGAACTGTTTGGTTTTGTTTCTATTGGCTATTACACAGAAGGTATAAGAGGAGACTTTTGCTTGTTCAAACCACAGATGGAGTGGCTTGGCAGAGCTTGTTGCCTCACCGGAGGCCGCCATGCTTCTTCACATATGTTTTGACTGCGGTCAAGGATCCCTGAGACGCCATTGCCTCTCAGGCCTGCAACTTTAGTTTTTGTTCTACCTTTTTAGGCCACCACGGCCTTCTTGTTACCACGCTACTGATCTCCTCTCATTCATTTTTTCCATGGACCCTCCTGGTTTTTCAATTTTATTATTTTTTATTTTACATTTTTGATGTTATTTATGTATCTTTTTTCTCTCAGGTTACAATATACTGTATTAATAGATATAAGGTTATTGCTCTGTTCCCATACCATGGGGTAACTCCCACTGCACTAAAGGTAAAATGGCTTACTAGCATAACCCTAATATGGCTCTGAAGATACTGTCCTATAATGTGAAGGGTTTGAACTCCATCAAGAAATGATGGTTGGCTCTGAAGGAGTTCAGGACCTCCGGCACGGACGTAATCCTGATTCAGGAGACCCACTTCTGAGCTGGGAGTTCCTTGAAATTCGCTTCCAAACACTTCCTGGTCTCATATGTGGCTTCGGACTCATCTGGCAAGGCTGAAGTTGCAGTGCTAATCAAACGCTCCTGTCCTCTCTAGATCCAGTACTCACATTTGGACCTGCATGGTACTGTAGATACGTAATTTTGCAATGTATTTTCATGTCTAGCCCTTTCACCCTTATGAATGTTTACGCACCCAACTCGGGTCAGCTTAAATTTCTCACTGAAACATTCGATAGGCTACAACGTTTCTCCAGGCCCTTTACGATTGTAGGTGGCGACTTCAATGCTATCCTTTCTCCCACAAGATAGGAGATCCTTTTCCAAACTAAACTACCTCCTCCTCCTCCTTCCGTCAATGGACACAGGCTCACTATCTATTTGACGCCTGGAAGATTAAACACCCCACTAGCAGACAATACTCGTTCCACCCCCCCCCCCCAAAATGTTCTCCAGACTAGATTATTTCTTCATGACAGCCCCCCTTCTGCCTAACATGGTGTCGTCTGACCTGGGTCCCATCACCTGGTCAGATCACGCTCCCCTAACTCTAGACCTTTCCATCTCCACTGCTTTCTCCAAGACTTGCCACTGGAGGCTCATTGAGTCCATATTAAACCACCCAGAAACCAAAGGGAAACTTCTCTCGGCGCTAACTGAATACTTTCAGCTCAATGTAGGCTCTGTGTCCAGTCCATCCACTCTATGGGAGGCCCATAATGCCTTTTTCAGGGGGCAATGCATTTCTTTTAGTTCTCGCAGGAAGAAAGACACAAACTTTTTAAAATCCTCTTTATTAGCTAAACTGCAAGATGCCAAACACTCTCTGGTACTTTCCCCCACAATGGCTCGACTGAAAATGGTAACCTCACTGAGAAATCAGATAAAATCACTGGACATGACAGGTATAGCTAAATCCCTTCTCTGGGTGAAACAAACATTTTATGAGTTCTCCAATAAGCCCCACAGAATGTTGGTCTCCAGACTCAACCCTAGACCTTTCCATTCCTTCCCTGACCACTTGAAACAATCAGATGCTACTCCTATCCATTGCCCTCAAACTATGACCCAGGTCTTTGGCGACTTTTATGACAAATTATACAACTGTCTAACCCCTGCTCTACATTCCCCTTTCGACCTAGGGTTGTTCAAGACTTTCTTGGATAATATTTAGCTTCCCCAACTAGGCAAGACAGACTTGTTAACATTAAATGCCCCCATTACCGAAGACAAGCTGGCAGACACTATCAAGCATTTACCCTCACGCAAATCCCCTGGCCCAGATGGTCTTCCTTATTCTTACTACAAGACGTTTTCATCGACCTTATCCCCCCATTTACTATCTTTATATAACTCCATTCTCCAAGGCAAACTTCCCCATCATTCTTTTCTCCACTCCTACATCTTGGTTATACCTAAACCGGGTAAATACCCATCCCTTCCAGATAATTATAGACCGATTGCTCTCTTAAACTCAGACTACAAACTATTTATGAAGATCCTAGCCAACCGTTTATCCCAATTCTTGACAAAACTGGTCGACAAAGACCAAGTAGGCTTCGTCCCCACCAGACATGCAGGAGACAATACCACACACACCATTGATCTCATAGACATGCTGAATAGAGTATGCAGACCTGCCCTGATCCTTAGCTTGGACACCCAGAAGGCCTTGCAAGACTAAGCTGGCCGTACATGTTTACCACCATAACCAAATTCGGATTCCGAGGCCCCTTTATATCTGCCAAACAAACCCTTTATTCTAACTCCTCATCCCAGGTCCGAATGGCCTTCTTTTTGTCTCAGACCTTACCAATGTCTAACGGCACCAGGCAAGGTTATCCTCTTTCCCCATTGCTTTTCATCCTCTGTCTGGAACCCCTAGCAGAGGCTATCCGGTCCCATCCTGACATGCGAGGCATACCCATGCATCATAGGGACTACAAATTATTCCTATTTGCGGATGACATCCTATTGACTCTCACCAACCCACATATATCCCTACTATCTTTACACAACTTTCTATCAAAATTCAGTGCTCTATCTGGGTACAAAATCAACACCACTAAGACGGAGGCACTGACTCTCCATAGCCCACCTGTGGAAATAAAATCACTACAACACTCATTCCCCTACCACTGGTGTTCCACCTCCCTCAAGTACCTGGGCATGAAAATCACCCCAACCTATACATCCTTGTATCAGGCCAACTATGCCCCCTGGTCAAGGACGTCAGTGATACGCTAAAGTGTTAGAACCCTCTCCCGATATCTTGGATAGGTAGGATCAATGTATTAAAAATGACTGTCATGCCTAAACTGCTGTATCTTTTCGAGACCCTACCCGTCCCTATCCCCATGTCACAATTAAAACTAATCAAGCGTTGGCTCCTTCATTTTATCTGGAGTACCAGAGCCCACAGGATAGCAAGCTCTGTGATTCTCTCCCCTAGACATCGGGGTGGCTTGGGGGCACCAGATACTTATAAATATTACTTGGCATCCCACCTCCGAGCTGTGGTTTCCTGGTCCAACCTAGTAGCTCTGAATAGATGGGCAGAAATTGAGATGCGCTCCTTGTTTCCCACACACCCTTGTTCCCTTGTCTGGTCGCCCACCCTGACTCAGGACCCCAAACTCCATAGTTTATGTTTAAATTCTATGTTGTTCACAGTAAGGATATGGTGTACCTGTATCTCTAAATTCTCTCTCTCTAATGTTCTCTTCAACCCACTACTCCCAGACAGCCCATCTCACTCCCGTATGGTCCCCTGGGTACAAGCTGTCCTCTTTCAACTACGCCACCTTGTCCACCCAGTCACCCGTAAACTCCTAACCTTTGCTACCCTCCAGTCTAAATATCAACTCCCAAAAAACCTGCACTACTTTTACCTCCAAATGAGTCATTACCTAGCAGCTCTCTTCCCCACCCTTACCCAGCCTAAACCAACGACCTTTGAATTTTTATGTTCCCAAGGTCCCCATCAAACACGATTGAGTTCTGCTATTTATTAAATACTTCAGGAATCATCCCCACTTTCTGAAGACCTCCATACCTACATGCAAAAATGGTCCCAAAACATACAAAAGCCTATCTCTATCCCACAAAGGAACAGGATACGGTCCTCCACCCCCAAAATATCCCGATGCGTGACGCAGAGAAAGACAGCATTCAAAATATTGTTCTTCTGGTACAGGACACCAGAGATCATGAACCATTATGACCCCTCCTTGTCCCCTTGCTAGAGATGTGGTAAAACCAGAGGTACCCATTATCATATATTTTGGCAATGTGAGTTAATTACTCCCTTTTGGTCCATGATGATGTCTCTGCTCCAACAATTATTTGAGCCCCCCTCCCGTTGGATCCATTACACTACCTCCTAGGCCTTCCCTTTCAAGACTTGGTAAAGAACTCAAACAAACTGGCCTCATACATTCTATTAGCAGCTAAGAGAGTTATTCCAATGTGTTGGCTGGCCTCTACCCCCCCTCTCAAGAGCAATTTCTCAATGTCATCTGCAAAATTTGTAGAATTGTAGATGCTGCTCCTCCAATGGTATCAGCATCCACTCTCCATCCCCACAGTAATATTAATAATTGGCATGTAAAAAATGTCCACATGTGAATTCGACAAGTATCTTTATTAAAAAATCAGTTAAAACACTTACAAAGATATGGCTTGTAAAATGGCATCCAAACTACAATACCAAGGATTCCCACCAAAAACGCGCATACATGATGATGTATTGGCTTCTGCCTCCACCCAACGCGTTTCATCACATATGACTTCATCAGGGGCATGGAAGCCATGCAGATGTCACTTATAGTGTAGCACACCCTATAGCATGTATAAAAAAAGATTCTCCACCAAAACACATACCTGACCCCCTGAGTGTGATATACTATATTAGAGATTACCACATGCAAAAAAAAAAAGAGATCCCCCTGAAAATTCATACCAGACCTTCTCATCTGGTATGGATATTAAGGGAGATCTCTTTTTAAAAGGGGTTCCCCAGATTCCACCCCCCATGTGAATAAGTATGGGGTACATTGTACCCCTAACCATTCACCAAACAAAAAGGAAGTGTAGTGTTACAAAAAACAAGAGACAGTTTTTGAAAAGTCTATTATTAAAAAGGAAGAATTTCTCCATCGTAGCTCCGTGTCTATGGTTCTTCTCCCCTGGCTTCTTCTCCTGATTTTTCTCCCTCCGCTGATGACTTCTTCCTCCACTAACCTGGTCCTCCTCCGATGCTGGCTCCTGCTGTTGTGTCAGGTCCAGTGTCTGCCAGTTCTTATATAGCCATGGGGCATGGCCATCTGGGGTTTTCACCCAGAGACCCTGTCCCTCCTGACAGGGGATGAGGTCTCCATGTGACATCACAGGGGTGGGATCTTAGGGTGACATCCCTGGATGGCCACGCCCCATGGCTTAATGAGAAAAAGTAATCGGCAGAGGGAGAAGAACCAGAAGAAGTGGACATATAAGAACCAGGAGAAGAAGTGGAGGGAGAAGAAGTGGAGGAAGAAGACCGGGGGAAGAAGACCGGGGGAAGAAGACCGGAGGAAGAAGACATGGAGCTATGACATTCTTCATTTCTAATAAAGGACTTTTTGAAAACCGTCTCTTTTTTTTAACACTACACTTCTTTTTTTTGTGAATGGGTAGGAGTATAATACTCCATACTCATTTACATAGGGGGTGGGGTCTGGGGGCCTCTTTGTTAAAGGGGGCTTCCAGATTCTGATAAGCCCCCTACCCGCAGATCCCCACAACCACAGCCCAGGGTTGTTGGGAAGAGGCCCTTGTCCCTATCAACATGAAGACAAGGTGCTTTGGGGTGGGGTGCTCAGAGCGCCCACCCCCTATGTTTAGGGCATGTGGCCTGTATGCTCGAGGAGGGGGCGCTCACTGGCCCCCCCTTTTCTGACCTGCCAGGCTGCATGCTCAGCTAAGGGTCTGGTATTGATTTTGGGGGGCCCCACGCCATTTTTTTGGCATGGGGTTTCCCCTCAAAATCCATAGCAGTCTGAACAGTCTAGTATGGCCTGGGGAGCACCCCATATTTTTTTATTACATTTGGCGTGTGGTTCCCCCTCAAAATTCATCCTAGACTTAAAGGGCCTTGTATGGTTGGATCATAGTCAAATCCCGTTCATTCAAGTCACATGGAAGTTGGTCACAGGGCACAATCAGATCAGAAGTCATACGACTTTCATGTCAGGTCAGTGTGAACATAGCCATATGCTGCGTACACACGCTCGGAATTTCCGACAACAAATGTTCGATGTGAGCTTGTTGTCGGAAATTCTGACTGTGTGTAGGCTCCATCGGACATTTGTTGTCGGAATTTCCAACAACAAAAATTTGAGAGCTGGTTCTCAAATTTTCCGACAACAAAATCCGTTGTTGGAAATTCCGATCGTGTGTACACAGTTCCGACGTACAAAATTCCATGCATGCTCGGAATCAAGCAGAAGAGCCGCACTGGCCATTGAACTTAATTTTTCTCGGCTCATCGTACATGTTGTACGTCACCGCGTTCTTGACGTTCAGAATTTCTGACAACATTTGTGCGACTGTGTGTATGCAAGACAAGTTTGAGCCAACATCCGTAGGAAATAAATCCAGGATTTTGTTGTCAGAATGTCCGATCATGTGTACGCGGCATTAGAATGGTTAACTTTGCATTCTGAAAAAAATGTGAAAACAAAGCAAATCAAAAAGAAATGGTATATCTCTCAAAAATATTGATAGGTCACCATCTGTAGAGGTTAACAAATCTGTTAAAACTCAGTTCAAGCTTGGGCAAACTCAAATGTTTAATTTGAATTGCATTGAAGTCAATGGCAGACAATTTCTCATGTTCTTCTATCTACTACCAGGCTACTAGGGAAGCTATTGTCACTCAAATGGCATGGGAAGCCCCCAACCTAACTGTTATTTTGTATTGTTTGGTGTTACCTTACCCTTTTCTATCATAAAAAAATCCTCAGATAAATAAAAAAAATACAAAACAATGTAAGAAAAAAACACCTTAATTTTAACGGTTCTTCAATTGCTTCCAAGTTTTGAAACGAGCAGGGCATAATGCACATTTATTTTTAAATGTAGTGTTTTTTTAGCAGCAGTATGACCATAGTAAGGCCTTACTGTTGCTTCGTAAATGGACCCGTACATTTTTTTTTTTTGGTACCTTGTATTCCTCTTCAACTGCATTGTTGAGAGCAATTTCAGAGCTGAATAGCTGAATCGCTGAAGTTTATATATAAGAAAACACTGGTAAATAAGTCAGGGAATAATGATGTTTTCAACTTCATGCTCTGTTCATCCTGGACAGTAGAGATGTCTCATTGAGCCTAGGTTTACAATGACAGAGGGAATGAAATTGTTGATCAGCTGAACTCTCACAATTTCATTCCCGCATGTCAGTCCCGACTTCGGGGGGGAAATTTCGGAGACATCTGTGCGGGTTGCTGCACAGATGTCTATTGAAATTGCACCCCGATGTCACCAAAAGTAATACAGAAACTACCTTTGAGAATCAGTGCGGCGCGACAAATGGCATTGCACCGATTCGGACGGTGCCATGGCCGACAATTGCCGCCGATTTGTCATGCGATTTGACATGTGAAATCGCATGCCAAATCACTCCAACAGGAACCAGGGCTTAAGCAGAGACAATAACAAAGGAAGCAGCTCTGCAAAGCTACCATCATGTGTGCACTCCATTTTAAATGTAATTAAAATTATATAACACTTCCGTTTTCACAGCTGCTGTTTTTGGCTTCAGGCGTTTTTTTCTACAGCCGGTAAACTCCCCAGCATGTTATCCTATGTGTTCATGCACACATAGGCTTTTATCAGCAGTTTTTGGCAGGGACATTTTCTGGCCAGAAAAAAAAACCAGAACTAGTGGGTTTGAGGAGTTTTTCAGCTGTAAAATTGATTTAACTGAAAATTGCTGAAAAAAAAGCTGAAAAACGCTGGAAAAAAACCCCAGCAAAATGCGGCTATTCTGTGTTTATGAGTGTTTTTGAGCGATAAGCTTTTGCAGGAGTATAGTTATGCTAAAAAAAAACTAAAAAATGCAAACGCTAACAAAATTCTTAAAAATGTGAATGCAAAAACGCTGCAAAATGCTAAAAATTCTGCATCTAAAGCTATTACCGTTTTAATAATGTCCAGTGTGCATGAGGCCTAAAAACTTGTAAACTTAAAAAAAATAAAAATGAACATTTTCCCTGATATCACACATCAACAAGACTTTGTTAATGTTTATTTTATCCTGACTGAAACCTTACATTGTAAGATAATTACCACACCAACAGTTTCAAAATGCATAGGAATTAGAGCCATTATTGCAAATATACACTGACTAACTGAAAAATCCTAGGAGTAGAAGAGGAAGTCAGCATGTGTTAGTTAAATACAACAAAGCCTTTCATTTTGTTGACTGTGCAGAATGATGGAATGTGCTCTGGAAATTGGATGTACCTGAACATCTCAGTGTTCTTATGAAGAACCTCTACAATGATCAAGAAGATGGTCAGGACAGAAAATGGAGAAACAGACTGGTTTCAGATCTACAATTGAAATAGACAAGGCAGAATGCTCTCACCATACTTTTTCAGTCTCTATGCGTAATGTATAATGGAGAAGCAAGGTTGGAGAAAAATGATGGAGGTTTTAGGACTTCATAGAAAAGACATCAGCAACCGTTAATATGTCAGAGACACAACACCCATAGCTGAAAATGTACAAGACCGTAATAAACAAAGTTAAAGAACAATATGAAAATATTGAACTTCAAGAAAACTAAGGTGATGGCAAATAATGCAGCTAACTTTAGAGCTGATCAGGGGCAGACTGACCATTTGGGCACTCAGGCACAAACCGAGGGCCCCATGCCACTAGGGGGCCCCATCAGAGTGGCCAGCCTCACTAAAAGGAGGGACAGTATATAAAAATCTGTGTTTTTTTACATCTGTCCATGAAATGCCGACATCATTTTTCTGTAAAAAAAAAAACAAGGCTATAGCTGCCCCACCTCTGTACTGCCTCCTCAGCCAATGGGAACACAGTGTGGACGCCCCTTCCTCGCCGCGACTCATTTGATTTCTGAGCAGGAGATTGCCGACAGCTGGAGAGGAGAGGGAGGAGGAGACACAGCCTGCAGTGTGGGAAGGGCTGCAAACTGCTGGAAGGTAAGCTTGCTGAGCTGTACTGAGTGTATTTTTGTCAGTGACTTACCCTGGTGAGCAGGAGGGGGGTGTTTTTCCTCTAGCAGGGCTCCTCCTGTCTCTGAAGCTGTTAGGTCAATTTTCTGTGTGAGAAGTGCCATGCTTCTGGAGGAAGGATGTCCTGAACTTCTCCCCCAATCTCTGCTACCCTGCCTACTCATTACCTGAGCACTAAGGATGAGCTCAGGCGTGTTCACACAGCCCACATGCAGAGCCCACCAGGAAGTCGGCACTGCGCTGCGCTAATCACAGGCAGTGAGACATTGTCCCGATGTGCGGCTGCAGAGAGCGGGAAATGTCTCACCGCCTGTGGTTAGCACAGCGCAGTGCCAACTTCCTGGCGGGTTCTGCACATAGGCTGTGCGAACACGCCAGAGCTCATCCTTAATGCGCACCAATACACATACACAGTCCCCTCCTCTCCTGCATTACCACCTAAAGTGTCTGTGAGCTGCTGGGGCACTACAAGTCCCAGCATGCCGGGAGATGGGGGCAGCAGTGTGTTTTTTAGGCAGATTTTTGGGTGAAAAGTGCTGGTGTGTGTGTATGTGTGTGTATATATGTATATATGTATGGTATGTGTCTGTGTGTATATATATGTATACTGTGTGTCTATGTTTATATATGTGTATATATGTATACAGAGTGTCTATGTGTATATATGTATACTGTGTGTCCATGTGTATATATATACTGTGTGTCTATCAGTGGCGGTGTGTCCATAAGGGGCACATGGGCGCTGCCCCCTCTGTCCTGGCACCTCTCTATCACCATAGATAGATTCATGCATTGCATGAATCTATCTATGGTCGCCGCTGACACCCCTATTCAGGTGCCTGGCCCCTTTTTGGGCTCCAGGCACCTGAATTACAGTGGCGGGGGTGTTTTTGGGAAGCACCTGATTAGAGCCGTAGGCTGTTCACTCAGCTGTGTGTTAGCAAAGCAAAGAAATTCACTTTGCTAACACTGAACCGCCTTTCAGCCAATCAGGTGCTCGGGTCTGCTACCTGTCACCTGATTGGCTGAAGCATCAGGCTCTGTGATTGGACGCCTGATAGAGAGGACGGAAGAAGACATCGAGGAGCGTGCAGGACGCTGCCACTGACCCGCTGCGACACAGGTAAGTGCCGGGCGATGCACACTGGCAGCATTTGATGGGGCACAGTAGCGGCAATAGATGGGCACACTGGCAGCATTTGATGGGCACACTGGCAGCATTTGATAGGGCACAGTAGTGGCAATTGATGGGCACACTACCAGCATTTGATGGGACACAGTAGCAACAATTGTTGGGCACACTGGCAGCATTTGATGGGGCACAGTAGCGGCAATTGATGGGCACACTGGCAGCATTTGATTGGGCACAGTAGCAGCAATTGATGGGCACACTGGCAGCATTTGATGGGGCACAGTAGCAGCAATTGATGGGCACACTGACAGCCTTTGTTGGGTCACAGTTGCAGCAATTGATGGGCACACTGGCAGCAATTGATGGGCACAGTGGCGGGAATTAATGGGCATACTGGCAGCAACTAATGGGCACAGTGGCTGTGTTTGATGGGCACAGTGGCAACAATTTATGGGTACAGTGGCTGCGTTTGATGGCACAGTGGCTGCGTTTGATGGCCACAATGGCTGTGCTTGATGGGCACAGTGGCTGCGCTTGATGGGCACAGTGGCTGCGTTTGATGGGCACAGTGGCAGCAATTTATGGGTACAGTGGCTGCGTTTGATGGGCACAGTGGCTGCGCTTGATGGGCACAGTGGCTGCGTTTGATGGGCACAGTGGCAGCAATTTATGGGTACAGTGGCTGCGTTTGATGGCACAGTGGCTGCGTTTGATGGCCACAGTGGCTGCGCTTGATGGGCACAGTGGCTGCGTTTTATGGGCACAGTGGTGGAAATTTATGGGTACAGTGGCTGCGTTTGATGGCACAGTGGCTGCGTTTGATGGGCACAGTGGCTGCACTTGATGGGCACAGTGGCTGCATTTGATGGGCACAGTGGCGGCAATTTATGGGTACAGTGGCTGTGTTTGATGGGCACAGTGGCTGTGTTTTATGGGCACAGTGGCTGCGTTTTATGGGCACAGTGGTGGCAATTTATGGGTTCAGTGGCTGCGTTTGATGGCACAGTGGCTGCGCTTGATGGGCACAGTGGCTGCGCTTGATGGGCACAGTGGCTGTGTTTTATGGGCACAGTGGCTGCAATTTATGGGTACAGTGGCTGCGTTTGATGGCACAGTGGCTGCGTTTGATGGCCACAGTGGCTGCACTTGATGTGCACAGTGGCTGCGTTTGATGGGCACAGTGGCGGAAATTTATGGGTACAGTGGCTGCGTTTGATGGCACAGTGGCTGCATTTGATGGGCACAGTGGCGGCAATTTATGGGTACAGTGGCTGTGTTTGTTGGGCACAGTGGCTGTGTTTTATGGGCACAGTGGCTGCGTTTTATGGGCACAGTGACGGCAATTTATGGGTACAGTGGCTGCGTTTGATGGCACAGTGGCTGCGCTTGATGGGCACAGTGGCTGCACTTGATGGGCACAGTGGCTGCGTTTTATGGGCACAGTGGCGGCAATTTATGGTTACAGTGGCTGCGTTTGATGGCACAGTGGCTGTGTTTGATGGGCACAGTGGCTGCGCTTGATGGGCACAGTGGCTGCGTTTGATGGGCACAGTAGCTGCAATTTATGGGTACAGTGGCTGCGTTTGATGGCACAGTGGCTGCACTTGATGGGCACAGTGGCTGCATTTGATGGGAACAGTGGCGGCAATTTATGGGTACAGTGGCTGTGTTTGATGGGCACAGTGGCTGTGTTTTATGGGCACAGTGGCTGCATTTGATGGCACAGTGGCTGCATTTGATGGCCACAGTGGCTGCGCTTGATGGGCAAAGTGGCTGCGTTTGATGGGCACAGTGGCGGCAATTTATGGGTACAGTGGCTGCGTTTGATGGCACAGTGGCTGCGTTTGATGGGCACAGTGGCTGCACTTGATGGGCACAGTGGCTGCGTTTGATGGGCACAGTGGCGGCAATTTATGGGTACAGTGGCTGTGTTTGATGGGCACAGTGGCTGTGTTTGATGGGCACAGTGGCGGTGTTTTATGGGCACAGTGGTGGCAATTTATAGGTACAGTGGCTGCGTTTGATGGCACAGTGGCTGTGTTTGATGGGCACAGTGGCTGCGCTTGATGGGCACAGTGGCTGCGTTTGATGGGCACAGTGACGGCAATTTATGGGTACAGTGGCTGTGTTTGATGGGCACAGTGGCTGTGTTTTATGGGCACAGTGGCGGCAATTTATGGGTACAGTGGCTGCGTTTGATGGCACAGTGGCTGTGTTTGATGGGCACAGTGGCTGCGCTTGATGGGCACAGTGGCTGCGTTTGATGGGCACAGTGGCGGCAATTTATGGGTACAGTGGCTGTGTTTGATGGGCACAGTGGCTGTGTTTTATGGGCACAGTGGCGGCAATTTATGGGTACAGTGGCTGCGTTTGATGGCACAGTGGCTGTGTTTGATGGGCACAGTGGCTGCGCTTGATGGGCACAGTGGCTGCGCTTGATGGGCACAGTGGCTGCGCTTGATGGGCACAGTGGCTGCGTTTTATGGGCACAGTGGGGGCAATTTATGGGTACAGTGGCTGCGTTTGATGGCACAGTGGCTGCACTTGATGGGCACAGTAGCTGCGTTTGATGGGCACAGTGGCTGCAATTGATGTTCTTTTTTTTCAGTTTGCACCCCCCAAAAATTTTGAGCACTATCCGCCACTGGTGTCTATGTGTATATATGTATTAGGGATGAGCTTCGTGTTCGAATCGAACCCATGTTCGACTCGAATATCGTCTGTTCGCCCGTTCGCCGAATTGCGAACGATATGGGCCGTTCGCGCCAAATTCGTGTGGTGCGTCACGGCCCATAATTCACTGGGAGGCTTTGGCCAATTATGGCTCAGGGGATTTAGCACACGCCCCACACTATATAAGGCCGCCTGCACGGCGGCCCTGTGTAGTGTGTGTTCCGGCGTTCATAGATAGAGAGAGAGAGAGACAGACAGTGTCATTTGATTTGAGTTAGATAGATTAGGCAGAACAGTCAGTCAGTTAGCTGCACTTACAGTGTATTGTGTATATATATGCATCCCAGGTGTTGCATATATATATATATATATATATACACTGTATTCAGTTTAGCTAGATCCGTTCCTGTTATCTTCTTACTGACAGGCAGGCTTGTCTTGTTCCAGTATTTACAGCTACCTGAAGAAAATTGCAGGTGTTCTTTTGATCCTATTAGTACCACAGTCAGGCAGCTAGACTATTTACAGTTAGTGCAGTGCGTCCTGCTCACAGTGTTCAGCTAAAACTACAAGTTAGTGGGGTGTGTCCTGCTCACAGTGTTCAGCTAAACCTACAAGTTAGTGGGGTGCGTCCTGCTCACAGTGTTAAGCTAAACCTACAAGTTAGTGTGGTGCGTCCACCTCACAGTGTTCAGCTAAACCTACAAGTTAGTGCGGTGCATCCTGCTCACAGTGTTCAGCTAAAACTACAAGTTAGTGCGGTGTGTCCACCTCACAGTGTTCAGCTAAACCTAGAAGTTAGTGGGGTGCATCCTGCTCACAGTGTTCAGCTAAAACTAACAGTTAGTGCTGTGCGTCCTGCTCACAGTGTTCAGCTAAACCTACAAGTTAGCATAGTGAGACCTCTGCACAGTGTTCATCTAAAGCTACAAGTTAGTGCAGTGCGTCCTGCTCACAGTGTTCAGCTAGATCTGTTCCTGTTATCTTCTTACTGACAGGCAGGCTTGTCTTGTTACAGTATTTACAGCTACCTGAAGAAAATTGCTGGTGTTCTTTTGATCCTATTAGTACCATAGTCAGGCAGCTAGACTATTTACAGTTAGTGCAGTGCTTCCTGCTCACAGTGTTCAGCTAAAACTACAAGTTAGTGTGGTGCGTCCTGCTCACAGTGTTCAGCTAGATCAGTTCCTGTTATCTTCTTACTGACAGGCAGGCTTGTCTTGTTACAGTATTTACAGCTACCTGAAGAAAATTGCTGGTGTTCTTTTGATCCTATTAGTACCACAGTCAGGCAGCTAGACTATTTACAGTTAGTGCAGTGCGTCCTGCTCACAGTGTTCAGCTAAAACTACAAGTTAGTGTGGTGCGT
This sequence comes from Aquarana catesbeiana, assembly GCF_042186555.1. NCBI lineage: Eukaryota > Metazoa > Chordata > Amphibia > Anura > Ranidae > Aquarana > Aquarana catesbeiana. The sequence continues at coordinate 146,172,539 of NC_133332.1, read as the reverse complement.
CCACCTCACAGTGTTCAGCTAAACCTACAAGTTAGTGCGGCGTGTCCTGCTCACAGTGTTCAGCTAGATCCGTTCTTGTTATTTTCTTACTGACAGGCAGGCTTGTCTTGTTACAGTATTTACAGCTACCTGAAGAAAATTGCTGGTGTTCTTTTGATACTATTAGTACCACAGTCAGGAAGCTAGACTATTTACAGTTAGTGCAGTGCATCCTGCTCACAGTGTTCAGCTAAACCTACAAGTTAGTGCGGTGCATCCTGCTCACAGTGTACAGCTAAAACTACAAGTTAGTGCTGTGCGTCCTGCTAACAGTGTTCAGCTAAAACTACAAGTTAGTGGGGTACGTCCTGCTCACAGTGTTCAGCTAAAACTACAAGTTAGTGCTGTGCGTCCTGCTCACAGTGTTCAGCTAAACCTACAAGTTAGTGTAGTGAGACCTCTGCACAGTGTTCATCTAAAGCTACAAGTTAGTGCAGTGCGTCCTGCTCACAGTGTTCAGCTAGATCCGTTCCTGTTATCTTCTTATTGACAGGAAGGCTTGTCTTGTTACAGTATTTACAGCTACCTGAAGAAAATTGCTGGTGTTCTATTGATCCTATTAGTACCACAGTCAGGCAGCTAGACTATTTACAGTTAGTGCAGTGCATCCTGCTCACAGTGTTCAGCTAAAACTACAAGTTAGTGGGGTGCGTCCTGCTCACAGTGTTCAGCTAAACCTACAAGTTAGTGCGGTGCGTCCTGCTCACAGTGTTCAGCTAGATCCATTCCTGTTATCTTCTTACTGACAGGCAGGCTTGTCTTGTTACAGTATTTACAGCTACCTGAAGAAAATTGCTGGTGTTCTTTTGATCCTATTAGTACCACAGTCAGGCAGCTAGACTATTTACAGTTAGTGCAGTGCATCCTGCTCACAGTGTTCAGCTAAAACTACAAGTTAGTGTGGTGCGTCCACCTCACAGTGTTCAGCTAAACCTACAAGTTAGTGCGGCGCGTCCTGCTCACAGTGTTCAGCTAGATCCGTTCCTGTTATCTTCTTACTGACAGGTAGGCTTGTCTTGTTACAGTATTTACAGCTACCTGAAGAAAATTGCTGGTGTTCTTTTGATCCTATTAGTACCACAGTCAGGCAGCTAGACTATTTACAGTTAGTGCAGTGCGTCCTGCTCACAGTGTTCAGCTAAAACTACAAGTTAGTGGGGTACGTCCACCTCACAGTGTTCAGCTAAACCTAGAAGGTAGTGCGGTGCATCCTGCTCACAGTGTTCAGCTAAAACTACAAGTTAGTGCGGTGCGTCCACCTCACAGTGTTCAGCTAAATCTAGAAGTTAGTGCGGTGCATCCTGCTCACAGTGTTCAGCTAAAACTACAAGTTAGTGCTGTGCGTCCTGCTCACAGTGTTCAGCTAAACCTACAAGTTAGTGTAGTGAGACCTCTGCACAGTGTTCATCTAAAGCTACAAGTTAGTACAGTGCGTCCTGCTCACAGTGTTCAGCTAGATCTGTTCCTGTTATCTTCTTACTGATAGGCAGGCTTGTCTTGTTACAGTATTTACAGCTACCTGAAAAAAATTGTTGGTGTTCTTTTGATCCTATTAGTACCACAGTCAGGCAGCTAGACTATTTACAGTTAGTGCAGTGCGTCCTGCTCACAGTGTTCAGCTAAAACTACAAGTTAGTGGGGTGTGTCCACCTCACAGTGTTCAGCTAAACCTACAAGTTAGTGCGGTGCGTCCTGCTCACAGTGTACAGCTAAAACTACAAGTTAGTGCTGTGCGTCCTGCTCACAGTGTTCAGCTAAAACTACAAGTTAGTGTGGTGCGTCCACCTCACAGTGTTCAGCTAAAACTACAAGTTAGTGCGGTGCATCTACCTCACAGTGTTCAGCTAAACCTACAAGTTAGTGCGGTGCGTCCTGCTAACAGTGTTCAGCTAAAACTACAAGTTAGTGTGGTGCTTCCTCCTCACAGTGTCCAGCTAAACCTACAAGTTATTTTTTTGCGAGCTCTGCACAGTGTTCAGCTAAAGCTACCTGTAGAAGGTTGGTGGTGTTTTCCTGATCCTATCACTACCGCAGGCAGCTAAAAAAGCTACAAGTTAGTTTTTTGCGAGCTCTACACAGTGTTCAGCTAAAGCTACCTGTAGAAGGTTGGTGGTGTTCTCATACTACAGGCTGGCAGTTGATTTTGCTAGCTGCAGTATCAGTACATATATATATATATATATATATATATATATATATATATATATATATATATCCCAGCTTAGTGCAGCTACAGGCCATTAGTATGTCTGGAAGGCCAAGAAGGGCAAGCAGGCTCTGTGTCTAGTGCTGGTCGTGGAGACGGTGCATCCTCATCAGCACGTGGCCGTGGGACACGCTTGGCCTTTTTTTCGGCAGCTGGTCATGTTGAGCTGCAACATGCAGAAGACTTGGTCGAGTGGATGACCAAGCCGTCCTCATCCTCCTCATCCTCTCTCACCCATGCCCAGGGTACTTTGTCTGGCAAAGCAGCGGCCTCTTCCCTTGGCTCAATGTCATCAGTGACTCCTTCCCTAGCCCCACCATGTCCTCCTGGGGAGTCCCTCGAACTGTTTGACCACAGTGTTAGGTACATGCTCCAGGAGGATGCCCAGCGTTTGGAAAGCTCTGATGACGATACTGAGCTAGATGAAGGCAGTAACGTGAGCACGGACAGAGGGGGTGCCCAAGAAGGACAGCAATATGGCAGTCATGCTCTCCCTGCTGCAGCATACTGCCAGGTTTGCTCCAGTGATGAGGAGGGAGGGGATGATGAGGTCACTGACTCAACGTGGGTGCCTGATAGGAGAGAGGAGGAGGCGGCACATCACCAACGAGGCAGGATGCCCTCAAGGGGCCAGCCTAAGGGCAGCACCTTGACTGCATCACACCCCAAAGCTCCACATGTGCAGGGCGCTGCAGTCTCTGCGCGTTATTCCAAAAGTTCTTAGGTGTGGGCCTTTTTTGAGATGAGTGCATCAGATCGCACCGCTGCTATTTGCAACATATGTCTCAAGCGTATCTTGCGTGGCCAAAACATCTCCCGCTTGGGTACCACATGCTTGACCAGACATATGTTGACCTGCCATGCAGTTCGTTGGCAAGCGTATCTAAAAGACCCACACCAAAGAACAAAGAGGACCTCTCCTTGCTCCTCATCAGCTGAGATCTCCAACCCCACTATACCTTCAGTCCTCTCTGAGACCTGCACTGAGAGGAATGAAGGTGTAGAATTAGGTGTGTCACAGCCAAGTACTTGTGGGCAATCTGCTTTTGGTACACCGACGTCAGATTGTACCAGGCAAATTTCCCTGCCCCAGCTACTGTACCGCCGAAAGAAGTTTGCTCCCAGCCATTCACATGCCCAGCGGTTGAATGCTAGCTTGGCAAAATTGCTAGCACTTCAACTGCTGCCTTTTCAGTTGGTAGACTCTGCCCCCTTCCTTGAGTTTGTGGAATGTGCGGTTCCTCAGTGGCAGGTACCCAAACGCCACTTTTTCTCACAGAAGGCTATTCCGGCTCTCTACCGGCATGTGGAAGGCAATGTCCATGCCTCGCTGGACAGGGCAGTCAGTGGTAAGGTGCATATTACCGCTGACTCATGGTCCAGCAGGCATGGACAGGGACGTTACTTAAGTTTCACGGCGCATTGGGTGACTCTGCTGGCAGCTGGGAAGGATGCAGGACAAGGTGCAGTAGTGTTGGAGGTTGTTCCGCCACCACGCCTCCAAAATGCTAATGATTGTGACACATCTCTCTCCTCCACCCCAGCCTCTTCTTCTTCCTCCATGGCCTCTTCCTGTGCTTTGTCCTCGGAACCAGCGGTGCTCCGTAGCTGTTCAAGGGGCTACGCAAGTACGCAGGCCAAAAATGCCATGCGGTGCTTGAGCTGGTGTGCTTGGGGGACAGTAGTCACACTGGGGCAGAGGTTCTGTCAGCTCTGCAGGGGCAGGTTCAGAGGTGGTTGACACCACGCCAACTTAAGGCAGGAATGGTGGTTTGTGACAATGGCACCAACCACCTCTCTGCCCTCCGACAGGGACAAATGACCCATGTGCCCTGTTTGGCTCACATCCTTAACTTGGTGGTGCAGCAGTTCTTGGGCAGGTACCCGGGCTTACAGGATGTCCTGAGGCAGGCCAGGAAAGTCTGTGTGCATTTCCGCCAGTCATATAATGCCAGAGCTTGGCTGACGGACCTCCAAAAGGAGTTTAACCTGCCCAAGAACTGCCTAATCTGTGACATGCCCACCAGGTGGAACTCAACGTTGGCCATGCTGCAGTGGCTGCACACGCAGCAGAGGGCCATCAATGAGTACCTGTGCGACTATGGCACCAGGACAGGGTCAGGGGAGCCTGTTTTTTTTCCCCACGCCAGTGGGCCATGATCAGGGATGCATGCACTGTCCTGTCACCATTTGAGGAGGCCACGAGGATGGTGAGCAGTGACAGTGCATGCATCAGTGACACTGACCCCCTTGTCCACCTGTTGGAGCACACGCTGCGTGGAATAATGGACAGGGCACTTGAGGCAGAACAGAGGCAGGAAGAGGAGGACTTCCTTAGCTCTCAAGGCCCCCTTTATCCAGACAGTGTTCCTGCGTGCCCGCCGATCACACAGGAAGAGGAGGAGGAGGAGGAGGAGGAAGATTGTGTCAGTATGGAGGTGGAGCCTGGCACTCAGCATCAGCAGCAGTCTTTAAGGGATCAGTCCAAAGAAACACATGGACTTGTACGTGGCTGGGAGGAGGTGGCTGCGGATCATGTCGTCCTTAGTGACCCAGAGGACTCCGGACCAAATGCCTCAGAAAACCTACGCTGCATGGCCTCCCTGATCCTGCAAAGCCTGCGGAAGGATCCTCGCATTCGTGGTATCAAGGAGAAGGAACAATACTGGCTGGCAACCCTCCTTGATCCTCATTACAAGGGTAAGGTTGCAGACGCAGAGGGAGCAGAGGATGAAACATCTTCGGGAGGTCTTGCAGAAAGGTCTGTGCAACGCGTTCCCAGAGACTGGGAGGTTACAAACTCCTGTTTCTGGACAACGTGTTGCTGAGGTTTCGGTCAGTCAAAGAAGGAGCAGTGGAGAAGGTGGCCGTCTGACCGATGCGTTCAGACAATTTTTTGGTCCGCAGCCCCAAGGTATGATCGGTTCCAGCAACCATCGCCAGCGTCTGTTTTACATGATGCAGGAATACCTAGGGGCAAGATCTGACTTGGACACCTTTCCCACCGAAAATCCTCTGGGTTACTGCGTCTTGAGGATGGATCACTGGCCAGAGCTTGCACAGTATGCAATTGAGCTACTGGCCTGTCCTGCATCCAGCGTTCTTTCGGAACGCACATTCAGTGCTGCTGGAGGCTTTGTAACCGATCACAGGGTGCGTCTGTCCACTGACTCGGTCGATCGACTGACCTTCATAAGAATGAATCAGTCTTGGATCACCACCAGCTACCAAGCACCTGATGCTGATGTAACCGAATAATTTTTTTGAAATCTCAGATCCCTTCAAAGACTGCCTATGCTGATGCTGAGTGACTATCCCTGAGTAATTATCCTCTTCCTCCTCAATCATCACGCTGATAGCTTGTAAGAACATTTTTGGTTCTGGGCGCCACCACCAGTGCCTAAGGCCCAATTTTTCAGCCCCTGTTTAACAGGGGCGTGTAATTACAATTTTTGATGCAATACTTTGCAGCAGGGCTCGTTTCTTCGTTACAACTAGAGTATCTGTGAGGGGTTGCAGTGTTGTGGCACCAGCACCAGTGCCTAAGGCCCAATTTTTCAGCCCCTGTTTAACAGGGGCATGTAATTACAATTTTTGATGCAATACTTTGCAGCAGGGCTCATTTCTGCGTTCCAACTAGAGTATCTGTGAGAGGTTGCAGTGTTGTGGTACCGGCACCAGTGCCTAAGGCCCAATTTTTCAGCCCCTGTTTAACAGGGGCCTGTAATTACAATTTTTGATGCAATACTTTGCAGCAGGGCTCGTTTCTGCGTTACAACTAGAGTATCTGTGAGGGGTTGCAGTGTTGTGGCACCAGCACCAGTGCCTAAGGCCCAATTTTTCAGCCCCTGTTTAACAGGGGCGTGTTATCACAATTTTTGATGCAATACTTTGCAGCAGGGCTCATTTCTGCATTCCAACTAGAGTATCTGTGAGGGGTTGCAGTGTTGTGGCACCGTCACCAGTGCCTAAGGCCTAATTTTTCAGCCCCTGTTCAACAGGGGCATGTAATTACAAGTCTTGATCTAATATTTCACATCAGGGCCCTGTGAGCGCTTACAGTGTTGTGGCCACAACAACACCTAAGGCCCAAATTTCTGCTGAGTATATAGGGCAGGCCCCTACTTTCAAACATCTAACTTACAAACGTCTCCTACTTGCAGACGGAAGGAGACAACAGGAAGTGAGATGAAATCTACCCCTAGGAAGGGAAATTCTCTCCTGTAAGAGTTAATATGGGAAAAACCATTTCTCCTTTCCACTGATGCTTTCCAATCCTTGTTCCACAAAAAAACCCAAATTTTCAAAAAACATTTGTCATTGGGACAAAAAGTGAGGTGAAATCTTCTGAAGAGGAGGAAAGACAGCAAAACAAATGTCACAGGGGTGATAACCCTTCCCTATGTTTTCCAAAAAGCTTAAAAAAGATTTTTTGGCTGGAGCTAAACACGTTAAAAATGTACCCGTTAAAAATTACAAACAGATTCTACTTAACAACAAACCTACAGTCCCTGTCTTGTTTGCACCGCCTGTATACTGCTGTTCAGAGTATATAGGGCCTGGTGGCCCCACACCTTTCCTTATTTTAATTTGGGTACGGGGTTCCCCTTAATATCCATACAAGACCCAAAGGACCTGGTAATGGTCTGGGGGATACCCATGCCGTTTGTCTCACTGATTTTCATCCATATTGCCAGGACCCGACATTACATTAAACCCGCAAGCAGTTTTAAATGAGATTTTTTCCTTTAAAAATGACATTTTGTGCAGGGACTGTTCTAAACACGGGCAACACGTGCCACTTTACAGGCATACTATAGACACACCCCAGGTACGATATTTAAAGGAATATTTCACTTTTCTTTTTTTTTACTTTAAGCATCATTAAAATCACTGCTCCCGAAAAAACGGCCGTTTTTAAAAGTTTTTTTTGCATCGATACAAGTCCCCTGGGGTAGGACCCGGGTCCCCAAACCCTTTTTAGGACAATACCATGCAAATTAGCCTTTAAAATGAGCACTTTTGATTTTGAACGTTCGAGTCCCATAGACGTCAATGGGGTTCTAACGTTCGTGCGAATTTTCGGTCCGTTCACAGGTTCTGGTGCGAACCGATCCGGGGGGTGTTCGGCTCATCCCTAATATGTATAATGTGTGTGTGTGTGTGTGTGTCTATGTGTATGTATACTGTATGTGTATGTATACTGTATGTTTTATTTGTGCCTACTGCCACTAAACAGAAGTCGATCTAACAGTCCTATGCTTGTGAAAAATCCACTTGTTGCCATTTGGAGGCAGCTGAATGGTAAATTGCTGAGCCTGGCCTCGGATCAGGCAGCAGGGCAGGTCTGGGTGTGTGCCTGTGTGGTAATATGGCATACATAAAGCATGGCTTTTATTCACACGCCCCACTGCCAGATCTGAAGCCAACCTCAGCAGTTCACTATTTCACTTGCTCTAAGACTCACTTGCGCAGTTCAGAGCCTGCAACAAGTGGATTTTTTTTTTTTTCTAATTTAAAGGCCTTTTCCTGCCAGCTGCCTGCCACACCAAGCACTAAGGTGCAAAGGTGTGTGTAAGGGGACACTGATAGAAGGTTACACACTGGTGGGCTCTGCCATAAGGTAGGACTCTGTGGACTGTGATGTATAGGGAGAATGTTGGGACTTTGGTGTAAGGAAGGACTCTGATGTGAGCGTGGCACTCATCCTGACTGCTGTACCCTATATGTTAGTTTGTTTGTTACTTACTCCTGGGATGGCAGCCAGAAGTAGGTAACATAATCTTCTATTGCCTGGGGGCACCATGAGTTGTCAGTCTGCCCCTGGAGCTGATCGTGAAGACATAGAAGTAATAAATGCTATAGCTTTTGGCATCTTTGATCAGTAAATCAACAACAACAACGAATCCAGCAGTTAGGATAAATATTCAATGGGCTCAACATGCCTCTCAGCAATTTCCTTGGGGTGTCTACTTTCCAAAATGGGGTCATTTGGGGGGGTTTGTACTGCCCTGCCATTTTAGCACCTCAAGAAATGACATAGGCAGTCATAAACTAAAAGCTGTGTAAATTCCAGAAAATGTACCCTAGTTTGTAGACGCTATAACTTTTGCGCAAACCAATAAATATATGCTTGTTGACATTTTGTTTACCAAAGACATGTGGCTGAATACATTTTGGCCTAAATGTATGACTAAAATTGAGTTTATTGGATTTTTCTTATAACAAAAAGTAGAAAATATCATTTTTTTTCAAAATTTTCTGTGTTTTTCTGTTTATATCGCAAAAAATAAAAATCGCAGAGGCAATCAAATACCATCAAAAGAAAGCTCTATTCGTGGGGAAAAAAGGACTCAAATTTTGTTTGGGTACAACATTGCATAACCGTGCAATTACCAGTTAAAGCAGTGCAGTGCCAAATTGTAAAAAGTTCTCTGGTCTTTAGGCAGCCAAATGGTCCGGGGCTTAAGTGGTTAAAGGGTGTTTTTTGCACTCTAATGGAACATGTATTGAGGCTGTCCAGGGAATTTATAATAAATCGATAATTTAAGTTATCGAGTCGTGCCTCCATCTGAATGGGAAGTTTGATTGACATTGCGTTAGTATCTCTTTCGTTATATTCAGCGCTTCTGATTTCGAGAAGTTTATTCGTAGGTTAGACAAGACGTTAAACAGGGCAAAGTCCTTGAGTAAGTTGGGTAGCGCAATGTGTGATTCTGTTAGAAATAAGAGAATGTTGTCTGCAAAAGCAGTTAACTTGTACGTAGTCTTGGAGATTGTGACTCTTTGATATTTGGGTTATCCCTGAGGCGGATGAGTAGTGGTTCTAATGTGAGGACAAATATTAGCAGGGAGAGAGGGCAGCCTTGGCGAGTTCCTTACGAAATGGAGAAGGCATTCGATAGGTGGCCATTGACTCGTACCTCGGTAGTCGGAATGGAGTAGAGCACTAAAATGAATTGTAGCATGCGTTCACATATGCCAATCAGTCTAAGAACTTCTGACATATAGTCTCATGCCACTCTATCGAATGCCTTCTCTGCATCCAAGGACAAAAAAAATCCATGTTGGTGTGTGGAAGTTAGCCATTTGTGTATATTGATCACTTTTATGGTGTTGTCCCTTGCTTCTCTACCTGGTATAAAGCCTACTTGGTCTAGTGAAATGAGGTTGGGTAATAGGGGCAGAAGGTCGATTGGCTAGGATTTTGGCGTAGATTTTAAGGTCTACGTTTAGCAAGGAGATAGGCTGATAGTTGGAGACCGAGAAGGGGTCCTTGTTCAGTTTTGGAATAACAGCAATGTGTGCTAATAGGAGATCTTGAGGTGAGGGATTGTCTGAAAAGAGGGAGTTAAAAGGAAATGTGGCTTAATTGTTTCTATATATGCTTTGTAATATCCTGTCATCAACCCGTCCGGGCCAGGGCTTTTTCCGGGTTTCAGTTGCTTGAGTACTATATCCAATTGCTCAGTGGACAGAGGTTGTTACAGAGCTGTGGCTTCCAAATTAGATAGGAGTTTGGGGCTATATTTGTAAGGAAATCCTTAATCATTTGAGATCTTGTGTCTTCCATCAGAGGAACGTTTGGGTTAAGTTTATAAAGGTGGGTATAATATTGGAAAAATTGGTCCACTATCTGATCGTTGGATGTTATTTTACTTCCTGTAGAATCAGCGAGAGAGTGAATTGTCATGGATACTTTCTTCTTTCGAAGAGCTCTGGCTAGGAACTTTCCTGCTTTATTTCCGTATTCATAGAATTTTGGGGGGTTAGTATATACAGTAATTATGCTTTGTTTTTTTATCCAGTTCCTCTACGAGGTCAGCCCTGGCCTGGAGGAGCTCCTGCAGGGAGGATGCTGCTTGGGTCAATTTATGTGCCCTTTCTAGCAGATGGATGCGATTTTTGGGAGTTTTGTGATATGTGCTTGTCTTTCCCGTCTGCACTTAGCGGAAAGTGCAATTAGCTCTCCTCATATGGTACATTTGTGTACCTCCCATCTCATAATTGGTGATATGTCCAGAGATTTGTTCTCATGGAAATATTGTATGAGTCATTGGATGATTGTAGGTGGTAGAGTTGTCCGTGAGTAGAGAGGGATCTAGGCGCCATATCGAGGATCTCGATGGTGTGTCTGCGAATTCCATGGACATGGATGATCTGATAAATACATGGGATCTATAGTGGCATCCCTTTTTAGTTTTAGCCAGGTGTTTATTTACCCTAATGCTAAAATTCCTGATAGTCCTCCCTACGTATTGTAATATGCAGGGGCACGTAATGAGATAGACTATGTACCTAGTACAACAGGTTGTAAAGTGTTTCATAGCATTAGGGTAAATGAACACCTGGCTAAAATTAAAAAGGGATGCCCCAAACATACAGTATCCCGTCACTACCTGGAACATCATGACAAAGGCCCCACCGGCACCCAGTTTCAGATTATAGATCGCTTTGTCCCTAACTGGAGAGGTGATTCTTGCTTACGGGGGTGTCTCGACTCGAGACATTCTGGATATATGAACTAAAATGTTATACGCCCCATGGTATGAATGTGGAGTGGAACCTTAATTGCTTTATCAATCAGGCTTAAGTGCATTTAACAACCGTCCCACTCCTCCTCCATACCCCCAATACATATTTCATACATTTCAATACATATTCTTTCTGTTATTCTTTTCAGCATTAAATGACCCCATATTGCTCTCATATTGAGTTTCCTTAAATATAGTTGTGTTTCTGCAAACCAACACTTCGGGATTTAAGTATTGATACATAACCCCATATATTGTGTATGGTATGTGTAACAATCTAGCGCGTCACATACGACACAGTTAGGCCCTTTTACTTATTACCATTATTTACCTATTGATTTAAACATTTATCTTTTGGATATCATCCATTCTGTGTTCAGGCTGTTTTATGATTTTCTTTGCTGGTTGCTATGAGATTTACCCCTCAACCAGAGTTTTAATCATGTTTTGATGTTCAAATTTATTTTATTGTTTTCACTTAGTTCTATTTTCCCACCGGAAGTTGAACATTCACCAGAAGGTGTCACCTCACATTTTGGACACACCGCCCAACTGTCATGTCAGTGGCGTTGCGCATTCCGATGTTTCGGATTTGCGCATGTATTACGTCTGACGCCGGGCTATGTGGAATCCTTCCTTGGGTACTGGTCTCTGACCACTGTGTCCCATTGGTCGGAACACACCACATGTCTCTAGTTCACATTGAGGCTTGGATCCCACCAACATATATCTGGCCTCCTTTTCACTCAGTCACGTGACCTATGTGTCACATGCCCGCACTACGAGGTCCCGCCGCCCTACAAGTAATTCCACATTGGGAAGTCTCTCATGATACACCATCCAGCTGTCCCGTCGGTGGCGTTGCGCACCCCGATGTTTCGGGTCTGCGCACGTATTACGTCTGATGTTGGGCTGTATGTAATCCTTCCTTGGGTACTGTTCTACAAATAGTCCTAGTTTACCACATGATAGGAGTTCACATCCAGGCTTGGAACTCATAAACACATATCCAGCCTCCTTTCCAGTTACTGATAGAGTTTAAACCCTTTTTTTCATTTTAAAACTCCGGTGTAATATTTTTTTATTTAGTTATATGCTATTTAGTGCCACTTAGCAATTTGTTTGTTCTGCCTGTGTGCACTGGCTTGTCGTCTGACTCCGCCCCTTTGGGGGGATGGACCTCTGGCACATTAGTGTATATATTTAATGGCAATGTGAGGAGATACAGTTTTGCCCCAGTTGAAGACCCCTTAGTGTCAAAACCGGTCCGGCCAGCATTTCTTGTATCCCACATTGCTTTTATCTCATTATATTACCTGCTTTTGTGACCACTTTTATTATCTTGGAATCTACCATTTGACTTTTTATTAATAATAAACCTGATTGTTTTTCGACCTGCACCATTGGAGTCCTTCTCCTTTCTTCTGCTTTTATGATTACTTCCTGGAGCCTTTACGGAACAACTTTGGAGACGACTATCTGGCTGGGGAGCACTTGAAGTCTGCACGGACCAGGATCTGGGGATATTACCTTAAACCAGGTCCCATTCATCTGTGTCCAGTACCTGAGCAACCTCCGATGAATACAGCATAAGACCCTAAGCCTGTTTGACCCCTCTGTCGTATGACATTTGGGGTCCATCACAGCTGGTAAGAGTACCCATTTACCTCTTGAGTTTCGTTGTTATTGACTACAGACAAGCCTTACACCATTTTCCTAAGATTGGGACTACATCCGTCAGAGGGATATACCATTCAACACTTTTTGTGGACACTTTTTTCACATACTTACTGGGCTATCCAGTCTAACCAATATGTTTTAGTTTTATATTTAGGTTTTTTCCTTCATTTACACTTTCTAGTAGCGCTACACTGTCACTGTATTATCTTGTCCATTTGTTTCTGATTTTCAGCTCACTCTTCACAGGCCTTGCTGTTCTTCAGTGTGTTCTGTTAGTTCTTCTGACCAGCCGACCGTTTTGAAGCCATGTTGCAGGTACGTACTCGTCGTAGAGTTCCTGCTGTGTGGGGGCTTGGTGTTGGGGTTCTTGCTTTGCCCCAAGCCCAGTCCATGAACAGGGTAGGGAGGAGTTCATGGACCAAGAATTGGTTGCTCCAGCATGATCAATTCTCTCATATGCCTTTGCTTCGTGAGATCCAGGAGAATAATCCTGATGATTTCAGGAACTTTCTCAGGATGACGGACCCCGTATTTCACCGTCTGTTGACTTTGCTGACCCCTTATATTAGCAGTCAGGATACCTGCATGAGGCAAGCCATGGCCGGATGCCAGATGGAGGGGTCTTCGCCCAGACGGAGTTTTACCAAGGTCTCCAGAGTGGTGGCCTGGCATTGCCACCTGATGTGGACAACGTTGAAGGACTCCTGTTCGTCTTTATTGCTGATGAAGCATTTGGTCTGGGCGAGCACCTAATGAGGCCATTCCCCCAGAGGACCCTCACCCCGGAGAGGAGGGTTTTTAACTACTGGCTGGCCAGAGACAGAAGAGTCATTGAGAATGCCTTCGGGATAATGGCCAGCCGGTTCTGCCTGTTTCTGATAGCAATACACATGGCGGACTACAAAATCAACCACATCATCTTATGCTGCTGCATATTGCACAATTTTTTAAGAAAAATGCCCACAATTATCTTGCTCAGTTGGGCCTGAGGAAGGACCTCCTGCGAATCCCCTGATGGGCCTGGATACTGGCTGCCCTGGCTTGGCACCCCAAAGCACCCGTGAAGTTTGGCAGAAATATGTAAATTATTTTATGGGTAGGGGGGCCATTAATATGCCAGACAATGTGGAAATTTTTTTTATTAAAAAAAAAATCTGATAAAATCTTGAATTTTCTTTATTGCTTGTGTTTCTTTTTGGCTGTCTCCTAGGTTCTCCTAGTGCACTTGTAGTGCCAAGTGGATTTTCCTTTAGTAAATAAGCCCCATTGCCACTGTAAACACAGAATTACTTCAAAAACTGGTATTGAGCATTGAAAGAAGAAGCCACACATTCTTGATTAGCAAACGTTTTACTCTGTGCACATTCACATGTGCATTATAAGATTTTGATGTAAAATATTGTTTTTTCTCAAGTTTTTTTACAATTTTTTTTTATTTTTGGTATAAACACGCATGTTTCTAAACATAACATACCCAACTCTGGAACTTACAAAGTTCAACGTAGAAAAACTGAAGGCAATATCAGACATTATAGTGTCAAAAATGTCTTGATATTGCCTTCATCAGATGGGGTGATGTCACCTCTGTAAAAGCCAAATTTTGAAGATGCACACAATTTGGGAGTCAAAATGGGTATTTCCCTCCTGATCCCATGCTTAATGTCAACATGTGCTATCTCCCATCATGGGGGATCAATGGTCGTGTTTTAGGGGTGCAACCCCTTCCTCTCACCTACTAGAGTTACAAGGAAGGGGTTGCACCCACAAAACGCGTACTATCCCCTGATGGCAGATAGCACATGTTGACACACCGTGTGCATTTTCAAAATTTGGCTTTTAAAATGTCAAAAAAAAATTTTGTTTAGTACAACAAATGTTAAAATGGTGGCATTAAGAAGAAATTCAGATTCTCCCCAACACATCAATCATGTTCTTCATCTGTTGTTCCATAATATTGCGTTTATTCCTTATGATGTCAATTTCACCATTCCACACCATGATGTCCTGGATTAGCCTTTATGCACTGTCACTTGTGAAACATTCAGCTTGCTCTTCAACAACCAGCACATCACCTAAAAATTTGAGTAAAAACATGTATTATAAATATGCAGGCATACATATATTACCTGAAGCTGGGGTGTCAGACACTTACCTGTTGTGGTGACAATTTCACCGACTTCCTCCACCTCTCCTTACTCCAGATCCTCAGGGTGTGGTGTTGTTCTGAGTTCCCCTTCTTTCTGAGGTGGGGGGTTCCTGGTGTCCTCTGAGCAGTGACCTCGGAGTCTTTTCTCCCCTATGAAAATGAAACAAAAGGTATACTTAGCACACAGATATTTGAGTCCAGAAATAGGAATATGTAACATTGCTGGGAAATGGGGTACAATTGTCTGTTTTTGGCAGAGTTCCAAGCTGAAGACATGATTTTTTACCCTACCAAAGCTCTAATACTTACCTTTTTCTGACAATTTTCACACATGGAGACACCCCAAGTATCCACTGGAGCACCTGTGTGGGACACCTTAAAATGTTTGTTCTTGTTTCCCATACTAGTGCTCCAGATGTGTAAACAGCTGCTGAGTGTCCTCTCCTTACATTACACTGAATCAAGCTTGCATTTCATTCTAGTTACAAACACATCTAGGCAGCGATGTACAAAACATATTTTTAGACAAATAGGCATGACCAAATGTATTTAACCTGTATCTGCCCAAAACATCGTATTTAATGAACAAACAATGTTTCCTACGACTGATTACTGTGCCCACGAACATGAAAGTCGCCATTTTAAACTGTACAACAGTAAAGAAAATCACATGGCGCAGCATGCAAGTAATAATAATAATAGGAACACAGGACAACTTCTTACTTTTTAGAAGCACTTTCTTGATCCTTCTATACTGATCCTGCTCCCTCAGTTTCAGGTCCGACCAGCATTTCCTCAATTGCTCCTTGGATCGTCGTACCCCAAAATTGGTGTGCGGACTCTTCACAACTTTAGTCATGATCTTGGCCTTTCTTACATTTGGGTTTAGTTATGGTCCATGCTTCCCATCATAGTCGTTCCTCCTCAAGATGTCCACCATCTCCACCATCTCTACAAATGACATATTTGAGGCCTTAAATCTTCTCCTCCGGGATCGGGACGTTTCTGGTTCCGGGCTTTCCTCCTCCTCGTTACTCAAATTAACACACACTTGCTGTGTCTCCACCATGTCGCTCCTACTGCACACCCAAAGAAACGGGCGGGGAATATTCTAGAAAGAATGTCAGGGGCAGGTGACGCGGGCGGAGTTTCACGCATGTGCAGTGTATATCAAGCTAACACGCATGTGTCATACGTACGATCTGTGTGCGGACGAAGGAGGAATGGAAGAGGCGAGCATCCTAAACAAAGGTAACATTTTAACTTGGGCCATCAGTGGCCTATACTGCTTCAAGATTGAGGCCTATATTTGGATAAGGAGAGTTTAGGTTGACATTAGTGTCTTTGTCTGGTGTATTGTCTTACAGCAAATATCACTTTAAGGACCCAGAATTCATGGCCAGCTTCATAGACAGGTACAGGGAGATGAGGAATTTGTGGGAGGTGAAACACAGCTTATATTATAATAAACAAGCTAGGAGGTCAACGCTTGAGAAACTTCTGGAATTTGTGAAGACTTGGGTCCCCGATGCAACCATCATGTTCTTGAAAAAGAGAATTGGGATCTTGAGGAACATGTATAAGAAGGAGCATAATAAGATCCAGAAATCACTCAGATCTGGGGCAGCAGCAGCGCAAGTTTATGTACCCAGGCTTTGGTACTTCAACAAACTGCGGTTTCTGGATGACCAGACTGAAGCCAGGAAATCACTTTCTACCCTTCCCTGCAGCCTTCCCTCCACCCTTCCCTCAACCCCAGCAGAGGCTGACGAGGACCAACCTGGGCCTTCCATCCTCGAAGAAGTGGATGCGCCCAGCTGGAGCCAGGTATATTATTTTTATAGTGAAAAAGGGGGGATGATTAATGCGCTACCCAAACAGTTGAGAAAAAAGCTGCTACAAAACATGTGACAAAATGTGAACCAGTATAATAAAATAAATTGTAGCTCTGAAATGGAGAAAAAAACACCATGTGTGGTATAAAGTAAATGTCTCTATAGGCATAAGTGTATGTCCCAATGGTGGCGTGCTGTCAGATGAAATAGTAGTCTACGACCAATCAGTACCAACAGTGTAGAGGTTCCCTCAGCTTTCCAAATATCCACTTAGATGTCATCAAAAAGAGAGATAGATTGGATACGCTTACCGGAACTGTTGGACTCTACTGCCATCAGCATAGAGTCAATCGAGCTGTGTACCACAAAGGGCAGATGTATGAAGTAGTCAAGGATGGATGGAACGTCTGCGAACCAAAATGTCACCTCTGGGTCGACCGGAAGGAACCCCAGACCGGTTCCAAGATACAAACGTTTTCTCAAATCCCGGAGGTATGTGGAAAAAAAGGGGGATGCCTCCACATAGTGTAAATCAGGGTTGTTTATTACTAAAAAAACCGTAGTACATAAAAGTGATCACAGGTAAAACAAAAAAGCAGTGTATAAGGTTAAAAAGCCGTCCTACGCGTTTCGATCAATAGACCTTCAACAGGGGCATAGAAAACCCTCATTACACTGCCCAAATATATAAAATCCTAATAATAATACAAGACCAATCAACTGTGAGGAAAAGTAAACATGAGTGTTAATTGGACAAAAGTAGGGTCACGTGATTAAACGTGACCAACCTCCCTCTAAGGTCCAATCACTAGAGGAGTAATTAAATACCTGTATATGGATTACCCAATGGGAAGATCAAATGTCCCCCAGATCGAGAAATCAGTAATCGAATCCCGGGTGGCCGGCTCGTGCAAAAAGCCCGCGAAGCAGGCAGGGCGGAGCACGTGGCACTGTCACCCAGAAGTGTATGTACCGCACGTTTAGAGTTGCTAACCTTTTCAGCGCTACAATTTATTTTATTATATTATTTTTATACATATTTATTTTCCTAATGTTAATGATGTTAACTAGATGTTATAATTGATAACAAATTAATGATTTAAAAAAGAGATTTACATATCAATAGACGGTAGTGGCCAAACATTTTTGGGACAAGAATGAAAAATGCTGGGGTCAGAATGATAGTCTTTTCTATTTATTAACATTCAATTTGCAAGTCATGAGCTAAAAATTGTGTGTGATTGAGGAACCAAAAACTAAACTATGTTCCTTTTTTATACACAGGATGAGCTCAGCCAGGTCTGGAAAGTATCAGTCAGGAGGTGGCCGTGCCCAGTATCAGCCAGGAGGTTGGGCTGCCCAGTGTCAGCCAGGAGCTGGGCGGGCCCAGTGTCAGCCAGGAGCTGGGCAGGCCCAGTGGCCTCACCCAATCCCAGGTGCCTCCCCTCTGCCTTACAACAAAAAGGCCCAGTAAGGGGACGATCACAGAGGAGGCAGCACTGGGCCTCATTAGGAAAGCAAGTGATGTTCTCAGAAGCCCCCTCGATGCTGAAGAGGCCTATGGCTCCTATCTAGCCACTAGATTGCTGAAATTGGAGGCGGGCCTACGCCTCCTCTGTGAGGGAATTTTTGCTGAGGCCCTTCAGAAGGGGTTGAGGGGCCAGCTGACTGAGAACAGCCATGTATATGAGCTCGCCCATCCTGCTCCTCCTCCTGCCACAAGTCCACCACCAGAGCCACAGCCTCCAAGGAAGGCTGCAGGGAAGGGTGCAGGGAAGCATGGAGGGAAGGCTGCAGTGAAGAGAAGAAAGTGATGGCCTGGGTTCAGTCTGGTCTGACAGAAGATGCAGGCTGGTGTAGTCACGGCCGATCACAAATGGTAACTCCCCGTGGTGCAAGAGCGATCGTGAGCGCGCTGCACGTGCACGTTGGTGGCGGAATGTTCCCGGGAACACTGCTCATCACCGACGATAGTACACAGCCATTGGCCAGGGCTGTGTACCACGTGATCAGCTGTGATCCATTCAAAGCCGATCACTAAATGTAAACAAAGAGCTGTCACTAGCTGTTACTAGCTCTTTTCTTCTCACACACCGTTTCCAGTGTGAGGAGAGAAGAGCCAGGAGCAGTGAGTTACAGATCTATGTTTAGTAGTGTCTGCACCAACACCACACCTGTGCCATCGCCCCCCCAATTGTCATCTGTCACCCATCAGTCACCGAATAAAAGTGCACCTGTCACATAAGAGACTGCCATCAGTGACCATCAGCTGTGCAACCGTCACCCCCCAGTGACCGTGCCCTGTCACCCGTCACCCATCAGTGACCGTGCCCTGTCACCCATCAGTGACCATCAGCGGTGCACCCGTCACCCATCAGTGACCGTGGCCTGTCACCCATCACCCATCAGTGACTGTCGCCTGTCAGTGACCATCGCCTGTCAACGATCTGTGACCATCACCTGTCACCGCCCGTGGCCTGTCACCCATCAGTGACCATCGCCTGTCACCCGTCACCCATCAGTGACTGTGCCCTGTCACCCGTCACCCATCAGTGACCATCAGCAGTGCACCTGTCACCCATCAGTGACCGTCGCCTGTCAACCATCTGTGACCATTACCCGTCACCAGAGGGAATGGGGTAAAGTTACCCCAGGGACTTTAAGGTGCTTAAAATATAAGGTTGGGTTGTTCCTTTGGATACCCCATTATATTCTTACTTCCACCCATGCCTTTACAGCACAGACAATATAGTATCAATCCCTTTTTTGGTCTATGCCAACATTATTAGGTTCTCTTAACATACTTGAAATGAATCTTATTTTATTTTACCTTATCTCCCTTTATATCCCTGAACAAAAAGACGATTAATTAATCAGTTGTTCTGTTAAGATCATCTTATTGTTTATCCCAAGGCACATAAGGGATATTCTTGTTGGCTCTTCCCTTCACCAAGATGGAGGCTAGGGCATCACAGCTAAAGTGACACTCATCTAGGTTTGATTCTGTTTTTTGACGCATGCGCAGTGGATCCATTTGCGCTGTAGGCGCCAGGATCCCGGACGCCTGTGCAATGAGAGAAGGTAAGACGTATGGTACGTCACACCACCGCCCGCCGGGTCTCACACGCACCTGTGGGAATGCCTCACTATACGTCCGCATCCAGGCGGTGACGTCAGACGCCGCCGGGATGGAGGGGACTATATAGTGCGGCTTCTCAGCCGCTATTATCTGACAGTGGTTCCTCGGTTCTAAGGGGAGGTTTTGTGTCTCTCTCCCCTTCCCTGTGTGCCCATCCATTCACCAATTCAGATAATCAACCTTAAGCATTAATCTGCCTATCGCTTCAGCCAGTTTTCACTGGTGTTGGAAGATGTTTATTGACATTGTTATATATACTGCTTACTTTCATTGTAGCACATTTGGGCTGTATGATCACAGATCTTCTGCTTTGAAATTCATGGGCTAATTGCTGGAGTGTCACCAATTGGAGACCCTAAAGCAGCTGCTTCTTTTGAATTTTGTTACAAGGCTTTACTAGCCTCCAACAATATACTCTTGATTCAACATAAGGTAATCTGATTTAGACCCCTATTGTTGGTTATCCCAATGTGCTTTACTTTATATTATCTCATTTATTTACTACATCAAAAACATTTTCCATTCAATCCCTAGCCCTTGGTTATTATACTTCACACATAGCCCCTCTGTGGCCATAACGGTGGGGAGGTCCAGACGGTGGAGACTTATCCAGTTATTTGTGAATGTGAACCACTGTGTTCCTGCATCTACAATTTTTACGTTAATCATCTTCAATTCTCGATTGGCTTGGTAAGCAAGTCCCATTCATGATGATTTAATCTATTACCACATTGGCCCAACAGTGGTAATTGCTACTATGTGGGCATATATATATATGGTTACTGTAATTTATTCGTTCTTGTTAAACCAAATTACACCATAGATATTTGTTTAAATTTAATGATTGAATTTTTCTTTTATGTATGCAACAATCATTCGTGCTTTTTAAACTTTAGAAGCATATTCATTGTATTTGTTCCTTTACCACCTGATTTGTATTTTGTCTCTCTCATCTCCAGTATGCCACATATGTACCAAAACTCCTGATGAAGCTCACGAATTGAGCGAAACATGTCGAGTGGTATTTACTGAGTGGTTTCTTCCAATACCTCTGTCATAATTGGATTATAGAGATTGAGAGATTGCTTGTTTTTTTTTTTTTTTTTCCATAAACGTTTTTATTTTATCAAAGAATAACAGGGTATACAGCGATGCAATACAAATACAATAACGTTATCACTATAGTATCACAACATGTATACAGTCTCCGTTTGGATTGTGAAATAGCTTTTACACATTTTGCGGTTTGAGACAGTGTAATAGGTGATAACCTAAGGTGTTGGGTGACATGTTATTGCTTGGAGTTTGGACGAAACTCGTCCTGACCTGAGTATGAGGCACAAAAGAAAAACGAACAAAAAGGGAAGAAGACAGGTCGAGTATACCCCGGTTGCCGTTATTCTGTGGCCACCGGGGAGTGTGTACAGTCTGAGATTCGAGCAAGGATAGAACAGGGACAGTATATAAAGAGAGAGTAGAGGGATGGGGACAGGGGGGAGACAAAAAGGGGTCGAAGAAGGGGGACGGGTGGGGGAAATGTCGCTCTCCCCCGGGGGTGAGGTGGGGGCAAGGGGTATAGATAAAGATATGGGATTGTGACAAGTCGTTCCATTCCCGCAGTGCCCCGCTTCTCCCCTTCCCCTGCGGCCACCCAACAGTCAACTAGGGAAAAAGTTTAATCTTTGTAAGGACTTTCCTATGGTACAAATTGATGGTATCGGTCTGATGTGGTAAAGTGGTTCCAACAAGCCCAGGTAAATGCAAACTTATGTATTCTGTCTTGGGAAGTGTATATCAATTCTTCCATGTTTTTAATATGCTCGACTCTCGTTAGCCATTCTCTGATAGAAGGCGCAACTTTGGAACGCCAATGGTTCGGTATGCATAATTTGGCTGCATTCACCATGTGCATGGCTAACGATTTATAGTATGATTTTTTTCCTAGAGAGGTATGATGAAGAAGAAACTGTGCTGGGGTATAATCTAGTGAGTAGGTGGTAACATGTGTTATAAGATTGTGAACCTCTCTCCAGAAGGGTTGAATCTTGTCGCAGTCCCACCAAATGTGACACATTGTGCCTACTGCTCTCTCACATCTCCAGCATTGTTTGGAAATGGAAGGGGAGAACTTATGAAGGCGCGATGGGGTCCTGTACCATCTCGTTATTACTTTGTAGCAATTTTCTTGAATTGCGACATTTAGTGAGGATTTGTGACAATATTCATATACCCTTTACACATTTTGCGGTTTGAGACAGTGTAATAGGTGATAACCTAAGGTGTTGGGTGACATGTTATTGCTTGGAGTTTGGACGAAACTCGTCCTGACCTGAGTATGAGGCACAAAAGAAAAACGAACAAAAAAGGAAGAAGACAGGTCGAGTATACCCCGGTTGCCGTTATTCTGTGGCCACCGGGGAGTGTGTACAGTCTGAGATTCGAGCAAGGATAGAACAGGGACAGTATATAAAGAGAGAGTAGAGGGATGGGGACAGGGGGGAGACATTTAGTGAGGATTTGTGACAATATTCATATACCCTTTTCCAATCCTCTCCGGACAAAGGTGTTTGGAAATCTTTATTCCAGGCTATTTGTGAGGGATGTGTTATTGTATTGTTCTCCTCCGTGAGGAGTGTATAGAGTAAGGAGATGAGATGGCATTGTGGTGTTTTGCGGTGGCAGAGGTCTTCGAAAGGCGTAAGTGGTCTTGTCCAGTTGTCACGTTGCGTATGTGTCGACAGAAAGTGTTGTATTTGCCTAAAAGTCCAAAATGGGAAGGAGGATGTTTTGGATATGCTAATTAGTTTCTCTATGGAGATGGGAGTGCCCCCCGAGAAAAATTGAAGAGGTAAAATGTCTTCATATGGCCATTCCCGGTGGAGGAAGTGTTGAGATTCTCCCGGCGGAAAAGCAGGATTCCCTCTGATAGTAGTTAGGGGTCCCGGTGTGGGTACAAGAGGTTTAAACTTTGACGCTTTTTTGAGAGCCAAAAGGGATGCATAGATGAGTGGGTGGGAAGAGATGCCAGATGGCCAATGTCTATCGGGGAGCCATGGGATCAAGTGTAGGGGAGTGGACAAGAAAGAATTCTCTAGTTGAACCCATTTTTTTTTAAGAGAGTGGACATTCCAGTCTGCCACTCGGGTGAGGTGGCACGCCAGATAGTATTTGTGGAGATCTGGCAACCCGATTCCCCCATTAGTCTTGTGAAGTGTTAAACGGGAGTATTTGATGCGGGGTTGCGTGTTCTTCCATATAAAGGTAGTGCATGCTTTTTGGTAGTTCGAGAAAAACGTTGGGGGTAAGTGGATTGGTATTGATTGGATTAAATATAGGATGCGCGGAATGATGATCATTTTGATTAGGGCAGAACGCCCAAACCATGAGACATTCAGGACCATCCAGTCTTTCATATGTTTTGGGCTTTTAGAAGGGCTATATGGAAGTTTTTCTGGTATAGATCAGAGAGGCGGGTTGGGATCTGGATACCAAGATATGAGATTGCATCTTTGGTCCATCTAAAGGGGAAGGCTTCTTGGCAATGAGTTAAGTCTTGTGTGGGTAAGGTTATGTTTAGGGCCGTCGATTTTGCGTAGTTTATTTTGAGGTTAGAGAGGAGGCCAAAGGAGTTAATGTCTTTGAGAAGATTAGGCAGGGAGGTTCGTGGGGATGATAAGGATAGCAGTACATCATCCGCAAAGGCGGCTACTTTATATTCCGCTCCCTTCACCGTTACTCCTTTTATATTAGGATTATTTCGTATCCTGTTCAGTAAGGGTTCAAGAGTTAAAACATAGATCAGGGGGGATAGGGGGCACCCCTGGCGTGTGCCATTGGAGATGGAGAAGGCGTTCGACAGGTGACCATTGACTTTAACTGCCGCAGTGGGGCATTTGTACAAAGACAGTATGTGCGTTAGCATGCGCGATTCAAGGCCAAGAGCCACGAGAGTTTCCCGCATGTAGTCCCAGGCCACCCTGTCAAACGCCTTCTCCGCATCCAGGGAAAGGAAAAATCCTTGCGTCTTGGAGGATGTGAGCCAGTGATGTATGTTTAAGGTGCGTATGACATTATCCCTAGCTTCCCTGCCGGGGATAAAACCCACCTGGTCTGTGGAAATTATTTCAGGCAATAGGGGGAGTAGTCTGTTGGCCAGGATTTTCGCGTACAATTTAATATCCACATTCAGGAGGGAAATCGGTCTATAGTTCGCTACTTGGGTAGGGTCTTTGCCTTTCTTAGGGATAACAGAGATGTGTGCAGATAGCATTCTTCCCGGGGAGACGAGGGGATCTGCTAAGGCATTAAATGTGGAGATGAGTTTCGGGGAAAGCACCTCATTGAACGCCTTATAATATTGGATGGTAAAACCATCTGGGCCTGGGCTTTTCCCGGGTTTCATTTGCTTGATAGCTATCTCGAGTTCTTCTTTGGTAAGAGGATTCTCCATCTCTTGAATCTGTTGAGACGTGAGTGGTTTCGGACCGTATTTCGCTAGAAATTCTCTGATCTTGTTCGTACGCGTTTCAGTGGGAGTTTGGTTTGGCTCGTTAGGGTGTAAGTTATAGAGTTTGGAGTAAAACCTCTCAAACTCTCCCGCAATGTCATCGTTCTTGGCCAGAGGAGTTCCCCGAGAGTCGGTGATATGGTGGATTGTGGATGATAATTTGGCGTCTTGTACTGACTTAGCTAGCAGACGTCCGCATTTGTTGCCGTGTTCGTAGAAAATCCTCTGGCCAAGAACGTAGCGTCGTCTAGTGATGTTGCCCAATTCTTCCAGGAGTACTGAGCGTGCGTGTACTAAGTCTTGGAGTGTTGAGTGGGCTTGTGTCTGTTTGTGTGTCAGTTCTAGGGATTTGATTGTCATAAGTAGGGACGTTATTTTCTTTTGGGATTCTTTCTTATTTTTTGCCGCTATGGCTAGTAGTTCACCTCTGATCACACATTTATGAGCTTCCCAGAGAGAAATAGGAGACATATCTGGGGTGGCATTTTCTGTAAAGTATAATTGGAGACGCTTTCGTATGTGTTCAATCGTAGTTGGGTCTTTTAGTAGGGAGGGGTTTAGACGCCAGGTTTTTGTTTTAGTGCACCTTTCGGGAAAGGATAGAGTGATTGTTATGGGATGGTGATCAGAGAGAAACATGGGCTCTATTGTGGATTGGTGTAGGTGATTCAGGTCTGATTGTGAGAGAAAAAAGTAATCGATCCTGGAGTATTTCTGGTGGGGAGCTGAATAAAATGTGTAGTCCTTGACTGCGGGGAAGAGGGTGCGCCAGGCGTCATGTAGCGTTAGTTTTTGGAGTTCAAGCTTGATCTGGCGTAGGGCTCTGTATGGCACGTTAGAGGTTCCGGATGATGAGTCAAGGACTGGGTGTAGAGGGACGTTAAAGTCTCCTCCGAGGATTACCAATCCCCTCTGGAAAGACGACAGAAGGTTGCACGTTTTTCTAAAGAAAGTGACATGGTGTTCATTTGGGCAGTATATGTTAGCAAGAGTTATTGGTTTTGTAGCGTATGTGCCTTTGAGAAAGATGAATCTACCACCAGGGTCAATTAAAGAGTCGCTCAATTGAAAATCAGCATGTTTGGATATTAGGATTGAGACCCCTTTAGTTTTAGAATCTGGGTTTGTGGAATGGAAAGCCTGTTGATATATATGATTGGATATTTTGGGTATGGCATCAGAGCGAAAATGTGTTTCTTGTAGTAGAATGAAATGGGCTTTATGTTTCGTAAGAGATGACAATACTTGAGATCGTTTTTCTGGAAGATTAAGGCCCTTTGCGTTTAGCGATACGCACTTCAGTGATAGGGAAGAAGAGGTAAGTGTGTTGTTTTGCATAGTAAAGTATTCACAAAACAATACGGCTATTTACTTTAGATCGGGGCCACACGGGAAGGGGAGGACCGACCCCAGGGGAGAGCGAAGGGAAGAGTGAGAAAAGAAAAAGAGATGTGAAAAGAAGGGAAAGAGGGATTGTAACGGGATTTAGTAATTGTAGCAAAAAGGTTAGGAATAGAGCGAAAGACGAGCGACGGTAGAGAGGTTGATAGGGGTCAGGGAAGGAAGGCTAAGGGGAGTTAGTGAAAAGAGGATCCCAGAGGTGGAAATAGACAGGCTATTTCACCTAAAGAGAAAAGGGCTGGGGGTGTCAGCAAAGTCCAAGCGGACTGCTGTGAAGGGGCAGAAGAATGAACGAAGACCAAGGAGTCTCTGCGACCCGGGGAGTGTGAGTGCAGAGGCCTAAGTAATGGTGCTGTAATGTGTAGTGGGGAACCCTTTAAACAT
This sequence comes from Aquarana catesbeiana, assembly GCF_042186555.1. NCBI lineage: Eukaryota > Metazoa > Chordata > Amphibia > Anura > Ranidae > Aquarana > Aquarana catesbeiana. Next base: position 146,146,668 of record NC_133332.1, on the reverse strand, counting down.
AATAATACTTAAACAGTTAAGTATAAACAGTTCTTTAAACATTGCTTTGCATGCATAGGTCAATATCTAATCAGTACCAACCGTAACTAAAAGGTAGTTATCGATCACCTCTGTTTTATCAAATTATGCCAGCTGTATGATCAAAAATTGGTAAGGCAAAAAGATACAGTGTCCATCAACCTGTCTGGGGTGTATAGTAATAACTCGTATAGTTAGGCTGGTTAAGATTAGGTTTATCAAAAAACAATAACATATAATTAAATTAAAATGAGGATGGTATGAAAAGACAGCCTACCAAGAAGGTTGGCGTAGGTTGGGTAGGAAAGGGCAGGTAAAGAGGGCGGGGAGGGAGCAAAGGTGCTTTTTATAAGATATAAAATTCGACATAGGCACTAAAAAGGGTCCACAGTTTGAAAGCTTTTCCAGCTGCAGAGCGATTACATCAGATTATTGCTTATCTTACATGTTTATTAAGAGGAGCGAGGTTATCTATTACTGTGATATATCTGTATTCTAGACTAACTGCTATCTATTCTGTGTACTAACTGTGTTCTGTCAGGGGTTATGTCACTGGAGCCCGTGTCCCCCTGGTTTTGCAGATTTTGCCTTGTCCGTGGGGCGCCATGGGAGCTATAACACACTGCCTTTGTATATTGCTGGATTGACCATGCTTATGCGGTGGTTAATAAATTGCTAAATTATATTATTTTGCGGATTATGGGAAACGCAGTGGTTCTTCTGTTACATTTATCCCACTCATCGAGCCTCACAACCCTCTATGCTTTCAAGTGTTACTCCGGAATCCAGTGACACACTCCCCGCAGCCTTCACGGCAAAAGAATTCTGAGCTGTCTGCCTATAGGTAATATTCTATAACTAGATAAACCCGGTATATCTCTTTAGGATTCCTTTGGATATTTTAACATTATCTAGTGGTATTAGGAGTATAGTATATAGATAACAAAGACCGGTGCATTGGTTATCTCTCGTACCTGCTACCGGAGCAAAAAGCTAGAGTGGAGAGCAGGAATCATTGATCTGATAGTATAGGCACAAGGGGGTTTATTCTGCATATCCAGATCTTACTAACAACCCTTCTTGGCCTCGCTCATAACCTCTAAATGCATTTGGAATTTAATATAAGTCTATGATAGGATGTAGCCATATTCACCGTATTCAATTTCTGCTGTATGTTGCAGTTAGAAAGGTTTTACGTTGAATTACTTGCCCCCGAGATGCTAGGGTCGAAATGGGTATTGCTCACCCTCCGCCGTGTTGGAAAAGTCCTGTGCGGTGTGCAAGCTCGCGGGCATCTTGGAGAGTTCCTTGGGAGGGGTGGAGGGTACAAAGGTGTATTACTGAGTCTGAGGGTCTGGGTTGACAGACGGTTGAGGCACTTATTTCAGAGGCAGTCCATATCTTACGCTGAGAAACAAGAATTTAGGAGGCATGGCGATCCCTTTTCGTAGATGGTGAAGAGGGGGATCCTGGACTGCGCTGATACAGATCCCGTCGGGATGAGCGGGCGTCCGGCGATGATTGTTCTGGTCTTTGCTTGTGTGATCTCTGACGTTGGGCCTTTGGAGACTGGGTGGTTGAGATCGGAAGCCATGGTTCCTGGGGAAAGTAAAAGGTGTACCACTCCGGAAGTTCCACTCTTGGGAGATCGAGTTGTTCACAGAACATTGGGATGTCCTCTGGCGTGCGCAGTATTGCGGAGCGCCCCCTAGCTGATGCTGAAAGAGCGAAGGGAAATTTCCAGCGATATTGTATATTTCTTGCTCTGAGCAGTTCCAGCAGGGGGCGCAGGGCTCTCCTGTTCTGTAGTGTGATCTGTGAGAGATCCTGAAAAAGTTTAATTTCCGATCCATTGTGAATGATGCGACCTCTTTCTCTAGCTTTGCGAAGAATTTCTTCTTTCAATGGGAAGTTAACGATGCAACAGATAACATCTCTGGGGGGTTCATTGTCACGAGGAGGTGGGCGTAAAGCACGGTGCGCCCTTTCCATCTCAATAGGTGAATCTGTAGGGCGATCAATTAAATTATTAAAGATTGCACAGATGGTTTGCTGTAAGTGTCCTGGGTCTCCATTTTCAGGGACTCCCCTCACCCGTATGTTGTGTATTCTGCCTCGGTTGTCGAGGTCTTCAATGTGTCTATGTAGGTCCAGGAGGTGAGGGAGTTGGGAGTCGTATGTGGTCTGTACTTGTCTGATGGCTGCAGCTTGTGTCTGTGCTGTCTTTTCCACGTCTCCTATGCGGTGGACTGCCTCCTGTATATCCGATCTAAGATCCGCAATGGCAGCTGTCACTGTATTTTTAATGTCGGAAGCTACCTTTTCCAGGTCGAACAGGCTCAGCAGATGGGCGCGATCTGCGATGGGCATAGTTTCTCCCGTCATCTGTGTACCGGGATCGGCGTTAGACGAGCTCGGGGTCTGGGCCTGCTGCGCCGCGTGTGCTGACAGGCGCTGTGATCGGAAGAGCTCTGGTATATTCCTACTGAGCTGCGTGCCGGTGTCTGAGATGGCTCGGGAGGTGGAGGAGCTTCTGGTGGACCGAGTCATGTTTTTTTGGGCAGATTTCAGCATGTGGGTTCCCCACTAGGTCCAACTCAATCCCCGGTTCGCAGGAGCGAGTGAGTCAAGCTGCCATCTTAGTCTCCGTCCAGGCCCTTTGAGATTGCTTGTTTTTATCTCTTTTGATATTTTGTATTAATATTTGAATAAAAGATTATTTTATGTAGTTCAGATGTTGCATACATTTCTTTACCCGTGCCTACCCTATATTTTAAGCACCTTAAAGTCAATGGGGTAACTTTACCCCATTCCCTCTGTTTTTGCATTCTAAAATTTGGGATGCGGTGCTAAGGGTTAACTGTCCCTGCCCTCTCCATATAAACATTACCCGTCACCGTCCGTGGCCTGTCACCCATCAGTGACCATTGCCTGTCACCCATCAGTGACCATCACCCATCACACTATTATCACCTCTCAGTGAACCTCACCTGCCACCCATCACACAGCCCATCAGTGACCATCACCTGCCACCCATCTGTCACCCGTCGCACAGCTACCCACCACACAGCCATGTCCAAAAGAGTTTATACTAGTGAGGAGGCGTTCCAGATCCTCTCCATGACTGATGAGAGCACCGGGGAGTTCTCATCAGATTCCAATTCTGATTCCGAATCAAATTCGGCATTTGAACCAATGGAGAGTAGTAATGATTCAGATGAAGAATGGGTCCCTCCTAAAAGGGCACGACACTCTGGAAACCAGGAAACCGCCAGCAACCAGGATTATATTCCCAGGCCCAGTACCAGCGCTGCCGCCAGAAATAGGCCCCAGGAACAAAGGCCCAGTACCAGTGCTGCCACCAGCAATATGCCCCAGGAACAAAGGCCCAGTACCAGTGCTGCCGCCAGTGATAGGCCCCGCGCACAAATGCCCAGGCCCAGTACCAGTGCTGCCACATCACACCTGAGTACCAGCACAGGAAATTCAACTCCCCCAACTACTGGAGTGTCACGTCCCCCAAGAGCCAGGGCTGCTACATACATGCCAGATGGTCTTGCCAACCCAACATGGCTGCCTTCCAACTCGGGATCACCAATTATTCCCCCTTTCACAGCACAGCCAGGTGTGCAGGCCAACACCCAAAATTTCAGCAGTATATTGCCAGCAACCCCCAATTATCTTATGCCTGTCCGTTTGAGTGGAGAGATTTGAATTTGGAGGAGTTCAAATTGTTTTTGGGCCTCACCCTAAACATGGGGCTTACAAAAAAAAATGAAGGACATATCTATTGGTCCACCAACCCCATCCACCATATGCCCATGTATTCTGCCATAATGCCCAGGTCCCGATATGAGAGGATTATGAGATTCTTTCATTTTAACGACAACACCCAGTGCCCTCCCCGCAATCATCCAAATTCCGATAAGTTATACAAGATTTGACCACTAATAAATTTATTTTCCCAACAATTTGCAGAACTCTATGTCCCCGAGAAGCATATATGTGTGGATGAGTCCCTGGTACCATTTTCAGGCTGGCTAGGAATAAAACAATATATTCCTAGCAAAAAGGCCAAATACGGAGTAAAATTTTACAAGCTCTGTGAGAGAGCCACGGGATATCTGTATGCGTTCCGCATATATGAAGGAAGAGATTCCCAGCTCCAGCCCCCTGAGTGCCCGGCCTACATGGGCACAACTGGAAAAATCGTATGGGACCTGGCTTACCCACTTCTGAAAAAAGGATATCATATATACCTGGACAACTTTTATACCAGCTTGCCGCTTTTCAGACACCTATATGTCGAAAAAACCCTGGCCTGCGGAACCTCAAGAAAAAATAGGAAGGGCGTCCCACAATCCATAGTGAACAAAAAGCTGCAAAGGGGGGAAAGAGCAACACTGAGATTCAATGAAGTGCTGGCCTTGAGGTGGAAGGATAACAGGAACGTGCACATGATGTCCACCATTCACGATGACACTACAGTTGTAGTTCAGCGAAGACGAGGTCCCATTGAAAAACTGACATGTGTCCAAGACTATAATCTCTACATGGGGGTGGTGGATTTCAATGACCAAATTATTCAGCCCTATTTGTCAATAAGGAGGCCCCGATTATGGTACAACAAGGTAGCAATTTATCTAATCCATTTGGCCATTTACAATCCCTACATAGTCTACACAAAATCCACAGAAAGCCCTGCCCCCTTCCTAAAATTCATAGAAGTAGTAGTCACGTCCCTCATCTATCAACAAAGACCCCCCCAGAAGACCTTCGCTCTGATGCTGTTAGCCGACTTTATGAACGCCACTTCCCGTACAACATTCCACCATCGGAAGCAGGCCGAAGACGGCAAAAAAGATGTCGCATGTGCAGCAGAAGAGGTTTTCGATAAAAAAACAGCTTCCATTGTCCCCAGTGTCCCTCCCAACCTGGCCTTTGCATTGGTGAATGCTTTGAACTGTATCATACATCCCTAAATTATTAGCCCATATTTTCCCCATTTTCGCTGATCATTTTCCATGCTTCCCCAAATAACCATGCCACTGCCTTCCATGTGAACTGACCCTGGCCTGCTTTTTGACTATGCCTCTGCCTACCGTTTGGACTGCTTCCACATGAACTGACCCTGGCCTGTTTTGACTATGCCTCTGCCCACCATTTGGACTGCTTGCACGTGAACTGACCCTGGCCTGCTTTGTGACTATGCTTCTGCCCACCGCTTGGACTGCTTGCACGTGAACTGACCCTGGCCTGTTTTATGGACTATGCTTTTGCCTACCGCTTGGACTGATTTGTTGCCCTGCTACTATAGTACACAGGGGTCTCACATATGTGAGGGGCTCCAGAATAGTTTTTCCGGATGGAGAAAAAATTTTTGTTTGTTTTCTCCGGGTTTTGTAATTTCCGGATTAGGGTCTGGAGTCCGGAGGCTTCATAGAGATTTGGATGGGTCGAAGCCTCTACCCCTGTGCCTCTGTGCACATGTCTTACCCGATTGTGGCCCTCAGCCTGCTGCTGACTTACTGCCATCATGCCTTTGCCTGCCGCATGAACGGACCACAGCTCTGCCTGCTACCTGGACTATGCAAATAATTAGCTGTACCAAGAGGCAGTATGTTTATGAAGGGCTGGAGAGCGGTACAATAATGAGTGTCTGCAGGTAACAGTGTACCAGGACCAATATTATGGCTGTGCTGGCTGTCTCTGCCTGGACAATTTCTATGGACAAATGCTTTGGCTGTGCTGACAATATCCTTGTGCTGACTATAGACAATATTCCTGCCTGCTGCCTGGATAATTACTATTGCTGTCGCTAAGCACATCCCTGTCTGCTGCCTGGACCAGTGCTCTCTTCTGTGGACACTACTAAAAGCACAGGTAATACTTTTTTTTTACCCATTCCACAATATAATTTATTTTGGAATGTAATTCTTGGTATGTACATGCTATGTGTTAGAAATATGAAGGGCCTTCAAAAATGATAGGTTGCCAGGAAATTATCTATGCAATGTATGCTCCTAGAACGCCTGATGGTGCTACTTGGATGTTGGGCCTCTGTATGTGGCCAAGCTGTGTAAAAGTCTCACACATGTGGTATCCCCATACTCAGGAGGAGTAGCAGAATGTATTTTGGGGTGTCATTTTTGCTATGTGTTGGAAATATCTTATAAATGGACAACTTTGTGTAAAAGAAATGCGTTTTTATTTATTAATTTTCCAAAAACTTCTGGAAAAAAAATAACCGTTCAAAAGACTCATTATGCCCCATAGATTATACGTTGGGGTGTTTGCTTTCCAAAATGGGGTCATTTTGTGGGCAATTCCATTGTCCTGGTGCTCCAGGGCCTTCAAAAGTGTAATAGGTGGTTGAGAAATGAGATGTGCAATTTATGCTCGTAGATCGCCTGATGGTGCTACTTCATTGTTGGGCCTTTGTATGTGGCCAGGCTGCGTAAAAGTCTCACATGTGGTATCGCCATACTCAGGAGGAGTAGCAGAATGTATTTTGGGGTGTCATTTTTGGTATGTATTTGCTATGTGTTGGAAATATCTTATAAATGGACAACTTTGTGTAAAAAAAATGCAATTTCATTTTTTTTTTCCACATTTTCCAAAAACATCTGGAAAAAAAATAACCGTTCAAAAGACTCATTATGCCTCATAGATTATACGTTGGGGTGTTTGCTTTCCAAAATTGGGTCATTTTGTGGGCAATTCCATTGTCCTGATGCTCCAGGGCCTTCAAAAGTGTAATAGGTGGTTGAGAAATGAGATGTGCAATTTATGCTCGTAGATCTCCTGATGGTGCTACTTCATTGTTGGGCCTTTGTATGTGGCCAGGCTGTGTAAAAGTCTCACACATGTGGTATCACCATACTCAGGAGGAGTAGCAGAATGTATTTTGGGGTTTAATTTGTTGTTTGTGTGAGAGAAATAACCAGTTAATATGACAATTTTGAAAAATCTTCCTTTTGCAAAGAATTGTGGGAAAAAATTACAAAAACTCACCATGCTACTTACTTAATACCTTGGAATGTCTACTTTCTAAAAAGGGGTCATTTGAGGGGTATTTGTACTTTTCTGACTTGTTAGTACCTCAAGAAATTAGATTCACCTGATGTACTGAAGGCCCGATCAGATGTTTTCAATTTTCAGTGATTGGCACCATAGTTTGTAGACTCTATAACTTTCACAAAGACCAAATAATATACATTAATTTGGGTTATTTTTACCAATGATATATAGCAGTATAAATTTTGGCCAAAATTTATGAAGAAAAATTACTAATTTGCTAAATTTTATGACAAAAACAAAGAAAAAGGCAATTTTTCACAAAATGTATGGTCTTTTTTTTATTTATAGCACAAAAAATAAAAAACCCATTAGTGATTAAATACCACCAAAAGAAAGCTCTATTTGTGTGAAAAAAAGGATACAAATTTCATTTGGGTACAGTGTTGCATGACTGAGTAATTGTCATTCAAAGTGTGAGAGCACCGAAAGCTGAAAATTGGTCTGGGTAGGAAGGGGGTTTAAGTGCCCTGTATTGAGGTGGTTAAAGAGTACCACATCTGCTATGGAAACAGCCCGAGTGTTCATTAAGGAGCTTGTTAGGTTGCATGGGGTCCCTGCAAACATCACGTCTGATCGTGGTGTACACTTCACCTCACGTTTCTGGAGAGCCTTATGTAAAGTGTCGGAAATTGAGTTGGCATTGTCCTCAGCATACCATCCCCAAACTAATGGGCAAACAGAGAGGACTAATCAAATGCTCAAACAGTACATCCGGTGTTTCACATCCTTTGGTCAGGACGATTGGGTATCTTTACTGCCACTAGCAGAATTTGCCTACAACAATGCCAATCACTCAGCTACAGGTCAAACCCCTTTCTTTTCTAATTATGGTTTCCATTTATCATTTTTGCCTGATTTCATTTCAGAGTCTACAGTTCCAGCAGTGCAGAATACCATGGATTTCCTCAACCGCAATAATAAGATCTTGCAGGAAGCAATGGCCAAAGCGCAAGCTGACAACAAGAAGGCTTTTGATAGGAAAAGGAGAGGAGAACTGAACCTACAGCTGGGTGATCAGGTATGGCTTTCCACAACCAATCTTAAGTTGAAATGTCCATCGAAAAAAGTTGGCACCCAAATTTACTGGTCCCTTCCCGGTGAAGAGGAGGTTAAATGAAGTATCATATGAACTGTCTTTACATGACTCATTTAAAATACACCCTATATTTCATGTTTCGCTACTAAAACCTGTAGTACTTGATCCCTTCCCTGACAGAGGACCTAAACCACCGGAACCTGTTTTGATTGATGAAAATGAGGAATATGAAGTGGAGGCTATCTTGGATTGCAGGAGAAGGCAAAATCAGGTACAATTTCTGGTTAAATGGAAGGGATACGGCCTGGAGGACAATTCTTGGGAGCCCGCATGCAACATCCATGCAAGAAGGTTAGTTTGTGCCTTTTTTCTTGATCACCCTGATAAGAAGAACCTGTTGGGCATCCAGAGGCTGCCCCTTGGGAGGGGCAATGTCAGGGATACCCTGTGGCAGGACAGACACTCAGGCGTGCACGTGTGCACACATATGTCCCTATGAGAACGCGCTGTATCAGGCAGCGGCACGTGAATGTGTGCAGAGACATGCGTCAGGCACGCGTGTGCGGGAGCACATGGCAGGCGCGCTTGCGTGCGCGCTAACTCGACTTGGCGCCAGTTCCCCTTTAAAAGGCCAGCAGCTGCTCTGGTACAGTGCTGTCTGATCTGCAGCTTTACCTGAGTCTGATCCTGAACCTGACAATAATAGCATACATAAACTGTAGAGGTAAACATACACTATAAAACAGCGCTATTGTTGAGCAAAAATACATAGGAAATTATGCGGCCAACTACGCATAAAAACATCACACAGAGAAGTAGAGAGTCCGTGAAGTGGTCAGAGGACAGTCCATAAGTGACAATACAGCCGTATCCCAGTGTGCGCCTTCCACCGGTCAGTGAAGTATCACCCTGTGTTGACACTCTCCCCCTAGGGGGTCAGACTCACCAGATCTGCAAATAATAACAAGCCTCCAAGAATAAAAAGATCTCCTCATCACCCCTCTCTCAATCCCACTCCGGGGGGTTTTCAGGGGGGGTCACAGCTCCACACAGATAGGCAAAAAGAAAAGAAGTATGCACATAGCGTAATTCTGTTTATTGGAGCCAAAACCCAAAATCTTCTAAAAACCCTTCAATCAATATACGTACATATAAAACAGTCAAACAAGCATGAAAATAGAAAAGGCTGCGTGTCACCATTCAAAGGATCAGCCGGCTCGGTGCCCAGGGGAACAGATCACTTCCTGGTTGTAGATCGGGCTGTGGTGGAACGCAAACCTCACTTCCGGCGTCGTGTAAGCCACGCCCTGACGCGTTTCGTCATATCCTGACTTCGACAGAGGGCGCCCTCTGTCGAAGTCAGGATATGACGAAACGCGTCAGGGCGTGGCTTACACGACGCCGGAAGTGAGGTTTGCGTTCCACCACAGCCCGATCTACAACCAGGAAGTGATCTGTTCCCCTGGGCACCGAGCCGGCTGATCCTTTGAATGGTGACACGCAGCCTTTTCTATTTTCATGCTTGTTTGACTGTTTTATATGTACGTATATTGATTGAAGGGTTTTTAGAAGATTTTGGGTTTTGGCTCCAATAAACAGAATTACGCTATGTGCATACTTCTTTTCTTTTTGCCTATCTGTGTGGAGTTGTGACCCCCCCTGAAAACCCCCCGGAGTGGGATTGAGAGAGAGGTGATGAGGAGATCTTTTTATTCTTGGAGGCTTGTTATTATTTGCAGATCTGGTGAGTCTGACCCCCTAGGGGGAGAGTGTCAACACAGGGTGATACTTCACTGACCGGTGGAAGGCGCACACTGGGATACGGCTGTATTGTCACTTATGGACTGTCCTCTGACCACTTCACGGACTCTCTACTTCTCTGTGTGATGTTTTTATGCGTAGTTGGCCGCATAATTTCCTATGTATTTTTGCTCAACAATAGCGCTGTTTTATAGTGTATGTTTACCTCTACAGTTTATGTATGCTATTATTGTCATTTTATGTAATATTTTAAACGGCTGCTGTCCTTTAAAAGACTCAGTTTAGATACTGTAAGTCTTTTTATACCTGTAATTTCCAGTCTGTAGTTCTAGCTCTGCTTAGAAGCATTAACTAAATCCATTTTGGCGCTGAGTGGTGTGCTGCAGGCCTGAGCAAACCCATCCCCTGATCCTGAACCTGCTGTATTACTTGACCTTGCTTCGTTTGACTACTGCTGCCTTCTCCTCTCCTGACCCGGCCTGCCTTGACCCTGCTACTTCTGAACCTGTTGATCTCCTGTTGCTGAACGTCTGCCTGCCTGCTGACTACTCTTTGCCTGCTGATTGAACTACCTGTTGCCCGTGCTGACCCAGCTTGTCTTACTCCACTTCAGTCCGTTCCTGATCCAGCTCCAACTAGATCCAGAGGTCACTGACCCACACCTACACCACCGCTTCCTACTGCTTCTACTAACCAGCCCATCTGGTGGATCACCTCTACTCATCTGTATCAGCTACCATGGATCATACAGGCGCTTCTACCTCACTGTGCTCCTGTACCACTGTTGAAACCCCAGTGGTCCCCGAGCCAGGGCTGTAAGAGAGGTCTTCTTCTACAGTTGGGCTCTGATACCAGGTACGTGACACTAACAATTTTATTTTCCACAGACATGATGTGTGCCCTGGGGGCCAAAAGGCTTTGCAAATTCCAAAAGTTTCTCCAGTGTTGCCTTCCTCTTTATTTTGTTACCCAGAATAAATGGATATATTATTTTCTGAAAATACTTGCCTATGTGTTTTTCTAAAAATAGAACAGTTTGTTTGTGAGTAGGCAGGTACATTTCAAAAATACAATGTCAAATTAACAAGGGACACCAACCAGCCTCCTGAGGTTAAAAAATACAAGATAATAATGTTATTGCGGTAACTTGACACACACACACAAAAAAATATGGAGAACGCTAGAAAATAATTTTTCAATAATCCAAAAAAAGGAGATCGTGATGAAATAAAAAAAAAAAAGATGACTATAAAAAATAATTCAAAATATTATTATGGAGATCTGGCTTTAAAAAAATAAAAGATTATTCATGAGATCACAAGAAATAATAAAGAAATACATTTGTGAGAACTCTGTGTGAATATCAGCAGCAAAACAACTTCATTATTCTAGCATTATAAAGCACAAAAGAATGCGCTGCATTAAAAGATCACAGAATTTGCAGCGCAAGGAATGTGCTTTCTCCATTACGAACGCTGGTTTTACCAGACCAAGCGTTTCCGTCTCGTACTTGCTTCAGAGCATGCGTCGTTTTTGGTGCGTCGGAACAGCATACAGATGAGCGTTTTTTCCGATAGTAATTAGTTCCGTCAGAAAAATATAGAACATGTTTGAGCAAGGAGGTGAATAGGGATATCAAGTGCGGGCTCAAAATCGGGAGGAATGTTTTATAGTATGAGTAAGGCAGGCCATCTGGGCCAGGGGATTTATGAGTTGGGAGATTTTTTTTTTTTTCATTCAAAAAAGTTTATTAAAGGTAACACATGTTACATATAATCACTGGTAACATGAACCTAAGTGAAATAATATCCATTGAAATTCGTACAGAGTTATCTGGAGCCAAATAAACAGGATATGAGTGAGAGTTTGGAATTAGACATTGCATATGTAGTCTAATAGGAATACTTTAACTTTGTCATTTCATTGACTCTTTATGGTCACCTTAGAGCTGTACCTTAAGTGAAATATTGGTAAGTAAAGGTGGAGATGAGAGATAGAAATGTAAAGTAAAGACTAATTATGATTAGAGAAGAGAGAGGATGCAGTAGGAGTAGAGATATTATAAGAAGAAATATAAAGGTGTGGAGAAAGTAGTGATAAAGAGTGACCGGTGTGTTTCATCAAGAACATATCAAATCATCAGTTCAACGGTATCATATAGTAAGTTACTATCTAAATTGAACAAATAAGTATTATATTTTAATTCTAACTTGAAAAGGAGTTCTATATATGTGGACGTTTCAAACTTGTTTCTTTTTGTTATTAAGCCTATAGTCTAAAGCAAGGTTAAGTTCCATGGAAAGTATGGGTTGAAACCAGAGAGCCCTTAGGAGGGGTCGAATGGATATCATCAGTTTAATTCAGCTGATCTTAGTTTCTGATATTCTTGTGAATATCTAAAAGCAAACTAAGGAGACCATGTTTGGTGGTACCTCTCAATCGCATCATTGGATTGAGCGATTGTCATCTCCATGTCACGAATATCAGTAATCCTGTGTAGCCATTCTTTAATAGAAGGCACATTAGTAGATTTCCAATATATATATATATAAGGGATTTGGCTGCATTTAACAAGTGTTTAGATAGGGACCTCTTGTATTTTCGAAGTGAAAACTTGGTAACATGGAGTAGACAACACGCCGCATCCAGCTTCAGCGAGGTTTCCGTAATATGGCGTATCATTTTTACAACCTCTTACTAATATGATGGTATCCCAATACATTGCCACCATATGTGAAAGAGAGTGCCTTTAGCTTTCTTACAACGCCAACAAGGTTCTGAGGATTGAGGATACCATTTATGTAGTTTGGCAGGTGTAGCATACCATTGTGTGAGCAATTTATATCCTGTTTCCTGAATTCTGATGCTCAAGGAGCATTTATGTGCAAGTATACATGCCCTTTGCCATTGTCAGTCAGACAGCTCTATATTGAGTTCCCTATTCCAGTGCTCTCTGAATCTGTCCAGGGTCGGTTGTTTTGAGTCTTGCAACCAGGCATAAGCTAATGAAGTTGCTTTTTGAATTTCAGCTCCCTCCAGGCACACCGATTCCCAGTCTGTTAATTGTCTTATAAAGTGTTTCTTTGTTGTTGACATAGCTTCGCAATTGAAAATATGTCCAGAGCAGCAGACCCTGGGTATGGTTATCCCTTTTCAGTATGTCATAATCTTGGATTAGATCATTTTTGAAACCGTGTTTAGCAAGTAAGGGTAAATCAACGTCTGATGCTTGTAGTGAATGATTCTGCGTTCCTGGTGGAAAGTCGGGGTTGTTTTGGAGTGGAGTGAAAGGACTTAAGGGTGTGGAAAGATCTGATTTTATTTTGTCAGAAGGTGAAAGATCGACAGAGTTGCGTTCAACAAAGGGTGTTGTTTCAGAGTCGGTGGATATCTCGTCCATGGTATCCAGGGAGAGAATTTTAGGGGGGTTGGGCTTAGTTCATTTTCTAGAGATACCCAGTCTTTGAGGTTCTGGTGGCAGTGCCAGTCGATAATCCTAGTGATATGTGAAGCATGGTAGTACTTTCTATAGTCGGGTAGGCCCATTCCACCATTTTCTTTAGGTCTGGTTATATGATCAAACTTGATCCGTGGGAGTTTATGTGCCCATACAAAATCGAGTTGGATCGATTGTAGTTTCTTAAAAAAGCTTTGTGGTATCTTTATGGGTGGGGTTCTGAAAAGGTAGAGAATTCTGGGTAACATGGACATTTTACAAATGGAAGCTCCACCAAATCAGGAAAGGTTTTTTGTGTGCCAAGATAATAATTCTTTTCCTATAGTTTTCAAAAGGGATGGGAAGTTCTTATCAAAAATTTGGGAGAGTTGGGGGGTCAGCCAAACACCCAGATACTTGAGGGCCAAGGCCTCCCATTTGAAGGGGCTGTGAAATTGTGCATCCTTACATATTTTTTCGGGTAGAGTGACATTCATTGCCTCTGATTTTGCATAGTTGATTTTCAAATAGGAAATATATCCATAGAGAGAGAATTCCTTTAATAATGTGGGGATCGAAGTGAGAGGTTTAGTCAAGAAAAATAATAAATCATCAGCATAAGCTGCTATTTTAAATTCTGTATTAGCAATCTTAAATCCCTGGATATCTTGAGTAGCCATTACCCTCCTAATGAAGGGTTCAAGTGATAAAATAAAAAGGAGTGGGGAGAGTGGGCAGCCTTGCCTAGTGCTGTTGGTAATGGTTACCGTATCAGATAGAGAGCCATTAATTCTTAATTTAGCTGAAGGGTTCTTAAATAATGCAGATATCCATGCCATCATATGGGAGCTTAGGCCAATGTACCGACATGTTGCCAGCATGAAGTCCCACCCTACTCAATCGAAGGCCTTCTCCGCATCCGTAGACAGGAGAAGGCCCCTGATCTTTCGCATTCTGTCCGCATAGATTAAGTTCAGTGATTTTGTGACATTATCCTTTGCTTCTCTGCCGGGCATAAATCCCGCCTGTTCCGGACCAATTAAATTATGGAGTAGGGGCTTAAGTCTATTAGCTAGTATTTTGGTTAGAAGCTTCACGTCCAGGTTCAACAGTGGAGTTGGTCTGTAGCTGGGGCATTGCGTAGGGTCTTTATTCGGCTTAGGTATGACAGTTATGAAGGTTTTATAGTAGCTGGACGTAAAGCCATCTGGGCCAGGGCTTTTCCCCGTCTTTAAATCTTTGATCGCTAATTGTATTTCGGAATTGTCAATGGGTTGTTCCAGAGCCTCGATGTCTGCTTCTGATAGTTTAGGGAGTCCAGAGGATTTTAGATAGTCTTGAATAATTTGTGACCAGTTTCCCTGCATCTCTGCTGGTTTATGTGGAGCGGATAAATTATAGAAGTTAGAATAATATTCATTAAAGTGTTGGGCGATCAGCTCATCAGTCAAGTCCAAAGTCCCTTTTTTATTTTGTATGCCTAGGATTTTATTGTGATGTCGGGGTCCTCTCAGAGCCCTAGCTAGAAATTTGCCTGTTTTGTCTCCATATTCATAATATATTTTTTTCCTAAAAAATAGGAAGCGTTTAGTTGTAGCGTCTGCTATTTGCTGTAGGGTTTTCCTGGTTTTGAGTAGTTCAGTCGCTGTTCGTGTTGTCAGTGATTGTTTATGTTGGGATTCCAAGTTTGAGATTTTATCTGTCAGTTTTGTGATTTCTTTTTCCCTGTCTCTCTTTCGCTGAGCCCCCATCCTCATTAATTCCCCCCTGACAGAGCACCTTTGGGCCTCCCATATCATCAGGGGGTCAACCTCTGGAGTTTCATTTTGAGTGAAAAACTCTTTCAAATGTGATGTGATTTTTGGTAACAACACATGGTCTGTCAGAAGTGAGGAATTCAGTCTGAGTTTGGAGATTTTTAACTACTTCGGGTAGTTATTCAGGGGTGACCACAGAGTACAGGGATAGAAGAAGGTCTGGGGAGAGTTTAGGTAGGTGTAGGGAGTCAAAAAAAAAGTCAAATTTTTCTTGTGTGAAATGGTAGTTGGGGTCTGTTTGTAGGCAATTGTATAGTTTATGATAGAATTCTCCAAATACTTTGGACATGGTGAGAGGGAAATACCATTAGTTTGCATAAGAAAATCTGGGGATGAATGAAAGGGGCGGGTTTTATGTTTATTTACCAGCATTCTATGGGGTTTGTTGGAGTATTCGTAGAATTTCTGTTTGGACCACAGAAGAACTTTATTGATTTTCTTCATGTCTAGGGATCTGAGTTGGTTTCATAGAAAAATAACGGCTCGGAGCCTAATCACCATGGGGGATGATACCAAGAGTTTCTCAGCATTGTGGAGTTTGGACAGGATAGGAGAGCGTTGGAACGCTGCATCTTTTTTCAAGTGGGAACCTGTGCCCCCGGAAGAAGACTTTACGTGCTTCCCACAGGGTGGAGGCCCCAGAGACCATGTTTGGATTAAGTTGGAAAAATTCAGATAGGCTGTTGGATAGGTGGTCCCTAGTTTCTGGGATACGAAGTAGGGACTCGTTGAGGCGCCAATGACAAGTTCTGGGGGAGGCGGAGGATAGGGTAATGTCTAACACAGTACAGAAGAGTGCTCTGACTATGGGGTTAATTTCTGAAGAGACCATGGATGTCAGAAGGGGAGAAGAGACAAAGAAGTGGTCTAGCGACAAGTGATAATCATTATATTGTGACATATGTATTATACCTTTAACGGAAATATTGTTCCATCCATATGTTTATGTTTATTTTAGCATCTGCATACGCGTTTATGCTTTCCTCTGTTATATCTTATATATCCTCAATAAAACATTTGAACGAGAAAAAAAAAAGAAGTGGTCTAGTTTGGAGTAAAGCTTGTGGGGGTGGGAATAGAACGTGTATTGCTTGTGTGTGGGATGTTTAATCCTCCAGACGTCTAGGAGGTTACAAGCTCTTATGAGTTTACGGAAGGAGTTTGAAAGTCGGTTGGCTTTGGTGGGTGTCATGGAGGGGAATAGTATATGCCTGTCTTTGCTGGGGGACACGGTCATGTTAAAATCCCCACCAATAACCGTAAAAGGTTGGGAGAATTTGTCTAAGGTGTCAAACACGGTGGAAAGGAACTGAATTTGGCCTAACTGAGTTAGGAGCATAGACATTAACCAGAGTAAGAGAATGGGTAAGAAATGAACAATCCAAGATAATAAATCTGCCGTGGGGGCCCAGGTGTAAGGATTTGATGCGCAGGGGGCACAAGCGTTTAATTAAAATCGCCACGCCTGCTTTCCCAGAGGGGAATTTGTCAGGAAGTTTTTGCTAGCAAATTTAAAGGATCCCCCAGGGCGGAAATACGTCTCCTGGATCATGATTATATCAGCCTTGGAAGATTTAAACTCTTTCAAAGCCAGCCATCTCTTTTGAATAGAGTTTAAACCTTTGACATTACAGGTAACTTTAGCGCCATTGTAACTTAATCTGTTGAAAAGGCATATGATAAACTGCATAGTATACCTTAGGTGGAAAATTCCATGGTGTGTGGAGCATATAAAGGATATAAGACAACATGATGAAACTTAGAAGATCAGTAGCATTGTAATATGAATACATTAGGTCCATGAGGTATAGCAAACACAGGTCAGAAAAAAAAAGACCTGAAAAAAACAGGTAAAAGGGAAAAACATAAAAAAGTAAAAAAACAGTATTTTATTGAAAATGAAACCTGAAAGGCAGGGTGCCTCCAGGAAGCCCAGGTCAAAGCCTTGGGCTAGAAAGGGCAGCATAAGGACCTCCAAAAATGGGGGGGGGGGGAGTCCCCCACCATCTTCTGGATTATAAAGGCCTGGAATACAAAACATAAAACATATGGAAGATCAAACCTTTAAACCAGGGTGCAATGAATGCAACAGGTGGCGCACCCCATGGGCGAGGGGTGAATGAACCCACTAAGGGGGCACTGGCCACATAAGAATGTCAGGGGGCCAGGTAAAATCAGGCATCACAGCCAATGCATGTATTAGTGTTCCTTAGGTTGGAAAGCTGGAGAGAGGGCATCTCTGAGGTGTGAAGTTGGATTTGTGATGTTTCTGCCTCATTGGGGTCCAGATGTGGCCTGGGGCTATCAGCGGCTTAGGAGTATCAGGAAGCGGCAAAGGATCTTCATAGGGGAAGTGTGGCAGGCCCAGGTTGTGCAGAAAGGTGTTACCCTCCTGGAGATCACGTAATACTCTATGCCATTACGGGAGGCAGAGAGGCGAAAGGGGAAACCCCAACCATACACGACTTTATGGGCCTGGAGGTGTAGTGTCACTGGGCGAGGGTTTCTTCTTTTTGCCAGAGTGATAGGGGAGAGATCACTGAAGATCTGGATCCTGGACCCTTTGAAATAAAGCCTGGACTCATTGCGGGTAGCGATGGTTAAAGCTTCTTTGCTGTTATAATAATGAAATTGGACAATCGCTTCTCTCAGATTAGCCCCAGCCGGGGGTTTAGGAGCAAGTAATCTGTGAGCTCTATCTAAACGCCAGTTAATATCAGGGATATTAGGAGCTACTATATTGAACAAGCTTAGTAGGTAGGGATGGAGGTCCTGGTCTTCCACTGTTTCTGGAATACCACTGATCCGCAGATTTTGTCTGCGTTCTCTGTTCTCCAGGTCCTCCTGTTGAGCTTGGAGCTGGGTGACAGAATGTTTTATGGCAGCATTGTCCTTTTCAAGGATTTGCACATATTGTATAAGTTCATCAAACTTTGTCTCCAGGGCGTCAGCGCATTCTCCCAGTTGTACTATTTCCCCTCTCAATTCTTTAGCAAGTTTTCCCACCTCCTGTGCAATGTTATGGGTGAGGGTTTGGAGCAGAGATTGCAATTTAGCATCCAGGACTTTTGCCATCAATGAGGGGGGATCCCTGTGCCGGAGTATGGGGGGTATCAAAGAGGGTACCTGTCTCAGGCTCTTGGTGCTCCGGTGGGTTTGGCGCATCATCCTGGTTACTTGAGGCCATGGATGTAGGCCTAGGCAGGTAGCGGTCCATGGTGGAGGAGGCCCGAGGCTTGTAGACTGCAGTGTAGTTGTGTCTCTGGTCTCCAATTTTGCCTGTGAGATGCACGGCCGCTGCGGGAGTTTGGGGAGGTGACTCCCATGGCTATCGGTGCTGTGAGTCGGGTGGTGGGAGTCCCAGAGAGGTGGTGGAGGATGGAGCCCAAGTTTCACACATCCGCCATGATCAGGAGCCGCGCATGCGCGTAAGGGTGTCTTTTATGTCCGCCGCCACGGATAGAAGATTGTGCAAGCTGGGGTGTTGGTGCAGCGTGAGAACAATCTCTCCATTGCTGGGATTGTTCCATGAGGTAGCCGCATTCCCTGTTGTCAGGCTGGCAGTCGGATGTGTACCTTGTGAGGATTGGGAGGACGCCATGTTGCTGACCTGGGTCCGGAACATCTTTGGGAAATTCTAGCTCAGTTTGCCTGTCAAATCACGGGGAGAGAGCGGGGGTGGGATGCCGAAGAACTGCGGGAAGAGGTCCCCATGGTTTTCGGGTGTGTAGGTAGGTAAAAACCTCTGTGGAAGTCAGTGATTCAACTCTGTCAGCGGGAACTCTCCAATTATGCGGTCCCCCGAGGTGGTAGGTTTTTTATGTATTTTCTCAAACAATATTTTGTATTACATTTTTTTATGATTTATCTTTTTACATTTTTTTTATTCTAAGGCCATCCCTGCTGTGTTTAAGAAAGCATGATTAATGCAAACTGGGCACTGCTTAGGCCTGGGCCTAAAAACCACCTTGTCCTCATGCAAAAATGTAAATAGTAGGTCCTTTGCAAGATAAGGCTACCAGCTCAGACACTGGCCTTGCAAAGGTGAAAATGGCAACATAGAGTTCTCTTGAAGTTATTTGCACATGGTTTTCTGATGTAAAACAGCTTTTTTAATTTGGCCTCAGCTTCACCATTAATAATGTGGAGGGAGGTGGAGGAAAAGGTGGACACTGAAGATTCAAAGGAGTTGGAGGTCTCATTCAAGAACCCAATTCAAGAGAAAAGGATACTGTAATTAACACACACACAACAGAGTTGTAGAACAGATCAATGAAGAGATTTGTTTTATTGAAGCCATTAAATAAAAAGTATTTATCTGGTATTAAATTGAAAAAGAATATTTCTGAAAAAATAGACAGAAATGTTGCAGTTTTAGTAGGCTGCAGTATAAGAGGTAAGGATCTGAAAATATATTGTGAATGGCAAGAACACTAAACTGGCATTCCAGTGTAAAAACCCAGGAAAATGCATGTATAGGGAATGTAATAGCTGGACTCAAAACATATGTATACCGTCCTGGGCTAAAGGAAGTTCCATATAAAACAAAAATGTCCAAGAACGATGCCAAGTTTCTTGAAGTTATCAAATAAATCTTATATGATGCCGAGCAGTAATCCCAGGCAGTGATGGAAAGTTAGCAGGCTGAGAGCAGATGTAGTGTGCCGATCTCCAAACATTTAGCAAAGACAGGGATAGGCTTCCCAGCCATGACAGGGAAGCTCCAAGGGACTCTAACCAGGAAGGACCCATCAGTCCTCAGCCGCTGACCCATAACAAACTAAAGGGACAGCAAAAAACAGTACACTAAGCAGGTTACCAAGACAACATGTTTCGGGGCATACCCCTTTCTCAAATCTTACAAATATTGTGAAGTCAATGCATAGTATGTAAGCAGCTTGATTACACCACAATTTGGAGAGAGTGAGAGACTATGCAGCTAAACATAAAAAAACTAAAAATAAAAAAAAGGTCACAGAAAATAATAAAAAATGTTGTACAATCAATGCACAGCATGTAAGTAGCTTTATTAGGCAACAATTAAGAGAGCAAAGCTTTTATGCCTTGCTCAGATCAGGATGTACATCCAAGTCAATGGCTCCTGCTGCTGTCTTAGCCAATGAGGATGGAGAATCCTAGAATGCATGAAGGTAAAAAATCTTCAGCCTTTACAAACACTTTAAAAGTGTAACTGAAATCTGAGGATCCAAGGAACATTGGGCATGAGAAGAGTCAATCCTGCCACAATCTGGTTATGTGAGCAAAAGATTCTTCTGCAGAACTTCTAAGTGCTGATTTTTTTTTTTTTTCATTTTCAGTTGGAAAACCTACTACTCCCTCCTAGTTGTACATGCAGAACCTTTGTTACTCTCTTTAGGCATGTTTGATATTATAAGCCTGCCTATCTTTATTTTTAGCTTTGGTGCACCTAAAGAGGAACTTCAATCACCATTGACTATTTGTAATCCTTCTGCTGCTAGCATTAGTAAAAAGATAGAGAAGTCTATCACATACATATACAGCATTGTTTAGCACTCTTAAGTTTAGCAGCAACTATCTCTTTCTATCTATCTACTCTAAAGCTGGCCATACATTTTACAATTTTCTTATTCAATTACTTTTAGATTTACCTTCAACTATGTAGCGCAAGGGTCAGCCTGATTGCATACAAATATAAAGTGTTTAGGTTTGACCTCATATTATTATAGTTTTAATAAATCTAAAGGAATGTTGTACAAGAAAATTGTATAGTGTATGGCCAGCCTTAGTCTCCAATAAATACTGACAAAAAGCTACTGGGTACCCTTTAAAGGAAGGGGGCCGGCACTTAAAAAGTCTCCTGTTAAACCACCTGACCAAAACCACCTGACCAAAGCTCAAAGGCCAAGAAGTGGATTATTGGTAACAGGTTGCTATAGATGTAATTGGCCACCTGAGCCCAGAACTGACTTCCTATCGTTATGTACCAATATTACCCATGGTCAATTAAAAGATTTAGAAAATTAGCTTTTATTTAACAAACCGTATAAAAGAGAAGAGGATATCTGTTTTTTATCAGTTTAGGAAGGAGTTCTTATCTGTAGGCTTTGTGTAAGCTTCATATTTTTATAGAAGCACTGTGTACAGCTGTTATGAAACAATTGCTTTCAAAACACTTTTGTGCAGCTTTCCTGAAGCATTTAAGGCCTGAGTCACACCTATTCATTTTTTAGTGCATTTCCAGTTTTGCAGAAACACACTACAGTCCATTTAACATGGTTTCCTATGGGTCACGTTCACATCTGTGCATTTTATATAAAGGACCAGGGACTTTTTTCTGGTTTTTGGTTTTATAGACTTCAATGGATCAAAAATGTGTATTAAAAAATGCAAAATGCACCTGGAATATGCAAACTGCAACCTGCATAGGTGTAAACCAGGCCTAAAGCAGCCTTCAGCTCCAGTTTGAGGATGTAAAACACTGATCTTAGGCTCGATTCACACTAATCCATTTTTGATGCATTTTGCATTTTGCAGAAATGCAGGGAATTTTTTTAACATGGGTTCCTATGGAACATGTTCACATCAATGCATTTTTGTGCCTCTGCGTCTTTGGAAAGGGTTGGGGACTTTTTTTCCCGCAAAATGCAGCATTTTGCATGTAATAGAATTCAATGGACCAGCATCCAAAACGCAAGTACCGTGTTTTTACCGCGATTTTGCAGCAATTTGCGTTTTTTTTACTTTTTTTTTTTACATTGTATATAGCTGGTTGCTAAGGAGGGGGCTGGGAAGCCGGCCGCCACTTCCTTAACAACCGATGAGTCATCAGCTGTCAGCTGGCTTCTCGCTCAATGTAAAAAAAAAAATGGCAGCTAAAAAAAAATTGTGAAAAAAAACAGCGTGGAGTCCTCCCCAGTCCATACCAGGCCCTTGGGTCTAGTATGGATTCAGAGGGGATCTCCACACACCAAAATTTTAAAAAAATGGTGTGGGGGTCCCCCCAAAATCCATACCAGACCCTTATCCGAGCTTGCAGCCCGGCAGGTCAGGAAAGGGAGGGGACGAGCGAGCGCACCCCCTCCTGAACCATACCAGGCTGCATGCCGTCAACATGGGGGATGGGTGCTTTGAGGCAGGGGGGCTCTGCGCCCCCCACCCCAAAGCACCTTGCCCCCATGTTAATGGGGACAAGGGCCTCTTCCCGACAACCCTTGCCCTATGGTTGTCGGGGTTTACGGGCAGGGAGCTTATCGGAATCTGGAAGCCCCCTTTAACAAGGGGGTCCCCAGATCCCAGCCCACCCATGCGAATGAGTATGGGGTACATTGTACCCCTACCCATTCACTAAAAAAAAGTAGTGTAGTGTTAAAAAATACAGTAGACAGTTTTTGACAAGTCTTTTATTAAAAATCTTCTTATCTGCTTCTTCCTCCAGTCTTCCTCCATCTTCTCCCACATCTTCATCCTCTGGTCTTCTCCTTCTCCCCCTGCTTCTTCTTCCGCTCTTCTTCTGTCTTCTTTGTCCGGTGTTCTTCTTCCTCTGCCGTCGCTCCCGCCGACAACCCTCCTCCGATGCTGCAATCCGCTGATCTGTCAGCGCCGATGTCCTGCATTTCTTAAATAATGATGGGGCGTGGCAAGTGGATTACGTCATCCAGCGGCCACGCCCCCTTGTGACGTCACTGCCCGGGGCATGATGAGTCTGTGACATCACAAGGGGGCATGGCTACCATATGACGTAATCCGATTGCTGCGCCCCCATCATTATTTAATAAATGCAGGACATTGTTGCCGACAGATCAGCGGGACACAGCATTGGAGGAGGGTCATCGGTGGGAGTGACAGCAGAGGAAGAAGAAAACCGGGCTGCTGAAAAGTCCTCCCGTGTGTACGGAATTGGTGTGGGGACACATGCCTTCAGCTGCAATTCTGCTTTGCTAGGCTTTTTGTGTATACCCACGCCAAGGAGAAATAGACTGCCTCCAGCCATACATGCCCTTAATTTATTCATTGTTAAAGTTACGGCTCATTCACAAATGAAGTGCCTTGTGAAAACTGATCTGCAAAAAAACTGATCTGCATTTGATCGCTCTGCAAAGGGTATTTAATAGGCAGTTGAGGAGGTGTTATGTCATCTCCTCATTGATCAGTTTAACTTTATGGGTTTGCTTTACTAAAAGCAAATAAACTGTGCACTTTTCAAGTGCAGTTGTACTCTGCAAAGACATTTTGCACTATGGCTTTCATCATCCAATCATGTGCAAGCAAAAATTCTGTTCTTTTTTTTTTTTCCTTGCATGTGATTGGATATTCTTTGCAAAGTTAAATTTCACTTCATTGAATTCATTCTGGAGCAAAAGCCCTTGCCGAGTGCACAGTTTGCCTTAGGAAATCAATCCCTGTGAATGCTGCACCACTGTGCCACAATCCAATTCATTGCACGCAGTTTAAGGCAATTGGAGTGTGGACTAACATAGGTTGTGTTCAGTGGTGGTAACCAAATAACTGTTGAAAATCACGCAGGCAGGTGAAAAACTAGCCACTGGCAAAAACATTCTGACAAACTGCAATAACAAGAAAAATAAATTGCCGCGCTGTACGATGCTATATTTACTAGTGATAAAAAGAAAACTTGTGTTCTGGCCAAAAAGATAAAAGCCCTATGTGAACTTGTGCTGGTATGCACCGAGTGCACCTTCACCTCTATAGAAAATGAACTCTTAAGGGCCGTACACACGCTTTGATTTTCGAATGTCAATTGTGTTACGAGGACCGATCGTCCGCAAATCTTACCATTAGTACGGTGCTTTCGACAGCCAATTTCACCTTTTCATCAGACAAAAACTGGATGTGCAGACTATAAAATTTTTGTCGGATGTGAACTTAACGTATGATTTTCGCTTCATCAGTATGGTTTTCGTACAAAAAAAATCATAACAGCAAGACTACGCATGCTCAGAAACGAAAGAATACATACAAAACTACGACAGAGTGTTACGTCACTTCTGACGTTGCATTCTGTCAACGAAAATTCTCGTATTGTTAGTAACCTCTTCACTTGTCACAAAAATCGGACGCTCTGTCATCCAAAAATCAAAGCGTGTATACGAGGCTTTAAGCCTGATACACACTCTTGAGTTTTTTCCCTTCAACCCAGTGGGTTGAACAAAAAACTGTTAACTCCGGTCTGAGCCACTGTACTAATGATCCAATGTTAGTACAGCGATCTTCCCCGCTGAGCTGTTGTGCTCTGAGAGGGGGATGGCTCCCACGCCAAAACACTCTGATCAGCACTCTCCACCTTTGAGCTGATGGTTTTCCAACACGCTCTTCCGACAGAAGACGGCTGTTGTCGGACTGGCTACCATACACACGGCTGAATGTCACCCAACAATCGGCTCATGTGTATGGGGCTTTACCGGAACTTATTGGCCCTATTGCAGAGTCAAATTAGTCTATGGATTTTAAACTCATGATGTGATAATTCAGCAGATGAGATATACTAGGAATCCTGTAGTGTCTCAAACTCCAGCATAGACAGAAACAGCACCTCTGTAGTGTCTCTCAATCTCCAGTATAGATAGACTCAGGAACATTCATAAATGTCCACAAGGTCACCATAAAATTACATTAAAGAAATCCACATAGTGTAAAACCGCATACAACTATTAATTATTTAAAAACATACATAAAACTACTCACAATGTTGAAAATGGATAATCACTTATATAAAAAAAAGTATGTTCCAGGCAATATTATAAGGCTTCCAAACAGTTTGCAATGATAAAGCAGCATGGCGACATCATGTACATTGGCACGTCAAATGCAGCGATGTGCTGTTTAATTGTTACTGCGGCTGGGGAGCACAGCACAACAGTACAACCCTGTGCAGCACCCCTGGGTTTTACCAGCTCCTAGTATCACCTGTGAATGAAGCCTCAGGACTGCATTTTAGGAGCCTTGGCAAGACAGTGTAACTTCCACATATACAGTATCTCACAAAAGTGAGTACACCCCTCACATTTTTGTAAATATTTTATTATATCTTTTCATGTGACAACACTGAAGAAATGACACTTTGCTACAATGTAAAGTAGTGAGTGTACAGCTTGTATAATAGTGTTAATTTGCTGTCCCCTCAAAATAACTCAACACACAGCCATTAATGTCTAAACTGCTGGCAACAAAAAAAAGTAAAAATGTCCAAATTGGGCCCAAAGTGTCAATATTTTGTGTGGCCGCTATTATTTTCCAGCACTGCCTTAACCCTCTTGGGCATGGAGTTCACCAGAGCTTCACAGGTTGCCACTGGAGTCCAATTCTACTCCTCCATGATGAGCTGGTGGATGTTAGAGATCTTGCGCTCCTCCACCTTCCGTTGAGGATACCACACAGATGCTCAATAGGGTTTAGGTCTGGAGACATGCTTGGTCAGGCTATCACCTTTACCCTCAGCTTCTTTAGCAAGGCAGTGGTCGTCTTGGAGGTGTGTTTGGGGTTGTTGTGTTGGAATACTGCCCTGCGGCCCAATCTCCAAAGGGAGGGGATCATGCTCTGCTTCAGTATGTCACAGTTCATGTTGGCATTCATGGTTCCCTCAATGAATTGTAGCTCCCCAGTGCCGGCAGCACTCATGCAGCCCCAGACTATGACACTCCCACCACCATGCTTGACTGTAAGCATCACACACTTGTCTTTGTATGCCTCACCTGGTTGCCGCCACACACGCTTGATACCATCTGAACCAAATAAGTTTATCTTGGTCTCACCCAGTAATTCATGCCCTTATGCCCCGTACACACGGTCGGACTTTGTTCGGACATTCCGACAACAAAATCCTAGGATTTTTTCCGACGGATGTTGGCTCAAACTTGTTTTGCTTACACACGGTCGCACAAAGTTGTCGGAATTTCCGATCGACAACCACGCGGTCACGTACACCACGTACGACGAGACTAGAAAAGGCTGGTTCAGAACCAAGCGCGGCACCCTTTGGGCTCCTTTTGCTAATCTCGTGTTAGTAAAAGTTTGGTGAGAGACGATTCGCGCTTTTTCAGACTCGTGGCTTTCAGATCGTTTTCTGCTGTTCAGTTTGTGCTTGCGGGTTTGTATCTGCTCTTCAGTGCGTGCAGTCAGTTCGTATCAGAGTTTTCTGTGTGATCTTGCCTGCTCTTTGCTGTTTTTCAGGTCGCTCTTCACAGGCCTTGCTGTTCTTCAGTGCGTTCTGTTACTTCGCTCTGAGCAGCCGACCGTTTTCTAGCCATGTTTCGTATGCGTACTCCTCGTACAGTTCGTGCTGTGCGGGGGCTTGGTGTTGGGGTCCTGACCTTGACACAAGTCCAGTCCATGAACAGGGTGGGGAGGAGTTCATGGACCAAGAATTGGTTGCTTCAGCGTGACCAGTTCTGTCATATGCCTTTGCTCCGTGAGATCCGTGAGAATAATCCTGATGATTTCAGGAACTTTCTCAGGATGACGGACCCCGTGTTTCACCGTTTGTTGGCTTTGCTGACCCCTTATATTAGCAGGCAGGATACCTGCATGAGGCAAGCCATCACTCCGGAGCAGAGGTTGGTCGCTACCCTGAGGTATTTGGCCACAGGGAGAAGCCTGCAGGACCTCAAGTTCTCGACAGGCATCTCCCCCCAGGCTCTTCTTTGTGGACATTTACTGCTTGTATTTGTTTGAGCTGACCCTGACAGAAATGTGTGGAGTGCAGAAAATGTTGTGATTGTGTAACCTTATACAAAGCACTGTTGGCTGTTATTTACTAAATGCAAAGACACTTTTCACTACAAGTGCACTTGCAACTGCACTGAAACTGCACTTGTAGTGCAAAGTGGATTTCCCCTTAGGAAATAACCCCCATTTTCTCATAAAACAACAATTACATCACCCCAAAAGTGTTGTAGCGTGAGACAATAATCCACACATTCTTGATGAACAATCTTTTTAATACCTGCACAATCACATGTGCATTTACCCAAGGTTTTTCTGACAAACCAACATGTTTGTTGTATAACAATTTTTGTGGTGTCATTATCCAAAATCAAAATGTGCATTTTATAGAAAACAGGCCTGTGTAAAACCCACAAGAAAGACACAAATCTTGATCTTACAAAGTTCACATTTGGTAGAACTGGAAGGCAATATCAGACATGAGTATTTAGGAACTGTGTTTGATATTGCGTTCAGATGGGGGGAAATCACCCCTGGAAAAGCCAAATTTGGAAGATGCACACAAATTTCCCAATGTCAACATGTGCTAGCTGCCATCACAGGGGATCAAGGGATGTGTTTTGGGGGAGAAAGCCCTTCCTCACCGCTACTTTATTATTGAGGAAGGGGTTGCACCCCCAAAACGCGTCAATTGATCTCCCGTGATGGCAGATAGCACATGTTGACACACTGTGTGCATCCTCCAAATTTGGCTTTGGGAAAAATCACAAAAACATTTCGCACATTGTAGCAGACAAAAGAAGAAAGTGATTTGGAGGGGTTTTAAACTCGCCCCAAAACATCAATGATGTTTTTATATTTTGGAATAACATCATTGATGTTTTGCTTGATGTTTTCCAATTGTAAATTACACCCCATGATCTCCCCGATCAGGATCTGGGCACTTTCGGATGTGAAAGGATCTGGATCCACAACCTCACGATCACCTAAAAAGAGAGGAAACCCAAAATAAATTAGGTTTCAAAAAAATGCCGCAATCCATCTCTTATCTGAGCCTGTGGTCGCAGACACTCACCTGTTGTGGTAACTACTTCCACCACGTCTTCTTCCTCCTGCTCATCTTGTGTTGGGTGGATTTCCCCTTCTTCCAGAGGGGGGGGGGCTCTGGTCTCCTCGGATGAGGGGTGTCCTCTGAGTCTTTTCTCCCCTATGTAAAACAAAAATGGTATAATTAGCACACAGATATTTAATGTCAGAACTATAAAGATGAAACGTTGCTTGGAAGTTCCAAGATGTAGCTTTTTTAGTGCCCTTTGTCAAGCTGCAATACTTTACCTGTTTGGTAAAAGCTTCACAGATGTAGCCCCCCCTATAGTATACACTGGGGCACCTGTGTGGCCCCCCTAATAAAAATGGTGTTCTTGTGTCCCACACTAGTGCTCCAGTGTCCAGATGTGAAAACAGCTGCTCAGTGTCCTCTCCTTACACACAATCTAGTTTGCATTTCATTCTAGTAACAAAGCCATCTACACAACCCAGTTCTTTGAAGACAAGTATAGGGCGTCAAAATGGTGGCCAAATGCATATGGCCTAAACAATGGTATTTTATCGTCCGAAATAACAATGTGTGATCCGAACGAATAATGTGCCCATGAACACGAAAGTTGCCATTTTAAACTGTACAACAGTTCCTAAAAGCACATGGAGCAGCACGAACGTAATAAAGACAAAAAGAATAGGAACACAGCACAACTACTTACTTTTTTGCAGCAATCTCCGGATCTTTCTGTACTGCTCGTGTTCTCGTAATTTCAGGTCCGACCACCGCTTCCTGAGCTGATCTTTCGATCGTCGTACCCCGAATTTCCGGTGCAGACTCCTGACCACTTTCGCCATGATCTTGGCCTTTCTGACATTGGGGTTGGGGTAAGGCCCATACTTTCCATCATAGTCAGCCTTCTTCAGGATGTCCACCATCTCCAACATCTCCCCAAAGGACATATTTGAGTCCTTTATTCTCCTTCTGGATCGGGACGTTTCAGGCTCCAGCCTTTCCTCCTCCTCCTCCTCGTTGCTACAATTAGCACAATCCTGCTGTCTATCTGCCATGTGCTCTTCCCCCACTGCACCGAACGAAAAGGGGCGGGGAATAGACTAGAAAGAACGTCAGGGGCGGGCAGAGTTATACGCATGCGCAATGTGTATAAATCGTAACGCGCGCGTCTTACGTACGATCTGTGAGCGGAGGAAGGAGCATCGGAGACGCCGATCGTGCTAACGAAGGTAGGATCTAAACTTGGGCCTATACTGCTTCGAAATGGAAGCCTATATTGTAACAAGATTAGGGGAGTTTGGCCTGACATTAGGCTTTGTCTTGTGTTGTGTCTTACAGAGAAAATGGATGGGTTCAACAACCACAATTTCCTGCCCCTGTTCATAGACAAGTACAGGGAGCTGCCCTGTCTGTGGCAAGTGAGACACCCCCACTATAATCACAAACAGAAGAGGCAGGCAGCGCTGGAGAAACTGCTGGAGTTGGTGAAGCCGGTGGTCCCCACAGCAACCATCCCTTATTTGAAAGCTAAAATTGCTGGCCTGAGGAGCACTTATCTTAGGGAGCGCAAGAAGGTCACAGATTCCCAGAGGTCCGGAGCTGCAGCAGATGACGTTTATGTCCCCAGGCTGTGGTACTATGAGAGACTGCGATTTCTGTCAGACCACACTGAAGTCAGGGAATCCCTCTCTACTCTTCCTTCCACGCTTCCTTCCATCCCAGCTGAGGCTTCCGATGTCCAACCTGGGCCTTCCAGCCAGGAAGAAGTGGAGGAGCCCAGCTGGAGTCAGGTATAGCATTCTTCAACAGATTTCTGGGCAATAAAAAAATTATGTTTACTAGATGTTATTATTGATCACTAATTGCTGATTGAAAGTGTTTTACATATCAATAGACAGTAGTGGGCACCCAAAATTGGGAAAAGAATGAAAACTGCTGGGCTCAGAAGGATAGTCTGTTATATTTGTTAACATTCAATTTGCAGCAGTCAGGAGGTGAAAATTGTGTGTGATTGATGAATAAAAAACTAAAACTATGTCCCTTTTTCATACACAGAAAGACCTCAGCCAGGAGGAGGCTGTGGAATGTGGCAGTCAGGAGGAGGCGGGGATTATTAGTGTCAGCCAGGAGGAGGCGGGGATTATTAGTGTCAGCCAGGAGGAGGCGGGGCTAAGTGGCAGCCAAGAGAAGCCTGGGACAAGTCGCAGCCTGAGTCTCAGGTCCCTCCCCTCCGCCTGCCATATAAACGAGCCAGGAAGGCCACTCCGAGTCCCATGCAGGATTCAGCGTACAGGCTGATCCAGGAGGCTTCTGCGTCCCTCAGAGCCTTCCCCAGTCCTGAAGAGGCCTTTGCCTGCATGGCTGCCACAAAATTGCAGGGCATGCAGGAGGGTCAACGCAAGATCTCTGAGGACCTGATTTATAAAGTCTTTCGTAAGGGGGAGAGTGGGGAACTGACACACAAGACGGATGTCATTGAGAGGGACGATCCTCCTCCTCCTCCTCCTCCTCCTCCTGCTGCCACAACTCCACCACCACAGCCAAAGCCTGTAAGGAAGCGTGGAAGGAAGACCTGAGAGTGATGACCCTGGGTTCAGTCTGGTCTGACAGAAGATGCAGTCTCTCGTATGACCACAGCCTGGGGACACAGATGTCATCTGCTGCTTTCCGGATCTCTGGGACTTCTGGACCAGACTGCCCTCCCTTATGATATGGACTCCTCAGGCCACCAATTTTGCTTTTAAATAATTGATGTCTGCCCTGGGGGTCCAAGGCTTCGCCCACTTCTGCAGTTTCTCCAGCGTTGCCTCCCTCTTTGTTTAGTTGTGAGCCCTTACTAAAATTTTTTTGGGTAAATTCTACTCTCCTGTGTGTGTTTTCATCCAAAAAGGACAGTTTGTTGGTGACGATTCAGGTACATTTCTAAAGTACAATGTGAAATTAACAAGGGACAACAACACCAAACAATCTCCTACAGATTAAATAGAACAACATATTAGTGGTGTTGTGGGAACTTGTCACCAAAAACACACACAAACATTTTCGGGAATACAAATCAAAATCATCAAAAAAAAAAAATAAATAAAAAAGAGAAACACAAAAAAAGAATCTACATTAAAGTCCAAAAAAACCAAAAAATTTTGTTGTCAGATGTGAGAAATCAAAATATATTGAGGGAATCCCGATAAATAGTAACGAAATAAGTTTGTGAGAAGTGTGTGTGAATATGAGCAGCAAAACTACTTAATTCTTGTCACATTATAAAGAAGAAGAGAGTGCGCTGTGTTAAACCATTTTGAACATTGCAGCGTGACGAAAGTGCTGTATCCATTCCGAACGCTACGTTTACCAGAACGAGCTGTCCCGTGTCGGAATTTCTTCTGAGCATGCGTGGCACTTTGTGCGTCGGAACAGGCCACACACGGTCAGAATTGACGCGATCGAATTTTGTTGTTGGAAAATTTTATCTCCTGCTGTCCAACTTTGTGTGTCGGAAAATCCGATGGAAAATGTCCGATGGCGCCCACACACGGTCGGAATTTCCGACAACACGCTCCGATCGGACATTGTCCATCGGAAAATCCGACCGTGTGTACGGGGCATTAGTCTGCTTGTCTTCAAACTGTTTGTGGGCTTTCTTGTGCATCATCTTTAGAAGAGGCTTCCTTCTGGGAAGATAGCCATGCAGACCAATTTAATTGCAGTGTGCGGTGCATGGTCTGAGCACTGACAGGCTGACCCCCCCACCACTTCAACCTTTGAAGCAATTCTGGCAGCACTCATATGTCTATTTCCCAAAGACAACCTCTGGCTATGACGCTGAACACGTGCACTCAACTTTTTTGGTCAACCATGGCGAGTTTCAGGGTCTTGGCAATCTTCTTAGCCTAGGCCATCTTTATGTAGAGCAACAATTATTTTTTTCAGATCCTCAGAGAGTTGTTTGACACGAGGTGCCATGTTGAACTTCCAGTGATCATAATGAGGGAGTGAGAGTAATCACACCAAATTTAACACACCTGCTCCCTATTCACACCTGAGACCTTGTAACACTAACGAGTCACATGACACCATGGAGGTAAAATGACTAGAGAATAGACATTAATGGCTGTGTGTTGAGTTATTTTGAGGGGGCAGCAAATTTACATTGTTATACAAGCTTTACACTCACTACTTTACATTGTAGCAAAGTGTCATTTCTTCAGTGTTGTCACATGAAAAGATATAATAAAATATTTATAAAAATGTGAGGGGTGTACTCACTTTTGTGAGATACTGTATGTGCAAAGTAAACTAAAGCCTTTGTTTTTAATACAAATTGTTAGACCATGTAATTATGTATTTAATTATTTTGCTGGCTAACTGGTAAGTGTGCAGATTTTTTTTACATTTTGTTTTGTTCGTGCTGTAAAAAGCCCTTCCATGTGTACCTTATTTTAAAAGCTAGTTCTGAATTGGGGTGTTTTTTTTTTAGAAAGGAGTTCTTTACAGGTCTTGTTCACATGAGCATCAACTCATTTAAGAGCATTGTATACAGCTATTACAAATCATTTGCAAAGCTTTCAGCACACTTTCATGCAGCTTTCTTGAAGCCTGTAATGTAAAGATCCTTCAGCTCCAGTTTGTAGATATAAAACATGGATCTTTCTGAAATCTCTATCCATTTAAAGTGACCCTGTCAAGATCCCTGCAATAGAATCATATCACCCAAGATGGGAGCAAGGGACACCTATTAGCATAAGTATGTAGGCATAGGACACACCCCCAGCCACACCTCCTTAAAGGAGAATTATATAAAATAAAATGATTTTTTAAACCCACAAGTGCTTTTTTTACCACTACTGTTCCTTTATATTGGAGTGCTGAGCACTCCCACCTTTTATTATCAGCACGGGGCAAGAGGCAGAGCTCAGTAGAAAGCAGCTGTCTCATTAGCCAGCATTTCAACCCACTTGCATGCGCTTCCAGCATAACTGCAGGAGATCAACCTGCATGAAGTCACAATAAAGTGATTGTAAAGGCAAAAGTTTTTTTTTTTCTTTTATCTTAATGCATTCTATGCATTAAGATAAAAAGCCTTCTGTGTGAAGCTGCCCCAATCAGCCCCCTAATACTTACTTGAGCCCCATCTCTGTCCAGCAATGTCCACGAGTCTCTCGCCCGTTTGATTCTCTCCCTTCTGATTGGCTAAGACACAGCAGTGGCTGCATTGGCTCCCATGGCTGTCAAAGTCAGTTAGCCAATCAATAGAGAGAGGGCGGGGCCGAACAGCAGCTCTGTGTCTGAATGGACACAGGGACCTGCTGCTCAGCGTGGGTGCACCCATGGCAAGCTGCTTGATGTGGGGTTACTCGACAGGAGGGAGGGGCCAGGAGCAGTGAAGAGGGACCCGAGAAGAGGAGGATCAAGGCTACCCTGTGCAAAACCACGGCACAGAGGAGGTAAGTATAACATGTTTGTTTTTGTTCTATGTTTTTTTTAAACTAGAATTTCCAATCACTTTAACCCCTTCAGATCTGCGCTATAGGCGAATGACAGCTGATCACGTGATGTAAACAGGAGATCGGTAATAGTTTTTTTTCTCCTCACACTGACAGCATGAGGTGAAAAAAAAGCCGATCACTGGCTTCTGTGCAAGGGACATCGATCCCGAAATAGAAAGGGCGAAGCTGCCTCATCTGTGCCCACCAGTACCGCCTGCCAGTGCCACCTGCCAGTGCCCACAGTGCCACAAATCAGTGCTCACCAGTGCATAAGTGCCAGCAATCAGTGCCACCTATCAATGCCCACGGGTGCCACCTATCAATGCCCACCAGTGGTGCCAATCAGTGCCTCATCAGTGCCATCTAGCAGTGCTGCCTATCAGTGTCACCTACCAGTACCGATCAGTGCCCATCACTGCCACCGATCAGTGCCCATCACTGCCACCGATCAGTGCCACCTATTAGTGCCCTTCAGTGCCACTTATCAATTCTCCTCAGTGCCGCCCATCAGTGCCACCTCTCAGTGCCCACCAATGCCACCTATCAGTGCCCACCAGTGCCACCTCATCAGTGCCTACCAGTGCTGCCTATTAGTTCCCATCAGTGCCGCCTATTACTGTCCATCAGTTCTACCTTATCAGTGCCCATTAATGCAGCCTGTCGGTGCCCATCAATGCAGCCTATCAGTGCTCATCAGTGCAGCCTCATCAGCGAACATCAATGAAGGAGAAAAATTACCTGTTTGCAAAATTTATTAACAAAATCTAAAACGGTTTTGTATTTTTTTTAATGTAGGTCTTTTTTAGTTTTTTTAACAAAAAATAAAAAACCCAGAGGTGATCAAATACCACCAAATGAAAGCTTTATTTGTGGGGAAAAAATGATAAAAATGTAATTAGGGTACAGTGTTTTATGACCACGCAATTGTCTTTCAAAGATTGACAGCGCTAAAAGCTGAAAATTGGTCTGGGCAGGAGGGGGGTTTAGGTGCCCAGTAAGCAAGTGGCCAAGGGCCAGTTCACACAGGAATGGAAGCTACCGAAATGGTTTACCTCTCCAGCAGCTGTTTGTTTCGGACAGGGTCAGTGTGGGGCGTGATTCAGCACATCACACACACAGCTTCCTTTTTTTTTTGTACAAACTTTATTTGCAGTGTACAAAAGTACACTTCATTCATATCACTATAGAGCAGCATGATGCACTGCTCTGCTGTACAGTGCCATGTAATTATGTACAGTGCGCTGCAAAAAAAGAAGCATGTCTGCATTTTATTGCAGAATGGTTTTGTACTGCATAGCAGTGTTCATGGGACACATAGAAAACAATTGTTGTGTCTCGATGACCGATGTTTTACAATGCTGTAAAACAACAATCCCCAAACATAGTGTGAATTCAGCCATATAATATGTGCATAATCACTTCCTGATTGCCTGGGAGGAGGATCAGTATTACAATAGCGAATATTCATTCGCTGCTGTAACACACCTGGGTGGGCTCCGTTTGCATTCTCGGCGCCCCAAGCCCACCCTATTTTGAAGCCTATTATTAAAAAAAAAAACCACCATTGTAATTCATGCATCTGGTGTCCTACAAGGGGCCGGAAGCATAATAGCTCATAGTAAAGCTTGTACAAATGAAAAAATCAGGTGGAAAGGGTAGCATAGCTGGAACACTTGATGTGTGCAAATGACAGGTTACTGTACTTGGTTCTATTAACCCCTGCCGCACAAGAAGATTATGGCAGTGGAGGTAAAGTGAGGATTGGAGGAGGGACGTTTCCACTAAGCCAGGAGCACAAGGGACACATCAGTAAGTCATGTCCCTTATGTTGATTTTTTCAA
Organism: Aquarana catesbeiana; assembly: GCF_042186555.1. Classification (NCBI taxonomy): domain Eukaryota; kingdom Metazoa; phylum Chordata; class Amphibia; order Anura; family Ranidae; genus Aquarana; species Aquarana catesbeiana. The sequence continues at coordinate 146,111,481 of NC_133332.1, read as the reverse complement.
CTACATTTGGCTTTAAAGTGATACCAAAGGAAACATTTTCTTATTTTTTATTTTATTTTTTATTTTTTATTTTTTATTTTTTTTTAAATAACAAACATGTTATTCTTGCCAGCTTGTGTAATGGTTTTACACAGAGAAGCCCTGATTTTTACCTTCATTCAAATAATGCATTATGGTAAACAAAATCTTTCAGCCTTTAGAACCACTTTAAAGATAAATGTAAAGCTTTTTTTTTAGTTTTTTTTTGTTTTTTTTTTGTTTTGTCGTATGCTTTGGCATGTCAGGAATTTAATAAACAAGACTTGTACTTAGAGATTCAATGTACATGTCTCATGTCTAACTTTATAATGTAACGAGAAGGGAAAACTATTTATTTTATTTTGTTCCAGAGACAAAAGACCTGTGTGCTTGTATGTTACATAACCGCATACTAGTCAAAGATTTAAATATGCTCATTTATAATAAGTAAAAATGAGATTGTGCCCTGAATCACTGTGTGGGTTTCCCAGAAACTCACTCTGAAAACAATTTAACAGAAATGTCACATCTAACTTTAGTTCCCAGTCTTTTAAAAGGAAAAAAATGCATTTCTATGCCTATTGATATCATGCAAACTTGTATGCAGATATACTGTAGCATACGTTTATTTTAAATGAGAACTAAATGGGGATCTAAAAAAGCCACATAAAATAATGCAAATTAAAAATAAAAGTGTTTGTATATACAGTAAATAAATATATATATATATATATATATATATATATATATATATATATATATATATATATATATATATATATATATATCAAGAATAAAGACAAAAAAGAATGTGTACTGTTTATCCTTTGCCCATTTTTACTACTGTCTGGGCACAAATCTCCCCATTGTCTCATAGCTTACAAGGGCTTAACCAGGCAAAAAAGCAGGCACTCAAATGTTGTATTGTTAATCAAATACAGTAGTTTATGTGGGTTTTGGGTTTTTGAGAGGGAATTTGCCTATAAGCTACTTTCCTATTTCAAGGCATGTGTTACTTTTTTATAATAATTTCAATAGACCCTGAACAATAAACGTTTTTCAGTTATTAAATAGATCAAATGTGTACTTTAATGAAATATCTGCTGAACCTATAGGTACAATAATTTTATTCTTTTTTTTTTTTTTTACTTTTTCTTTTGAATCATCCATAAACCAAAAACTAAATTTTGTTGTCTTTAAAGATTCAGTAGGTGGAGCATTTTGTAAAAAGAGAGATTAATGGCATGTCAAGCTTGCGTCTTCAATAAGCCCCAGAGAAGGGGCTCGGAGATTGCAGTTGCTGCATCTGCTGTACATCTTTGCTAGTTGCCGTAGAAACCTAGCTATTTCTTAGCCAGGCTGATTTTAGAAGATTGTGGCAACCATTTCCCTGGGGAGGATCAGGTGTGTTTCTGTGACATAAAAATTGTTCCAGAGGTGAGGGTTTGCGAAAATAACAGGGATCAAAATGATGGAATCTACGCTAGGTTGCTGGATTAAACGTTCTCTTCTTTTGTAGCTTAGTCTGTGAACAACATGCATGTTAAGCACACAAGAGTGAGCCGTATCTTTTTTATATATAGAAAACAAATTAACTGCAGCCTGTCAGTGACCACAGAGGCATACGTTCAAGCTTATTACCGCACAGGGAACTGGTGTGAAGGCTAAAGAATACATGACACGTGATTACCTTTGCACAGAAAAGAAACACAACCTGAGATCTACTGCTATCAAAGCACAGCTGTGTTTTTCACACTCTTTGTATCCTTAGAATTATAGGACATGTAGGATCTTAAAGAATAAGCACACCTGTATGATATAAATAAAAAAAAGAACGGTTATAGTCTCCTTGTACCTAGTTAATCCATATCTGCGGCAAGGCAAGGTACTTTTGTGCCCAAAGTGAATCTTGAAAATGTGCCCCTATGGAGAGAGTGTCTTTCAAACAGCTGCTGAAAAATAAATGGCATAAATATACAACAGGTACAAATGCTAGGAGAAAAAAAAAGAAGCACATGCATAGTAAAGCAATAAGAAATATAAAATTTTGGAGCCAAAGCCAATACAGTTAGGGATGGAAAGAGCAAGGGCTTATATACAGAGAAAAAGGAGTACAGTACAAGGGTAGTAAACAAAAAATACATTTGAAATCTTATAGCTAATTTTGAGTGATATTACTTGGGTGAGTTTAACCACTTGCCTACTGGGCACTTTTACCCCCTTCCTGCCCAGGCCAATTTTCAGCATTGTCCCACTGTGAATGATAATTACGCGGTCATGCAACACTGTACTTATATGATTTTTTTTTATCATTTTTTTAACATAAATAGAGCTTTTTTTGTGGTATTTAATCACCACTGGGTTTTTTATTTTTTGCTAAACAAATGAAAAAAGACCAACATTTTTAAAGAAAAAACAGGTTTTTTGCACTGATTAGGCTGCACTGATGGGCACTGGAAGGCCCCACTTATGACCCGTCAGAATTGGTAATTGGAACTATAAGGTGAAATACAGTATTTGGAAATCTATCCGACAGTTTAGATGTTGAATTTTAGGAGCAGCAGTTCTGAAAGAACACCGCTGCTTTTATAATTTAACATGTAAACAGTTCGATGGATTTCCAAATACTGTATTTCACGTTATAAGCTGCGTTTACTGTTAAAAATAACTGTGAAATGCAAAACTGGTGGGTGTAACAAGATGTCCACTTGCCCCCTACTTTGTGTATCTTTACTGTGGAGGAGTGCGGGGTGTAGCAAGATGTCGGCGACGGAACGTCACTTCTGACGGGTCGCCTAATCTGACAGAACACCGGCTCTACCTCTCCTTAGGGTCGGTTCACACTACAACGACTTGGGATCTGACTAGTCAGCCCTCAAGTCGCCCCAAGTTTCCTGACATTGGGAATTGCATTATAGTCAATGAGTGCCGTCTTAATGTACACTACTAAAGTCGCTCCAACTTCAGAAAAGGTTTGTGCTGATTCACACAGGGGCAACACAACTTCAGCGCGACTTTGCAAGGCGACTTCAACACGACTTCAACGTGACTTTGGGCGACTTACAACACGACTTCAAGTCATCCCCAGGACAGGCAACTTTGCCTGTGGCCAATCAGAGCTAATCAGCTCTTGTGACATACAGTACCTGCCCAGGAGAATGTGTTTCCAGCGCAATCCCATCGCGCTGGTTCTCGGCGACAGGGTACTGTACATCTGGCGCTCGCTGCAATAGGAAACACAGCATTACAGTGGGAGAGAGCGTCGTGTCAATATAGGAAGAAAAGAAAAGGGAAGAAGAAGATGGAGAAGACTGGGCCACCGCTAGCAAGAGAGCGGCAAAAGAGCAGAAGATAGCAGAGGAGCCCGGCTGAAGAACCGGAGAGCGGGAGAAGAACTGGACACCAGGAGAAGAGGCCGGAGAGCGGGAGAAGAGGCCGGAGAGAGCGGAGAAGTCGGAAGAAGACCCCAGAAGTTGGAAGAAGACCCCCGGAGCTGCCTAATAAATTACTTTAAAAACCTGTCTAGTGTTTTTTTATTGACACTTTTTTTCCCCCAGGTGAATGGGTAGGGGTACGATGTACCCCATACTCATTCACATAGGGTGGGGTGCCGGGATCCGGGGCCCCTATATTAAAGGGGGCTCCCAGATTCCGATAAGCCCTCCGCCCGCAGACCTCGACCACCAATGGCCAGGGTTGTTGGGAAGAGGCCCTTGTCCTCATCAACATGGGGACAAGGTGCTTTAGGGTGGGGGGGCTGCAGGGCGCCCCCCTTCCCCCAAGCACCAACCCATGTTGAGGGCATGCGGCCTGGTACAGTTCAGGAGGGGGGGCGCTCGCTCATCCCCACCCCCTTTCCTGACCAGCCGGGCTGCGTGCTCAGATAAGAGTCTGGTATGGATTTTGGGGGGACCCCCACGCCGTACTTTCGGCGTAAGGGGTTCCCCTTAACATCCATACCAGACCTAGGAGCCTGGTATGTTCCTGGAGGGGAATTCCCTCTCGCGCTCGCTGCAATTGGAAATGTGTTTTTCCTATTGCAGCGAGCGCCAGATGTACAGTACCCTGTTGCTGAGAACCAGAGTGATGGGATCGCGCTGGAAACACATTCTAGTGGACAGGCACTGTATGTCACAAGAGCTGATTAGCTCTGGTTGGCCACAGGCAAAGTTGCCTGTCCTGGGGCGACTTGAAGTCGTGTTGTAAGTCAACCAAAGTCACGTTGAAGTCATGTTGTAGTCGTGTTGAAGTCACCTTGCAAAGTCGTGCTGAAGTCGTGTTGCCCCTGTGTGAATCGTCACTCACGCTGTGACAACATGAGGAAAGGAATGCTGATAACGGACAAGTGTGTTTACATCATAACCAGCTGTGTCCACTGTGATTGGCCCTTTACCCCAATCTGTGATCAGCTGTGTCTGAAAGGTGTGAGCCGCAGTGGGTCGTGTGGGAGACATGATTCTGGGATAACATCAATAGATGCCCTCCCAGAATTGGACATCATTCGGCTACAGCGTGGTCAGCAAGTGGTTAAAGAAAACCTGTCAGTAAATTAAAAACCCACCCATCCTTGCCCCTCTGTAGAGAACATACCATCCAATGCCTAAACTTTTATGCTTAGGGCTCATTGACACATTCAGTGCCCTCTGAAGATCAATCCATGTAACAGGTGTGGGAAGGTGTGTCACCTTGGCCCTGTCTGATTCAACCCTGTAAATGCCATACTATTGCATGCAGTTGTGGGGCAGTTGCAGCACAGCCCCATAGACTTGCATTGGTTGCATTCAGAGTAGGGTTGCCACCTCATCCCTTTAAACCCGGACACATATGAATTACACATGTTCTGAGACTAATTTATTGCAGATAAGGCACCAAGTGAGTTTAATTACCATCTTAATCAGCCACAGAGCCTGTGTAATTAATATGTGTTCGGGTTTAAAGGGATGAGGTGGAAACCCTTATTCGGAGGAGGCTGGGTCCACACTGCCGGTGCGTCTCCATTCACCGTTTCAAGTCTGATTTCGGTCTGAATTTTTGGCTGAATTCGGACCTGAAATGGACCAGAAAACACACAGGACTCCTGTGCAATTCATTCTGGAGACGTGTGAACCCACTCCATAGAGAGCCGGTTACAATCTCCTGACATCCAATTTGCAATAGTGTGAACCGAGCCTAAAGGTGACAACACTTGGGTCTCTAGATTGGCTGCTCAGAATTAGAGCAACACATTATTAGAGAATATTTACATACTCTCCCTGTTTTATATTGTTTAGTAGGGAGCTGTGGGGTAATGTTAACATCATTAACCCTATCTGTACTGTGTTCACACTTCTTCATTATCAGCTGTAAAATAGATTTTAACATTGTCTGTCCTAGCAAAGGGTTAAACATTTAGAAACCACCCTCCTGCATTATATGTTAATGAAGATAAACTACAGTCTGTGTGGGGACGCAGGAACTGTGGGGTAAATTTACTAAAGGCAAATAGGTTATTTTATTTGCTAGAGATTTTGCAAGGAAAAAGGAAAAGGGAAAATCAATATTTTTGCTTGCACGTGATTGGATAATGGTAGTCAGGTGAGCTTAATTTTATTCATTAGGGAAAGTGATATTTACCTTGCAAAGTGCAAATTCCCTGAACAGCCATTTGCCTTTAGTAAATCAACCCCCATGACAGTCTAGAAAATCTTAGAATCAGCTATCATATCTTCTCCTAAAGCTGCATACACTCTATACAATTTTGTGTAGATTTTTTCCTTCAGATTTACCAAAACCATATAATATGAGGTCAAACCTTAAGAGCTTAGATTTGTATGCAATCAGGCAGGCCCTTGCACTACATGGTTTTGGTAAACCTAAGGGAAATCAGACAAAAAAAACAAAAAGTTGTATAGTGCGTATGGGGTCTTAGAAACACCTAAAATCTAAGACATTATTTTTGGTGTGTAAATGGGAACATATAACAAACAAATATAGGATTTACGGTATATACTCGAGTATAAGCCAAGTTTTTCAGCACATTTTTTGTGTGCTGAAAATGCCCCCCTCGGCTTATACTCGAGTCTCCCTGCATCACTGTGCCCATCTGCAGCCTCATGCACCTGATTTCCTGGCGCTGTGACATGCAGTCTAGTCGGCGGCTATGCAGTGTAACAAAACCCCACCTTCTCCTCGTCCGTGATAGGTGGAATACTGACTCACTGCTGGGAAACTGAATCAGTGTTCCATCACAGACGAGGATGAAGCGGGGCTTTGTTACACTGCACGGCCGCCGACTAGACTGCATGTCACAGCGCTGGTGTTGTGGAGATCAGGTACATGAGGCATGCAGATGGCACAGTGAGGCATGCAGATGGCACAGTGAGGCATGCAGAAGGACACAGTGAGGCAGGGAGATGGCACAGTGAGGCATGCAGATGGCACAGTGAGACATGCAGATGGCACAGTGAGGCATGCAGATGGCACAGTGAGGCATGCAGATGGGCACAGTGAGGCATGCAGATGGGCACAGTGAGACTGCAAATGGGCACAGTGAGGCTGCAAATGTGCACAGTGAGGCTGCAGATGGGCACTGTCGACCCTCTTTTCCACTTATAGTAGCTGCTGCATTTCCCACCCTAGGCTTATACTCAAGTCAATAAGTTTTCCAAGTTTATTGTGGTAAAACTTGGTGCCTTGGCTTATATTCGGGTTGGCTTATACTTGAGTATATACGGTACACAATTTTGACAGTAAAAATTTAAATATGCTTTAAGACTATATTTAGGCACTGGAGGGCACTAGTTTACAGTAAAGAGAAGGATGTGGGTTTATTGACTAGTTTGCCTTTAGCTTATGCTACTGAGCAACTTCGCCTATTACTGGCAATCACATCATTTACTGCCTAAACAAGACTCAAAGAGGGACACCTGTGCTGCTACCAAATTAATTCAAAAGTGAATTCTATGACTTATACAGTAATAGTTACATATCAAACCTGGCTATAGCCTGTATTATGAATTTTAAATAATTTGTTCATATCAAAGATCAGTAAATTAGCCTCAGGACTGATTAAATCATTACTCTGAAATGTTTGATTTGTCTGATTATTTATATGCAGATATGACTAATCTGCAGAGGATCAAGTAATTAAAAATTCATTTAACCATGTTTTGTAAAACGTTTGGTTCTCGGCAGACTTGACCAATCCTTATGCATTTATTCAAGTAAGTAAAAAAAATTGCAGTTTGCAAAACAATTTGCTACTTTCTCCAAACGTGATCTTCTATATATATAAAAAAATCCACAGTCACAGTTCAAAAGAAATTAATGCTATTTGGGTGTAAATTGAGAATAATAGTTACATAGTAGGTGAGGTTGAAAAAAGTCCATCAAGTCCAACCTATGTGTGTGATTATATGTCATTATTACATTGTATATCCCTGTATGTTGCGGTCATTCATGTGCTTATCTAATAGTTTCCTGAAGCTATTGATGCTGCCTGCTGAGACCACCGCCTGTGGAAGGGAATTCCACATCCTTCCACATCCTTGCTACTCTTACAGTAAAGAACCCTCTACGTAGTTTAAGGTTAAACCTCTTTTCTTCTAATTTTAATGAGTGGCCACGAGTCTTGTTAAACTCTCTTCTGCGAAAAATTTGTATTTCTATTGTGGGGTCACCAATACGGTATTTGTATATTGAAATCATATCCCCTCTCAAGCGTCTCTTCTCCAGAGAGAATAAGTTCAGTGCTCATAACCTTTCCTCATAACTAAGATCCTCCAGACCCTTTATTAGCTTTGTTGCCCTTCTTTGTACTCGCTCCATTTCCAGTACATCCTTCCTGAGGACTGGTGCCCAGAACTGGACAGCATACTCTAGGTGTGGACGGACCAGAGTCTTGTAGAGTGGGAGAATTATCTTTTATCTCTGGAGTTGATCCCCTTTTTAATGCATGCCATAATGTATGAACAGTGTAGGTACAATACAAGACTTACAGTATATGAGGGCATCTAGTGAACAGGTAAAGAAGGAACAATGTTCTATGTTACTATGCAATAGCAGAATAAACAAAATAAACATATTGAAATTTCCCCTCACAACCCCGCATCCAATTTGCATGTCGGGAGATTGTGACCTGCTCTCTATGGAGCTGGTTCACACATCTCCGGAGCGGCTCCAGTGCAAATTGCACGGGAGCCCTGTGCATCTTCTGGTCTGTTTCAGGTCTGAAATTAAAAAATTTGAGCTGAAATTGGACCTAAAACAGTGAATGGAGACCAGACCCCTGCTGTGATCTGTTCTGTTCCTCAGTGTGAACCCAGCCTCAATATTTTTCTGGTGTTCCACCCACTTTTGTGTATTTCAGTATCTTCTGTTGTATTCTTCATAATAATGGGTATAGTGAGACCTTCTTTTATAGAAAGCTCCGCCATTACTTCCTGCTATCCACATTCTTCTTGCATATGTTGTTGATTTGGCAGAGTGTGCAGGAGCTAAGCAATCACATAATAGTCTATGGGAGCAGAGCTGTAGTATTGAAAAGAGAAGAAGTGTTTCCCTGGAAGTCTATAAAGCTCACCATACACTATACAATCTGATTGTTCAATTTCCATTAACTCTACCATCAACCATGTAGTGCAAGGCTGCCTGACTGGATACAGGTGTATGCGCTTTTTACAATTTTTTTGTAAATCTAAAGGAGATTTCTGTACCATTGGATTGTATAGTGTATGGCCATCTTTATACATCTAAAATTAACTATTTGCTCTTTTGTTGCCAATAATTGTTAACGCCACCCTAATTGTGGAAGCAAACACACATTTTTCTTGCATTCAAAAATGTGTAAAAAAATAGGGAAAATGTGTAGTAAAAAAACATGCAAACCATAACACAATAAAATGCCACATGAGCTACTTTGTCACATTTGTTGTGTGTGGGCCACTAAGTGATGTCACGCTAATCACGTCCCCACAATACCAGTGCTTTGGGAGATTAGCTGCCTTTGAGCATGTTGGCTCACACATGTGGAATACTTTACCAGCAAACCCGGAGGTGGAAATATGTAGATTGACCATACAGAGTCAAGGGAGGTGAGAATATGTAAACCCAACATTTCATATTCCTGATATGGGCCTGCTGTACCATATACCTGTATAAAAAAAGTATTCTTCTCGATTTTCACAGCCATTCACTAGGAAGATCAATGTGCTGATGTTTCTCCTCCTCCACATCTCTGAGCTATGCAGCTAAGAACAGAGAGAATGTAAGCACTTATACAAGAGGGGGAATAAGGTATATTTAAATGTGTTTATTTTTTTTTTTTGTACATGTACACAAATATTTTCCTTTTCATTTCTATTTTAAACTGAATAGGTTGTTTTACAAGTTGAGGGTTTACATACTTGCTAAGCTCATCTCCCTGATGGGATTATTTTGGTCCTCTAACCTCTGTGTGCTGCTGCACTTGAACCACATTCCTCTTTGCTATTGCCCTCAATATTAATACTACTGTGTTTGTCAGTTTTATGCTTCAGCTTCCTGTTTCTCTCCAGCTGTCTATTATTTTCAGAGACTTACTAGCTGCTATTCCAGCCTACTAATCTTGGCACATACAGTGGAAACCAGCCTTGGACATTTGAAATATTTAGAAGGCACCTAATTTCCGTAAGGGGAAATATTTCCCAAAAGAACACACATTTGGCTGTTACTTAACTGGATATTTATCTCCATTACATGGTCTTGCATTACTGCATAAGAAGAAAGTCCTACAATATGTATTATTGACCAATGTTATTTATTGTGTGATGCACTATAGCCAAGTAATGACATCATAATGGTAACTGTAGAGGTTTGGCATGGTTAGTATTTCTGTTTTAAAGCCCTTTCTTGGCCTGGTTTGTCTACCTACAATCCCCCTGCTTAATCTACAGCAGGGCCATTGTGACATCAGGACATAAGTCCATATGTACAAGACAAAGTTGTCTGTTTTATTAATTGGTGTGGTGAAGGGTATTGTTCTTTACTTGTATCATATTTTAGATTTAACATTTTTGATTACATAAATAAAATATTTGATTTGTTTTTAGAAAGAGAAAGAAGCCACGTATGTTATGTTAAGCAACCTCTTTATTGATTTAGGTGTCTATGCCTTTTTCTGTTTTGGTATTTCTATGGTGCATTGTTTGCAGTGACCGCACTTACTGAGTGAGCATCTAGTGTGTGAATTTCTCCCATGGAAGCTTTACTTTTTCAGCTTATTTTGAGTGTAGGGCAGCACATTGAATTCCCTATGCACGTGGAGAGAAAAAGAGCCAAATAAAGTGTGCTCCCACTACACTAGGTGTGAATAGGGCCTGGAAGTAACATTGGTGGGTTTACACAAGAACAATGCCAGCTGAATGTCTCTCCCCACTCCCTCCCATGTATATGTATACAGCTGGCCATACACTATGCAATCTGATTGTACAATTTTCTTTAGATTGATTAAAAACTATAAAATAGGAGGACCCACCTGAACAATTTGTCCAATTTATATCAAATCAGACAGTCCCTTGAACTACATAGATGTTGGTAGATCTAAAGGAGATTGTACAATCAGATAGGAAAGTGGGTGGAAATAAAAAACAAGGTGGTATAGTAATGAAAGAGGTGTGGTCCAGAGCGGTAAACACACCCTAGTCTGTGACGTATTAAGGCAGTGCATGATGGGATATGAGGTTTCCTGGCTGGTCACATGATGTTATTGGAAGTGATGGGCTCAGATGCAGTTTTTTAAATTTTGAATGGAGAGGTGCAGATTTAAAGCTGCCATGGACTAGGTAGGTGAGAGACAAGCACGATGAGATGGTTTGGGCAATGAATACATTAGAAAAGCTTCTATTTATTATATAAAGTGAAATTCTGCCTTAAAATGTGAACTTAACCTTTAAAGCACAGCTTTATGCTTACTATGGTTGATATACTTTTGTTCTCTATGCAGCTAATGGAAAAAAAAAATCACTTTTACTGAAAATAAATCCACTTTTACTGACTATACATTAGGTTTCCAGTAGGTTGACATAACCCTGTGATGTCCTCTTATTTATCGTGAACAAGCATCTGCTGACCAGTGCAAGCACTAGAGGGTGCTTTTTGTTCTGTACTTGGCTGAATGAATCTCCTGCCTCTCAGGGGCAGCTGTTTAAAACAGAGCAAAATGTTCATTAAAGAGTCAAAACATGATATGGCATACTCCTGGAAATAAGACATTTCATCAGTAAAGGTTCATGCATTTACGCATTTTATATATCTAGCATCATTTTCCTGCACTTTCCCATGCCCAGGGACAGTACAGCATGCCATTCAAGCTAATAACTGTACCTGGCTGTACTTTTCTAAACGTAGATGCTTCTTTACATCAGTATTTACTTGCCTATGTGTGCCTGAAGTATTTTCTAAATGTGAAATTCTGCATTAGGGAAATACATCAGATATGCATGTGTAGGTAAACACCGATGCAAAAAAGCATTAGCGTTTACAAAGTACAGCCGCGTACATCCAATTCATTTGTATGGCAGGCTGTACTTGCTGCTCCCCGGGTATGGGAAAATTTGTGAAAATTACGCTAGACATACAAAATGCCTACATAATCTCAGTGTGCATGAACCCTAATGGTAACCCATCATACTGACATTCTTTTCATATAATTCATAACAAAGGTTCTGTTATTCTTTACCTGCTCTGTGGCATTGGGTTAACATTGTCCATGTAGTTTGGGAAGTGGACAAGAAGTGAAAAACATTACTGGGCAACAGTCTCACCTTCGCTCTTGTCTGTCTCAGAAAACTGAAATAAAATAAAAATAAAAACCGCATCCCATGCTGTTCATCCAAGCGCTATTCGTCCAGCACTATTCTTGCAATAGGGTTTTTAAATAGATACTGTGCAAGTTATAGCAGTAATTTCAATCAAGTTCTTTTATTTTGCAAAGCAACAAACCATTATAAGCCGAGATTGCAGCTCAGGGAGGCGTATTTATACATACATAAGACAATATAAATCATGAGATCGTAATAGAATGCAACATAATATACACAAGAATGCAACACAATGTATACAATATTTACAATATGTATACACGCTGATCTGTATAAAATAAATATCTTAGACAGAAACAAAAGGAAATTATACATTTTAAGCTATAATACAGTCTGCCACTGCTTAATTACAGACATTTGAGCAGAGCTTAACCCCTTCAGTACTGGAATCAGAAATCAAACCCGTTTGAATGTTACTAGCTTAATCACCATGTGATGTGAGGAGAAAGCGGGACAAAAGGAAGAAATGAAGGAAAGAAGACATTTTGCTGGCCAACATAGAAAAAGGAAGAACATGAGAAAACAAAAAAGGAATGTCCAAACAGCACAGGCATTAAACTAAAACATCTTTAATGCTGGGTTCACACTATTGCCACATGCAGCTCACAGCAGGTGTCTGATGCGTCCCTGTTCACTGCATCAGGTCTGATTTCAGCCTGAATGTTTGGGCTGAATTCGGACCTGAAATGGACCAAAAGACGCATGGGAACCCTGTGCAAATTCGCATCAGAGCCGCAGCGGAGATATGTGAACCAGCTCCATAGAGAGCAGGTCACAATCTCCTACCATGCAAATTGGATGCGGAGAAAACCACATTCAGTTTGCATAGGTGTGAACCCAGCCTTAAAAAGTGATCCTTTTAATAATTCTGTGCAAACAAAAGTACAAGTCAAAACAGACTGATGTTTTAAGTGAATGTAAACCCTAAATGGATAGCACTTAGTTTGCAAAAACATCAGGTGTAATAAGTAATTGCGTATATATACAGTTTATACACACACTATATTTTCAAAAGTATTGGGGCGTCTGCCTTTAGACGCACAATATCTTTAATGGCATCTCAGTCTTGGTCTCTTAGTCCGTAGACCATAAAGATGTGGATGAGTGAGTTTGGGGTGGAGGAACTTGACTGACCTGCACAGCGCCTTGTCCTTAAACCCCTTCGAATGAATTAGAATAGAGATCTGCGAGCCAGGTCTTCTCGTCCAACATCAGTGCCTGACCTCACAACTGCGATTCTGGAAGAATGGTCAAACATTCCCATAGACACACTCCTAAACCTTGTGGACAGCCTTGCTAGAAGAATTAAAGCTGTTATAGCTGCAAAGGGTGGGTCATCTCAATATTGAACCCTACAGACTGAGACCGGGATGCCATTAAAGTTCATGTGCGTGTAAAGGAAGGCATTGTGATACTTCTGACAGTATAGTCTCATTATATATATATATGTGTGTGTGTATATATATATATATATATATATATATATATATATATATATATATAGCAATATACCCCAACAGATTTGTCAGAAAACCTTTACTTTCCTTTCAGAATCAACATTTTCTATGGGAAAAATATGTTCTAAATATAAACACTCGCGCTAATTGTGTGAAAAGATAGTGAATGTAGCTGCTATACACAAAGCGCTAAACACTTGAAAAAAATGTAAATAGATAAATACAGCGCTCACAAATATCATATAAAAATATATATATATGGAAAAATAGAAAATAGCATACATAAAGTCCATAAAAAGTGACTGAAGTGCTCAAATCCACTGTGAAGAAAGTGCAAAGTGCTTCAGAGATTTTCAGGTGTACAGCGACACCCCCTCATGTATCCCCACTCACTGGATCAAGACGACCCTCAGCTTTTTAGTCTAGGGGTCACTTCAGACTTAATAATGGTATCCAGAGATGGTGGAGTCAGTGTCAGGTCATCAGATCAAAAAGTCTTCTTTAAGATGATCCTCAGCTGTAAAACAGGTACCCAAAATGAAAAGGATGGACTGATAGTGAAGTACAGCAAATAAAAAGTTTTATTGCGCATGGGGATGCATACTTACAAAAGGTACGTTAAAAACAGGCATGAAATGGAGTTGGAAGCATAACAAACACCGTCCCTGGCATTCGTTCCATGAGACCGAAAGTGACGTCAGTCGTGCCGGAAATTGCATCAACGCGTTTCGCCCTCCCACAGGGCATCATCAAAGGACCTAATTTCCGGTCACGTACCTTCTGTCATGTCCATGTGGGTTACAGTACGTGGGTAGGACCACCAGAGCATTGGGGGTCCGACTGCGTGAACACGTTAACCGGATTAAAAAGGGTTTTAAACATCATAGTTTGTCCAATGATTTCAGGTTATTCCATGGAAGGGACCCAAGTGGTCTCACCTTCTGTGGTATAGACAGAGTTGAGGGACATTGGGGGTAACCTCGAGAGCCATCTCTCGCAATGAAACTCAGTGGATCCATCGTCTTAGGATGATGAGTCCCCTTGGGCTGAACATTGAGTTGTATCTAAACTGTTTCCTGTCTAATTTTTAGTATTCGAGTATTTTGAATTAGGTTTTGATAGGATTTATATTTTCTATGAGTAATATTTCTTTAATTTTTGTTTTTTTTATTATATTTTTCTATTTTTTATTTTATTTATTTAAATATTTTATCTATTATTTTTCAGTTTTATTCTAATTTTTGTGTTAGTTTTTTCTTTTTTTTTCTTTTTTCTTTTTCTTTTTATATTTCTTTTTCTTTTTATTATTTTGTTTTTTCATTTCTATTTTTATTTTTATTTATCTATTTATTTTTTTTTTAATTTTTATTTTCATTTGTATGTGTGTTTATAGCCTATATGATCATTATGTGTATTTTTAATGTTGTTGTACTATTAGTTCCACTAACCAGAATTGACGTCAAGTTCTGCATTGAAGTTCCGTTGGATTGTATCCAACCAGTAATATGGCTTTTCTCTTTCTTCTGTGGATTGTGCTCTATCCCAGGAGCGACTTTTTCTTCTAACCAACAAGATGGCCGCCGTGCTAAAATTGATTGGTTGTTTTAAGGGGAGGTCTCTCTCTCCCCCTAGTATTTAAAGATGGTCTGTCCAAAACAGAAATTAGGTCCTTTGATGACGCCTTGTGGGAGGGCGAAACGCGTTGACGCAATTTCCGGCACGACTGACGTCTCTTCTGGTCTCGTGGAACAAACGCCAGGGACAGCGTTTGTTGTACTTCCAACTCCATTTCATGCCTGTTTTTAAATTAACTTTTGTAAGTATGCATCCTCATGCGCAATAAAACTTTTTATTTGCTGTACTTCACTATCAGTCCATCCCTTTCATTTTGGGTACCTGTTTTACGGCTGAGGATCATCTTAAAGAAGTCTTTTTAATCTGATGACCTGACACTGAATCTGCCATCTCTGGATACCATTATTCCCTGGATACCCCTAGACTGAAAAGCTGGGGGTCATCTTGATCCGACGAGTGGGGATACATGAGGGGATGTCGCTGTACACCTGAAAATCTCTGAAGCACTTTGCACTTTCTTTACAGTGGATTTCTGCCCAATTTAGTCACTTTTATTGGACTTTATGTTTGCTATTTTCTCTCTCTCTCTCTCTCTCTCTCTCTATATATATATATATATATATATATATATATATATATATATATATATATATATATATATATATATATTTATATGATGTTTGTGAGCGCTGTATTTATCTATTTACAACATTGTCTATGGGACAATATTCTACAAAATACTTCCACAAATGCGGGCCATTGATTGCAACCAAGATTTCTTAATTTGCACACACAAAAAAGGTATTTTTCCTGATAAATTCATTCAAGGCCATGTTGCAAAATGAGTACACCCCAATGAAATTGGTGTCCAGCAGACAGGTGATTATAAAAGGGAATTAATTAACAAAGAAAACCCCTTCCCATTTCATGCTGTCAGCAATGGCACCACATGGAAGAGAAATGTCACAACAAGGAAGGCTACAAGAGCATCAGCAAAGCTTTACTTATCAGTCAGAAAACTGTAGCAAAAGTGGTCATGCAGAAGCTTAACAAGTTATTGGCACAGTCTTTTGGTTAATTTCACAAGTTACAGGTTTTATCCTCAAGCCTGATTCAGCATTAGCTCTTCTATATCTGGGTATAGAATGCATCCCTAAGGAATTCCACACCATCACGGTGCTCATTTTATTAGCTGAAAAAACTTTCATAACTAGACTATGGCGACTATGACTATGGCGAACAGCCCAAGCTCCTAATGTTTCTGAACTAACCATGTACCTTAATCTTACCTTTGGGTATGAAAAGGCTCTATCCATCAGCACTAATGCTGTGTACACACGACCGGACTTTCGATGGACTAAATCACGTCAGACTTTTCGATGGACTTCCGTCGATTCGGACTTGTCTACACACAATCACACCAAAGTCCGACGGATTCGACCGTGATGACGTACGACCAGACTAGAATAAGGAAGTTCATAGCCAGTAGCCAATAGCGTCGGTTTTCGTCCGTCGGACTAGCATACAGATGAACAGATTTTTCGACCGGACTCGAGTCCGTCGGAAAGATTTGAAACATGTTCTAATCTAAAGTCCGTCACATTTTCGACAGAAAAGGTCCGCTGCAGGTCCGATGAAGCCCACACACAAGCGAATTGTCCAACGGATTCTTTCCTGTCAGACAAGTTTGGACGAAAAGTCCGGCCGTGTGTACACGGCATTACACTTATTCTAAATTCCAAAAAACTAGAGAATATTGGCTTCCAATGCTTACCAAATAAATCCTCAGGTTATATCTTATGGTTGCTCTATCTTCTCTGATATTCATTCTCTTTCTTTTTACATTGGTTCTCTGTTGCATGGATGTATTGTCTACTCTGCAATTGGTTATGTGTCCTATGTCACATGTATTTTGCTCTATTTCTAAAATTAAATAAAAACTATTGCTGCAAAGAATTCTGTTGCAAAAGTGATACAAAAATGTAACAAAGATGGAACTGCAACCATCTCAGAGACATCCAGGCCGTCCAAGGAAGTTAGCTCCTCGACAGGAGCATCTTCTGGTGAGGAGGGTGGCCATGCAAGTTCACTGCAGTTAGCTAAAGAAGTAGAAAGCCAAAATGGGGTGATTGTTTCCAATGACACAATACGGCATACACTGCAGGGGAATGGCATGCATGGGTGTTGTCCATGAAAGAAGCCTCTCCTAAAGCGCATGCACAAAAAAACAGCCTAGTATTCATCGGGGCCCATGCTTGAAAAGAAGAAGACTACTGGGACTCTGTACTCTGGAGTGATGAGACCAAGCAGTGCCGGACAAGGTCATCCGGTACTGCAGGGCACCCCCTAGGTGGAGCAGGGCACCCCCCAGGTGGAGCAGCGGGGGGGTGGGGTCAATAAAGATGCATGCAGCGTGCCTCACCAAAACATGTAACATATAAGTTTAACAGCGCTACACATTCTATCTCACATGAAATATGGGGAACTGTCCCTGTATCAGTGTAAGAATAAGACCCCATTGGTGGTGACACTGCAAGGCAAAATGTGTCTGTTATGATATTAGTAGGAAAAATGTTCCAACATCAGTGGTGTGAGTCTAGAGCCCCCCTTCTTTCTTAGATAAGGGTCCCAAGTGCCCCTCCCCTTGCATCAGGGTTCTTAGAGTTCCTGCCCCTTGCATCAGTGTCCCCCCTTTCATTAGGATCTCCAGAACCCCCCCTTACATCAGGGTTACCAGAGTTTCCCAGTACAGACCCCCCAATAGGGTCCCAAAATCCTCCCTCCTTACATCATGGTCCCTAGAGCCCTCCCCCCTTAAATCAGGATCCCCAGAGTCCCCATTTAGGTCAGGGTTCTCAGTGTCCCCCTCCAGGGTTCTCAGATTCCCCACCTCACATCAGAGTCCCAAAAGTCCCCCTCCCTTTATATCATGGTCCCCAGAGATCCCACTTCCATCACTGCAGCAAACAGCTACAGGACAGACAGATGGGACCCAACAGGTCTGCAGTAGGAAACTCCGTTTTGTCAGAGCCTGGGGGTGGGGCTTGGTTGCTTGGATGACTAAGCAAGCAACCAACCACTAGTACTGACAGAGAGTGGATGCTGTCTGTCACCTCTGATCACTGTGCTCAGCGTTGTCGTGGCAGCAGGGTGTCAGGGCTGGGCCCAGCCCTTCCTTCTTTGAGCTGGCCACTCAGCTGTCGGCTAATTGCCAGCTCCTATCTCTCCACAGTGACTCACCTGTTGATGATCCTGCTCATCGGTCCTGCCTACTTAAGCCGTCCAGTCCAAATGATCTCTGCCTTCACCTTGGTCACATCTCCTGTGTTCCTGTTAAAGACTTGTTTGGCTGACATTCCTTCTGGCTCCCTGATGTTTTGGCTTGTCTGACTATACAGTAAATTCCGTTTCCTGAACTCTGGCAATGTTTTGACTATGTTTACTCTGTTTACCTTTTTTTTTATTATTATTAAACAAGTGTGATTTAACTGTACTTCTGTCTCAGTCTGATTCATGGTTTCTGACACGGGGACACTATCTAGTATTTGTGCATGAACACCCACCCGAAAGCCATTACTGTCTCGTTTAGCAGAAGCAGGGCACTGAATGCTCTGACAGTGACATAGACATGCGCAGCCTATTGCATTAGGGTGTGCACCCCAAAGCTCAAACACACATACTTGTGTGTGTGTATGTATGTGTGTATAAATAGATAGATAGATAGATAGATAGATAGATAGATAGATAGATAGATAGATAGATAGATAGATAGATATGTTATATATATATATATATATATATATATATATATATATATATATGAACTTTAATGGCATCCCAGTCTTATTTTAGTCTGTAGGGTTCAATATTGAGTTGGCCCACCCTTTGCTGCTATAACAGCTTTTACTCTTCTGGAAAGGCTGTCCAAAAGGTTTAGAAGTGTGTCTATGGGAATGTTTGACCATTCTTCCAGAAGCGCATTTGTGAGGTCAGGCACCGATGTTGGATGAAAAGGTCTGGTTCAAAGTCTCCTCTCTAATTCATCCCAAAGGTGTTCTATCGGGTTGAGGTCAGGACTCTGTGCAGGCCAGTCAAGCTCCTCCACCCCAAACTCACTCATCCATGTCTTTATGGACCTTGCTTTGTGCACTGGTCCAAATCATTTGGCGGAGGGGGATTATGGTGTGGGGTTGTTTTTCAGGGGTTGTGCTTGGCCCCTTGGTTCCAGTGGAGGGAATTGTTAAGGCGTCAGCTTACCAAGACATTTTGGACAAATTCATGCTCCCAGCTTTGTGGGAACAGTTTGGGGATGGCCCCTTCCTGTTCCAACATGACTGTGCACCAGTGCACAAAGCAAGGTCCATAAAGACATGGACTTAGCAAGAGTGGTGGAAAATTAACTTCAAGTGCAAAAATTCACATTATAATAGTAAATAAAACTTATACAATTAAGTGTAACAATCTAAAAAATTAAAATTTCAAACTGCTATAATGGTAATTATTAGGGATGAGCCGGTTCGCACCAGAACATGTGAACAGGAAAAAAGTTCGCTCGAACACGCGAACACCGTTAAAGTCTATGGGACACGAACATGAATAATCAAAAGTGCTAATTTTAAAGGCTTATATGCAAGTTATTGTCATAAAAAGTGTTTGGGGACCCGGGTCCTGCCCCAGGGGACATGGATCAATGCAAAAAAAAGTTTTAAAAATGGACGTTTTTTCAGGAGCAGTGATTTTAATAATGCTTAAAGTCAAACAATAAAAGTGTAATATCCCTTTAAATTTCGCACCTGGGGGGTGTCTATAGTATGCCTGTAAAGGGGCGCATGTTTCCCGTGTTTAGAACAGTCTGACAGCAAAATGACATTTCGAAGGAAAAATTCCATTTAAAACTACCCGCGGCTATTGCATTGCCGACAATACACATAGAAGTTCATTGATAAAAACGGCATGGGAATTCAACACGGGGAAACCCCGAACCAAAATTAAAAAAAAAAAATGATGTGGGAGTCCCCCTAAATTCCATACCAGGCCCTTCAGGTCTGGTATGGATATTAAGGGGAACCCCAGCCAAAATTTAAAAAAAAATGACGTGGGGTTCCCCCTAAATTCCATACCAGACCCTTCAGGTCTGGTATGGATTTTAAGGGGAACCCCGCGCCAAAAAAAAAAAAAAAACGGCGTGGGGTCCCCCCAAAAATCCATACCAGACCCTTATACGAGCATGCAACCTGGCAGGCCGCAGGAAAAGAGGGGGGGGACGAGAGTGCGCCCCCCTTCCTGAACCGTACCAGGCCACATGCCCTCAACGTTGGGAGGGTGCTTTGGGGTAGCCCCCCAAAACACCTTGTCCCCATGTTGATGAGGACAAGGGCCTCATCCCCACAACCCTGGCCAGTGGTTGTGGGGGTCTGCGGGCGGGGGGCTTATCGGAATCTGGAAGCCCCCTTTAACAAGGGGACCCCCAGATCCCGCCCCCCCCTGTGTGAAATGGTAAGGGGGTACTTACCCCTACCATTTCACTAAAAAACTGTCAAAAATGTTAAAAATGACAAGAGACAGTTTTTGACAATTCCTTTATTTAAATGCTTCTTCTTTCTTCTATCTTACCTCATCTTCTTCTTCTTCTGGTTCTTCTGGCTCTTCTGGATCTTCCTCCGGTGTTCTCGTCCAGCATCTCCTCTGCAGCGTCTTCTATCTTCTTCTCCTCGGGCCGTTCCGCACCCATGGCATGGGGGGAGGCTCCCGCTCTTCTCTTCATCTTCTTCTTCATCCTCTTCTCTTCTTCCTTCTTCTCTTCTTCATTTTCTTCTCTGGGCCGTTCCGCACCCATGCTGGCATGGAGGGAGGCTCCCGCTGTGTGACGGAGTCTCCTCGTCTGATGGTTCTTAAATAACGGGGGCAGGGCCACCCGGTGACCCCGCCCCCCTCTGACGCACGGTGACTTGACGGGACTTCCCTGTGACGTCACAGGGAATGCCACAGGGAAGTCCCGTCATGTCCCGTGCGTCAGAGGGGGCAGGGTCACCGGGTGGCCCCGCCCTCCGTTATTTAAGAAACGTCAGACGAGGAGACGCCGTCACACAGCGGGAGCCTCCCTCCATGCCAGCATGGATGCGGAGCGGCCCGGAGAAGAAAATGAAGAAGAGAAGAAGAGAAGAAGGAAGAAGAGAAGAGGATGAAGAAGAAGATGAAGAGAAGAGCGGGAGCCTCCCCCCATGCCATGGGTGCGGAGCGGCCCGAGGAGAAGAAGATAGAAGATGCTGCGGAGGAGATGCTGGACGAGAACGCCAGAACCAGAAGAGCCAGAAGAACCAGAAGAAGATGAAGGAAGATAGAAGAAAGAAGAAGCATTTAAATAAAGGAATTGTCAAAAACTGTCTCTTGTCATTTTTAACATTTTTTTAGTGAAATGGTAGGGGTAAGTACCCCCTTACCATTTCACACGGGGGGGGCGGGATCTGGGGGTTCCCTTGCTAAAGGGGGCTTCCAGATTCCGATAAGCCCCCCGCCCGCAGACCCCCACAACCACCGGCCAGTGTTGTGGGGATGAGGCCCTTGTCCTCATCAACATGGGGACAAGGTGTTTTGGGGGGCTACCCCAAAGCACCCTCCCAATGTTGAGGGCATGTGGCCTGGTACGGTTGAGGAGGGGGGGCCGCACTCTCATCCCCCCTCTTTTCCTGTGGCCTGCCAGGTTGCGTGCTCGGATAAGGGTCTGGTATGGATTTTTGGGGGGACCCCACGCCGTTTTTTTTTTTTTTGGTGCGGGGTTCCCCTTAAAATCCATACCAGACCTGAAGGGTCTGGTATGGAATTTAGGGGGAACCCCACGTCATTTTTTTTTTTAATTTTGGCCGGGGTTCCCCTTAATATCCATACCAGACCTTAAGGGCCTGGTTTGGAATTTAGGGGGACTCCCACGTCATTTTTTTTTTTTAATTTTGGTTCGGGGTTTCCCTGTGTTGAATTCCCATGCCGTTTTTATCAATGAACTTCTATGTGTATTGTCGGCAATGCAATAGCCGCGGGTAGTTTTAAATGGGTTTTTTCCTTCGAAATGTAATTTTGCTGTCAGACTGTTCTAAACACGGGAAACATGCGCCCCTTTACAGGCATACTATAGACACCCCCCAGGTATGAAATTTAAAGGGATATTACACTTTTATTGTTTGACTTTAAGCATTATTAAAATCACTGCTCCTGAAAAAACGTCAGTTTTTAAAACTTTTTTTTGCATTGATCCATGTCCCCTGGGGCAGGACCCGGGTCCCCAAACACTTTTTATGACAATAACTTGCATATAAGCCTTTAAAATTAGCACTTTTGATTTCTCCCATAGACTTTTAAAGGGTGTTCTGCGGCATTCGAATTTGCCGCGAACACCCCAAATTGTTCGCTGTTCGGCGAACTTGTGAACAGCCAATGTTCGAGTCGAACATGAGTTCGACTCGAACTCAAAGCTCATCCCTAGTAATTATAATTATTCTGTATGGCAAATATCTATAAGAGGGTTCCCACCATCCCTGCTAAATTTTATTTTATACAGTATGACTTATTTTCAGTTTGATATGTATTATATGTGGAGTTCCGTATCACAGAGATCGGTATTTGTGGTAATATTGAAGTTTATTGAGCTTTCCATACATTAGAGCATTGTAGCTCAACTCCTGTCCTCAGAACCCACTAACAGGCCAGATTTTAAGTATTACCTTGGGGAGATGCAGACTAGAACTGAGCAACTAGGGATGAGCCGAACACCCCCCTGTTCGGTTCGCACCAGAACATTCGAACAGGCAAAAAATTTGTTTGAACACCGTTAAAGTCTATGGGACACGAACATGAATAATCAAAAGTGCTCATTTTAAAGGCTTATATGCAAGTTATTGTCATAAAAAGTGTTTGGGGACCTGGGTCCTGCACCAGGGGACATGGATCAATGCAAAAAAAAGTTTTAAAAACGGCCGTTTTTTCGGGAGCAGTGATTTTAATAATGCTTAAAGTGAAACAATAAAAGTGTAATATCCCTTTAAATTTCGTACCTGGGGGGTGTTTATAGTATGCCTGTGTAACGAGCCCCTTTGCTCGCTCGGTTCCACTCTCCCGACACTCCTCTGCAGCTATTGAATCAGATTGCAACGTCTGATGTTTCGGTCATCCAAGGTTCCGGGATTAGAACTACAGCTCTGTGACATTTTAACCCAGTTGTGATAGCTCAGAACAAACACCAGGCAGGCTGTATGTAAGTTCAACCAGGAATCTATCTTTATTGACAAAATACAGGCTTTTATACACTCAACGTGGAGGTGCAGACCTCCTGCTCATATTACTCTAACAATACAGCTGTAACCTAATTAACCTAATTAACATGAGCTAATTAACTAATCCCTTTAGACAGCCTAGATGACTCAGACATGACCATTAGGCCAGACTGGCCGTCTTGTAGTTCAGAAAATCCAATCAACATTATCACAATCAACATAGACTCTTCTTCACACAATAGCAGAGTTAATTAACACAAATAACAATGGGGATGTAATGACTCTTAGATCCCATAGTAGACTTATTTACAATACACATTTTAGCAGACAATAGACAGACAGGTGTTGGAATTTACATCAGCATCTCCTAACAGTATCTGTCCCAGCATTATGAATCAGCCACTATTCCAATATGGCAAATCCAGGGTCCCCAGACATACAGCTCACAAAGAGCACCGTTCCCCCAAATGCAAGGGCCCCCGATCGATCGGCAAGAGGCTAGCATACAGTCCATTCCAAAAGTCTCTTTCCCGGCTAGGTCTGTCACATTTCTCCCCTTTCGGCAGGAGACTAACACAAGAGGAGACCCCAGATGGGTTGACTCCGAAGTTAGTCAGTAGTTCCAGTCCTCTAATGCCTGTACCCACACAGTACCCCAAACAAATTGTTCTAAACAAGGTATTACTCACCCAGCCAACCTCTGCCTCTCTCAGAGAACATATCTGCCGCTGGGGAGAGGCCTGGATTGGCCCTTCTCCCTGGAGTCCTTTCTGCTGCTGGAGAGAAGACAGGGTGTCTGGGCTCACTCCGTCATGCTGGGCCGACTGCCCAGCATCCCTGGGGTATACAGGTGGAGACTGAAGTCCCATCCACCTTCACAGGACATCCATCCTCTATTAGTTGAGGGCAGACTCCAGCAGTACTCAGCCCTGTTGCCAGCTCTTCTGCTGGAAACCCCACATAATCTGCTCCAGCGAACTGTTGGGGAGGGATGACGAACACCTCCTCTCCCTTCTCCCCCTGTATCCTGATCTGCTGCTGGGATGTCACCACCTCCTTCTCACCCTGAGCCTCCGGAACCGCCGCAGGTGTAGGGCAGAGATCTTGGACCCTCTGTCCGGTTGCCAGCACTTCAGCTGGGGAAGTTCCTTGTGACTTCACAGATAGTTCTGTTTCTGCTGGGCAGAGCATAGTGAAGTTTGGCCCTAATAACAGCTCCTCTTCTGCTGGAGGCTCACCAGGTTATTCTTCCTCAGCAGAAAAGTCTATCAAATCCCCTGTCTCTGCAACTGGTGTCTGGGGATAACGGTTCACCATCTCCTGTTCCTGGAACCCAGAAGATGCTATCAGTGCTGGGCAGAGGTTAGCAGAGCTCTGCCCTGTTGTCAGCACTTCAGGTTTGGGGACGGCAATCTTCAGATTTTCCACTGCCGATTCTCTGGTATTCTGCTGGACAGGCACATTCCTCCATCCAAGATCATCCAATGCAGAAACAGGTTCATCAAGGTCAGTCAGCACTTGCTGCATCCGCCATAAGACCTCCGCCTCCATAGCTGCGGGTGCAGGTTGGCAAAGCACACCATTACTCTGCCACATTGTCAACTCTTCAGCCAGGATTTCAGAGTTGTCAACTGGTATTTCCTGATAGTCCCAGGCAAAGGGAGCACCACCCTGCTGCTGAGCAGAGTCTAACAGCTGTTTGTAGGCGATCTCCAACTCCCATTCCTGAACGGCCAGAATCTCCAAATCTTCCAGTGCCCAGTGCACTTCTGAGACATTCAGTCTCCGCTCTCTGTGTTCCACTATTTCCTTCAAACGCCACTCCCGATCACTTCCAAAGTCAGGGTCCCTGGACAGCCTCCAGTATAACAATCCCAGGTCATCGTAGTCAAAGCCTTCCGTGGGGCTGTCATCCGCTGTCCATGGGCACACTTGGGCTACATACCACTGGAGGGCTCTGTAGCTCTCGTCCAACTGCATTTCTGCCCGGATCAGCCTGCTTAACTCGGCTGTCCACTCCTGGTTCGGCTGTTCCCCCAAAAACAGCATTCGCACTTCATACTGCGACCAGTACCTCACATGGACGGAGGGGAGAACTTTTCCCTGGTGTCGCTGCTCACAGGCTAGCACTTCCTTCCAGAGCTCACAGCAGACAGAATAAAACCATCCTAGCAGGACCTGCTCTGATACTGGTCCTCTGTGCTGTATCTCCTCTCGCAACCTCCTTCTGAATTCCTCATCCATGGTGGCTTGTATTTCTCCTCTCCTGCTATCCTGCTACCTTGGATCCAGGTGATGGTTTGGATGTGTTCACGGCAAGGAAGCACGATCCCACCATTCCCTCCATGGCTCTCAAGTAAGTCTTTCAGCGTGGCTCTCCTGCAGGCTGGTTTGGAGTGTCCCAGTAACTGGAGAGCAAATCCCACTGCTGCCACCAATGTAACGAGCCCCTTTGCTCGCTCGGTTCCACGCTCCCGACACTCCTCTGCAGCTATTGAATCAGGTTGCAACGTCTGATGTTTCGGTCATCCAAGGTTCCGGGATTAGAACTACAGCTCTGTGCCATTCTAACCCAGTTGTGATAGCTCAGAACAAACACCAGGCAGGCTGTATGTAAGTTCAACCAGGAATCTATCTTTATTGACAAAATACAGGCTTTTATACACTCAACGTGGAGGTGCAGACCTCCTGCTCATATTACTCGAACAATACAGCTGTAACCTAATTAACCTAATTAACATGAGCTAATTAACTAATCCCTTTAGACAGCCTAGATGACTCAGACATGACCATTAGGCCAGACTGGCCGTCTTGTAGTTCAGAAAATCCAATCAACATTATCACAATCAACATAGACTCTTCTTCACACAATAGCAGAGTTAATTATCACAAATAACAATGGGGATCTAATGACTCTTAGATCCCATAGTAGACTTATTTACAATACACATTTTAGCAGACAATAGACAGACAGGTGTTGAAATTTACATCAGCATCTCTTAACAGTATCTGTCCCAGCATTATGAATCAGCTACTATTCCAATATGGCAAATCCAGGGTCCCCAGACATACAGCTCACAAAGAGCACCATTCCCCCAAATGCAAGGGCCCCTGATCGATCTGCAAAAGGCTAGCATACAGTCCCCTCCAAAAGTCTCTTTCCCGGGTAGGTCTGTCACAGCCTGTAAAGGGGCGCATGTTTCTCGTGTTTAGAACAGTCTGACAGCAAAATGACATTTCAAAGGAAAAAAAGTCATTTAAAACTACTCGCGGCTATTAATGCATTGCCGGTCCGACAATACACATAGAAGTTCATTGATAAAAACGGCATGGGAATTCCCCACAGGGGAACCCCGAACCAAAATTAAAAAAAAAAAAATGATGTGGGGGTCCCCCTAAATTCCATACCAGGCCTTTCAAGTCTGGTATGGATATTAAGGGGAACCCCCGGCCAAAATTAAAAAAAAAAAATGACGTGGGGGCTCCCCCTAAATTCCATACCAGGCCCTTGGTGACCCGGTGACCCCACCTCCCCGACACACGAGGACATGACGGGACTTCCCTGTGGCATTCCCCGTGATGCCACAGGGAAGTCCTTTTGTACCCCCTTACCATTTCACACAGGGGGGAGGGCGCGGGATCTAGGGGTCCCCTTGTTAAAGGGGGCTTCCATTTTTTTTTTAATTTTGGTGTGGGGTTCCCCTTAATATCCATACCAGACCTGAAGGGCCTGGTATGGAATTTAGGGGGACCACCACATCATTTTTTTTTTTTTAATTTTGGTTCGGGGTTCCCCTGTGGGGAATTCCCATGCCGTTTTTATCAATGAACTTCTATGTGTATTGTCGGACCGGCAGTGCATTAATAGCCGCGAGTAGTTTTAAATGACTTTTTTTCCTTTGAAATGTCATTTTGTTGTCAGACTGTTCTAAACACATGCGCCCCTTTACAGGCATACTATAGACAGCCCCCAGCTATGAAATTTAAAGGGATATTACACTTTTATTGTTTCACTTTAAGCATTATTAAAATCACTGCTCCCGAAAAAACTGACGTTTTTAAAACTTTTTTTTGCATTGATACATGTCCCCTGGGGCAGGACCCAGGTCCCCAAACACTTTTTATGACAATACCATGTATATAAGCCTTTAAAATTAGCACTTTTGATTTCTCCCATAGACTTTTAAAGGGTGTTCCACAGCATTCTAATTTGCTGCGAACACCCCAAATAGTTCACTGTTCAGCGAACTTGCGAACAGCCCATGTTCGAG
Organism: Aquarana catesbeiana; assembly: GCF_042186555.1. Taxonomy (NCBI): domain Eukaryota; kingdom Metazoa; phylum Chordata; class Amphibia; order Anura; family Ranidae; genus Aquarana; species Aquarana catesbeiana. Next base: position 146,084,059 of record NC_133332.1, on the reverse strand, counting down.
TCGAACATGAGTTCGACTTGATCTCGAAGCTCATCCCTATGAACAACAAATGATAACCCCTGTGATGTATTTCAATTATCTTGCAAACCTGACCTGTTACTGGGTCCTGAGGACAGGAGTTGAGAACCATTGCATTAGAGGGTTCCACCATTATTGTTAAGTTATTGATCAGTAAGTTAGCACTCCACTTTTTTTTTGTGGTGTGGGAACACGTAACAGTGCTTACAACAAGCCTTTTACTGACACTTTTTTATTTTTACCTGCAGTAGTTTATTATAAATGGTAGTGTGGTAATTTTCTATTATACTAAAGATCAGCATGTGAAATTAATAAACATTAACAGATTTCAGTTGTGCCCCACCAGGCCGGCCCCCCATGGACAATGTGCCTGGCTACTGAGTTCATCTCCCCATCCCTGCACTCGGTACACTGATTGGCAGCACTGATGGCCGCTGATTGGCAGCACTGGGCACTGATAGGTATTGCTTGGTGGCACTGATAGGCAGCAATGATTGGCACTGATAGGTGGCACTGATTGGCACTGCCAGCACTGATGGGCATCACTGATGGGCCCTGATTGGCAGCACTGATTGGCACTAATAGGCCGCACTGATCAGCACTGATAAGCAGCACTGATTGGCACTGATATGCAGCTGTGATTGGCAGCATTTAGTGTCACTGACAGCACTGATGGGCACTAATTGGCAGCACTGATGGGCACTAATTGGCAGCACTGATGGGCACGGATAGGCGGCACTGTTTGGCACTAATAGGCAGCACTGATTGGCACTGATTGGAAGCACTGGCGCTGACAGAGGAGAGGGGGAGTTTCACATTGAGCAAGATAGTGGGGCTTGTAAAAGCTGCTCAGTATGTGAAACTGTCATGTAATGTAACTGCATGCAGGGAAAGAGACCAGCTGTGAAAATTTATCGGTGATGTCGGGAGTGGGCGGGACCAAACAGCCATCAAATACTAGCCAATGATTTAGCTGCTTAAGAAAAGGGGTGAAGCCACATACACGTAGCTGCCCGCCCGGACCCCATCTCATTGGCTGGTGTTAGATTGCTGTTCGGTCCCGCCCACCCCCGACATCAACGCTGACACTGCTGCACTACACAGCGAGCTCCCAGCACAGAGACTGGGGTCTCACAAGGGCCCTAGGCCCCATACCCAGAACTCCCAATTCCGGGGCACCTAATCCCTGTGGCAGCCTCTGATTGGCTACCACAGTGATCAGTCACTGAAGACCACCCCTGTGTTTCTTTTTCTGTGAATGGAGAGGAAATATACATTGTATCTTTGTCTTTCTTTGCAGAGAGAAAAAAAAGCGTGGATAAAAAAATATATATATATATTTGCATAGA